>NW_027491237.1:1200000-1730000 GCF_021521415.1 Bidens hawaiensis | reverse complement strand
CTGCCAGGAAATGGTTGATGTTATATCTATGTTGTAAGACGAAGAATGAATGATGTATGTATGTGCGAAACTTACAATTATGTATATAGAAAGTATGTTAAGGAGTTATGGAAGAAAGGGTACCGGACACTACTAATATCCGAGGATGGAGGGTACCGGACCCTAATAATATCCGAGGATGAAGGGTGACCGGACCCTAATAATATCCGAGGATGAAGGGTGACCGGACCCTAATAATATCCGAGGATGAAGGGAGACCGGACCCTAATAATATCCGAAGATGGAGGGTACCGGACCCTAATAATATCCGAGGTATGTAGGGCGAATGCTCTTTATAACGTAAGGTTAGTAATGTATGCGTATGAAAGAATGATGGACAGGTTAAGTAAGTAATGCGTACCTTCGGGCACGTATATGTGTATGTAAAGTAAGTTATGTGATTAACTAGAACTCACTCAGCGTAGCTGACTTTTAGTATGAACTCAGGTTAACAGATTGAGACAGCTGGTTTGAGATGGAAACATGGCAGGACTGAAGAGGCTGGCATCGGAAGATTTGTCATGATGTTTTGATACTATGTTTTATGTTATGTTTTAAAGACAAGTTAAGAACGTTTGAAATGAATGGTTGACTATTATTATTATTCCGCGAAAGTTTTAATTAACTCTGATATTTAGAACTTCGTTTATGAGTAAATCCAACACCAAAGTAGGGCTACCGGTAACGGGGCCATACAAGTTGGTATCAGAGCAAAGTTCGAGAGATTTAAGCATCCTACATGCTTAAACTCGAATAGAGAATGGGATTTAAGAAAGAAAAGAAAGAAGATGCCAGTTCAAGATAGCCATGTGTCACTCAAGCAAGCTCAGTAATGGTAAAGTGTATGGTTAAATATGTATGTTAATGTTAATTTAATTGCTAAAGAAAGAATATGTGAATGTTAGGGATAGGAGTAATTGATTGTTTGATTGATTAACTGTTTAGAATAGAGCCAACACAAATAGACTCATAAAGGGAAGTGTATAGGACACGGAAAGTAACGTGATCAGCTAATCACAGCTGGCCACTGTTATTACCTGTTAGCCTTACTATCCTTGTACTAAATAGTTCCTTGAGTGATGACGTTTGTGTTTTCCTTTCCAGAATACGATGGCTGGATCTAGGGCAGTTGTTGGAGTAGGAGGCCGCACTGGACGTCGTGGCAGGCCTCGTCGTGTCCAACGACCTTCGGTAGAAACAGCTTCCAATATCGAAGCTGAAGGAAGCGCAGCTGGAAGAAATCCTGAAAAACAATGAAGGGGTCCAACTCGATCCCTTAATCCAAGCAGCTATTGTACAAGCTGTGGCCACGGCTGTGAAGAACATGAATTCGGAGAGGTCTGCTGGAGACCGTGAAAGAACTGCTGAAAGGGCAGAAGGAGAGGGTAGGAAAGATGATGAAGGAGAGAGGGAGGCTTCGAGCGTAGTGAGGTCTGTGAAGGCTGATGATAGGAAGAGGGGACGAGGTGGGTGCAACTATAAGTCCTTCTAGGGCTATGACCCACCGAAACTGACTGGGTTGGGAGACGCAATCGTTACTCTTCAATGGATAACTGCCATGGATAAAATTATCCGAATCAGCGAGGGTCGTCCCGACCAAGCTGTCGGTTATGCCACCCAATCGTTTGAGGAGGAGGCAATGTATTGGTGGGAAAGTGTGGAGCAGAGGAAGACCCGGGATGAGATTAAGGCCTTGAGGTGGGAAGATCTGAAAGAACTGGTGATGAAGAGGTTCTGTGCTGACGCAGAAGTTGAGAGGGCGGAGATGAAGTTTCTGAATCTGAAAGCCGGAACGATGACACATCGTAAGTATACCACCGAGTTCAACCGAATGTCTAGGTTGGTACCTGATATGGTCAACACTAAGGCTAAGAGGATCAAGTGTTATGTGAGGGGATTGCCACAGAAAGTCCGCACGCTAGTCAGGACAAGTAAACCTGCTACCTTTGACTCTATCGTCGAGCTCGCAGAGATGGTTTATGCAGAACTGGCTGCGGATGATATAGTGGTGGAAGAAGAGAAGAAAGATAAGAAGTGGGTCAATGTCAAGCGACCGGGTACTCAGTTATGAAACTCTAAGGACAAGAAGCAGAAGGTGTGGGAGAGAAAGACGTTCAAGACGTGTGGGAAGGTGCACGGTGGCGAGTGCAAGTGAGGCACTGGTTCGGATGTGTGTCACAAATGTGAAAAGGCTCATGGTGGAGAGTGTAAGCTTGGGACAAATGCCTGCTATAAGTGTGGGAAGGTGGGGCACTATGCAAATGAATGTGATGCAAAACCCGCATGCTTCAAGTGTGGTAAGACGGGTCATATGGCAAGAGAGTATACTGATGGTAGTGGAAAGAAAGATGTCGATCAAGCTAGGCCAAGGACTAGAGCCTACATGCTGACTCAGGAACAGGCTAAACAGATTCCGGATGGTGTATTGAGTGATTCACCATGGAAGAGCATGTTAACTTTTGATTCGGTTTATGATGATTTAGTGATTGTTAAGTTAATTGGATGATGGATTTGTGGTTAGAATTGAAATCCTCATGTTTTTGTGGATTTTGGTGGTTAATTATGGTGAATTGAAGGTTTCATCATGGAAGAGCATAATATGGGTCGATTTAATTGATGTTGAATCAATGGTTGTTAAGTTTAATGGTTGATATATTCGGAATCATAGTGAAAATCCTAGTGCTCGGGTAGATTTTCATGGTTATTTATGGTGTTTTGATGATTTCACCGTGGATGAAGTTCAAAAAATCCAGATTCCGGCCAGATCTGCTTTTTCCGGCCACTGTAACAGATTTTTCCGGCGAATCACGTTTTTCCGGCGAGCTGTTCAGATCCAACCACCTGATTCGTTGCCACTGTAGCCAATTCGTTAAGAAAGCTTAACTAATCTACTGTAGCAATTCGTTATGGAAATGTAACGAATTAAGGCAATTCGTTAAGTTAATTCGTCATGGTAATTCGTTAAATTAAAGGTAACGAATTAAGGAAATTCGTTAAGTTACTTCGTTAAGTTAATTCGCTAAGGTATTGGTACCGAATTAAGGTAACTCATTATGTGTATGACGAATTGGAATTCTTAACGAATGGGAGGCCATTCGTGTAACTATTATAACGAATTGGAATGGTAAGTTATAACGAATTGAGCAGATTCGTTAAGTATGTAACGAATCAGTAAATGGTTGACGAATGGTGGATATTTATAACGAATTGGAGTTTAATTTTTAACGAATGGAGAGCACGAATTAAGTTAACGAATGGGGTGTATATCTATAACGAATTAGAGAGGCAATTCGTGAAAAAAAAAAATTCTTGCGTGAATTTTTTCCTGAATACTCCTCGTAAGTGAGTTTTCATTCTTGAAAATTTTTGCGTTAGAATTTATTTTTCGAAAATTTTCGGTGAATTTTTTGCGGGAAAATCAGGAAAAATTTTCTTAATCGAAATTTTTCTGGATGTTCCTAATGTATTGGGTACTCTTCTCTCAAATTTTGGTAATATATTTTCCGGCTGACTGTTTATGCGTTTCGACTGGCCGAGGGGGAGATCTCGTGTAATTTAAGGAGGAGTATGTTTGTTTATGAACCTTGAGGATTATTCAAGCCCTTGCTGAATTTGTCAAGAAAAGGGGGAGATAAAACTTTGCTTGTATCTTCCTACGTTTGCAAGGTTTCTTGAAAAATTATTGCAATTCAGGTGGTAATTCGTGTTTGAAAATCTACGTTTGACTGAGTTCAAGACTGCAGTTGTTTTTCGATTGGTGATTGATTTGTTCAAGATTGAAACCTGACTATGTGGGATACGAGTGTCTGTCCGTTTACTTCTTTCTAAGGGACTTTGATCCTGACTATGTTGGCTACGAGTATACGGCGGATTACTTCTGTTGAGGGGGACAATTCTCGAACGGGTTGATCTTATTGAAGAATATACGAGTCTTGTCATTCGATTGAAGAATTTGTTCATTTGGGGTTTATAATTGGAGGTTGGAACTCTGAATATTATGCCCAAACATTAGTGCATCTTTGCGAACGGGATGTGGAAGAGCTTCAAAGAGTATATTTGGGATACGCGTTATCAAGAGAGGGAAAACCGAAGTGAAAGATGTTGAATGATCGGGTTGTTCATGAAGACGTGTGACGAGGTTAAATGTAAAGATATGTTTTTATTTACTAGTGCTGATGGATAGCTGATGACTTGTTGCTGATTGTTGAAAGATTGAACCATATCATACGCCAATGGATGATCGGGATGATCTCCAAGAGTTGCTCACTTTGAGGGGGTGGTCTGATATGAGAGGCTACAGGTTGTTGGTTGGCTGAAAAGATTTAGCGATTGTCCTTTTGCACAAGCCCGAAAATCATCAGTCAAGGGGGTGTTTGTTAGTGCACATTTTGGTGACTAGTGATTTGTGGTTAAAGTATTCAAGATTAAAGTATTCGATAGCTACGGAAAACGGGGTGTCTGTTAGTGCACGAAATTGTTGTCTGTAGCATTCGAATAAGTTATACATAGTCTAGATTGAGTATTTATTGTAAATGGCCCATTCGCCTATGATTTGTATAGCGAATGAGGTCCATTCGTTAGTGATCTAGGCTAGTTCGTTAAGCTTATAAGCCCATTCGTTATGAAAGCATAACGAATGAGGTCTGGTTCGTTAAGTTAACACCATTCGTCATGGAATGTTGACAAATGGAGTTTAATTCGTTATGGAGGCATAACGAATTACTCTTAACTTAACGAATGGAGCATGTGGCCTATAAATAGGTGGTTCCATGCTCATAATTAAGTGAGTTCACACACTTGAGAGATGTGAGGTTCTCCATAAGTTATTATGTAATTATTCCATATTTATCAATAAATCGTATTTAACGTATATGTGTTCGTATCATACAATCGATGTATCATAGCGGCTAGATCCTTGGAAGGTTTCTACAAAGAGGCTGGCCCAACTTAAATGAGATATGATAGCTTCTTTATGTTCTAACATTCTTGCCAATACATTATCCTCATTCTCTTCTGGATTGTAATCCTTAATAAAAAATATAGCTCCATGAGCAAAAGCTCCTGTCATGATGAATCCTACAATGTATTGGCGATGAGTATATAACGCAGCTTGGGTAGTAAAGTCTTGTGCTATAAATGCATAAGCGGGTAAAGAGTACATATGTTGAGTTACCAAGAAGTAATAACCCCTAAAGAAGCTAGAGCAAGGCCTAATTGAAAATGAATCGAATTATTTATTGTGTCATAAAGGCCCTTATGCCCATGTCCCAATCGCCCTCCCAGAGGGATATGTGCAAAACTATATATTATTATTTTTATATTATCAAATTAATATAACAAATTTTATACTATCAAATTAATATAAATTAATTAATATAAATTAATAATATATAATTTTATATTATATATTAATAATATATTATTAATAATATAAATTAATTAATTAATATAAATCAATATATTAATAATATAAATTAATTAATATAAATTAATATATTATCAAATTAATATAAATTAATTAATAATAATAATAATATAAATTAATATAACAAATTTTATATTATCAAATTAATATAAAAAACCTCAATTTAATTTGTATATTAAATTAATATAAAAACAAAAAAACCTTTTCATATAAGTATTAATAAAATTTTTTGAATAATTATTAAAAATTATTTATTAAATTAAATAAATAATTATTTAATTAAATTAAAGATATTTGAATAAATATCTATTATATATTTAAAAAATATTTAAATAAAATATAAATGTATTACAATAAATTTAATGAATTATTTAATTTAATAACTACCTAATAAATTTAATAAATATTTATCCCTCATTTTTATTATTTAATTTAATAATTATTTAATTTAATAAATATAATAAATTAAAATATAACTCACATATTTAACAAATTATTTAATTTAATAAGTTTAATAAATATTTATCCCTCATTTTTATTTTTTAATTTAATAATTATTTAATTTAATAAATATAATAAATTAAAATATAACTCACATATTTAACAAATTATTTAATTTAATAAATTTAATAAATATTTATCCCTCATTTTTATTATTTTACAATAGATTTCATTGGCCTAATTGAAAATAGGAATTTTTTGGTGATTATACAGATGACTTATCATTATAGTAATAATTTTAAATAATAATAGTTATATTATTATTTATTAATAGTAATATAACTAATATTTTAGTTTGTAACTAGACACGGGGTACCTCTTTAGATTATCTCAGACCGAGATAGTCACTTTAATTCACATTTCTGGCAAGCAGTTCAAGAAGTTCTGGGAACCCGAATAGACCTGAGTACCGCTTACCATCCCCAAACAGATGTTCAATCCGAACGAACTATCCAAACCTTAGAAGATTTACTTCGTGCTTTTATAATGGACTTCAAAGGGAATTGGGATCAACACCTCCCGCTCTTTGAGTTTTCTTACAATAACAGTTACCACAGTAGTATACAAGCGGCACCTTATGAAGCATTACACGGGCAAAATGTAGATCGCCACTTTGTTGGACAGAAATGGGTGATACTCAAATTACAAGGTCTGATTTAATTCAAGAAACCACTGATAAAATCAATAAGATTAAATGGAAATTGAAAGCTGCCCATGACCGACAAAAGAGTTATGCTGATATTCGCAGAAAACCGTTATCCTTTGAATAGGCGATAAGGTGTTTTGAAACTATCGCCATGGTAAGGCGTTATAAGGTTTGGAAAGACTGGTAAGTTAGCCCCGAGATACATTGGACCTTTCGAAATTATTGCAAAAATTGGTCCTGTAGCTTACCGATTAAAATTACCCTTAGAACTGAGCACCATTCACGATGTGTTTCATGTATCGAATCTGATAAAGTGTTTGACTGATGAAACGACAATAGTACCACTGGAAGATGTTCAGATCAATGAAAAGCTCAATTTCGTAGAGGAACCGGTAGAAATCATGGACGGGAAAACCAAACAGTTACGACACAATAAAATTTCATTAGTAAAAGTTCGGTGGAATTCAAAACAAGGACCCGAATTTACTTGGGAACGAAAGGATAAATTCCGAAAGAAATACCCACACCTGTTCCATAAAAACAAAACCGATGACACATTAAATTTCGAGGACGAAATTTCTTAACGGGGGGAGAATGTGACATTCGTGACAAAACGAGCTATACTATATTTACTACGTAGCGAGTAAACGATAAATCGGTTAATTCGTAGTGCTTAAACGAATAACCGACTGATACAGATTATGACCCGTATATATACTGAGGGTTCATATACAAGTTATATATATATATATTATAGTGGCTAACACATTGATATTTAGGCTCCAGTACGTTTAAAACCATTTAAACGAAAAAGGTTTCGTTTATTGATACGCTATAAGTTTAAACGCAATCGTTAACATCAAAAAGAGCATTGTAGCATCCGTTAAGCCGAAAATGATTTATAAAACACTTATAAGACACTTTCTAAGTAATCCGTGAAAATATTTTGGAGTTTTACAACGAGTCAGTACGTTTTTATTATTTTGCAAATATTAGTCGAAAAACGTCAGTTTTCGCGCTATTTCTCGCATCCGAAAAATTTTTCTAGCAAAAAAATGGACCCGAGATAAATTTTGGACCGATACCGAACCTCGGTACACAAAACGAGGAATGTGGCCAAAAGAGGGGCTCATGGACCACCTTTTTTCTCTTGCAACCGCCATAAACAAAATATCACATAGATATTTTCCTTTGAAAAACAAACCATTTATATAACCCCTTTCATATTTTATCCCAAAACAAGTATGTACCAGCTGATTTCTTCAAGTTTCACCCAAGAAACACCCAAATAAGGTAAAAATTATGAGTTTTAAACTTGGGTTTTTGGCTTGTTTTAATTATAAGATTATTTTTTGATTAGTAAGAAACATGTTTAACCATGTAAAAATATATAAATGACCCAAAAAGATATTTTGATCTTAAACATGATCACAAAATAGAAACGTATAGATATTTTACCAAAAACACGGATTAAAACGTTGAAATAACGTTTTTACGGTTTAAAAGTTCGGTTTGGAACCCTAACCGAAACCCTTATTAAAAAGGCTTGATGATGGATGATTTATTATTGGTTTTATGTTATATGATATGTAGATACACTTACTTTGCGACCAAAGACCCGGAGAGTCGTTTAAACTATCGAAAATCACCGAAAACCGACAAGGTAATACCGTATTACTCGTTTAGGGGCTGTTTGTGCTTAGATTGTGACGTGCTTGTTTTTAGGTTATGAAACTTTTCAAGGACATTAGCGATCACATAAATGAGTCCCTGTTAAAATTTGGTAATTTTTTGATAAACGGAGAATATTTGGCGAATTTATTACCGTTTATTGGCGTTTATTCGGGAAAAATAGGTAAACTTCATGAAAAATTATGAAATTTGTATTGAAACCTAGAAATACTACGTTATGATCCCTGGAAAAATTTTAGAACATTTGGAGATGTCTAAGTATATTTGTGCAATTCTGTTTTAATCGAGTTTTAATAGCCGAAAAACGTGCAAAAAGGCATTTTGGCCAAAGAGTTAGATTCTGGAGATTTTTTAGGGGCTATGTGATGATATTGAGACCACTTGGAAAAATTATCGGATTTTTCGGATGACGTTTGGTATAAACGGGATATTTATTACTTAATTGTAACAAATTAAATGAATTTTTATAAATAGATAATTAAACATAAATATTTTGAAAGTATTTTTATAAAATTCTCCATATTTTAATTTATTTTTACAAAAATTTCCATACATTAGATTTAAGTGCATAATTAGTTATGATTAATCAAAGATTTAAACTATATATTGTTTTAACGAAACCGGCAGTTTTATGTTTAACGAACTGACTGGTACGTCAAAATATTAAAAGTGGTCAAATATCATAGTCTCGAATGAATTTGATAAAAAAAAATTTTTTACGAGAATTCCGGAAAAATTGGGTGGATTGTACGCGTTTTGTATAATCAGACCCGTGTGAAAACAGAAACGAACCCTGCGATCAATTCATATACCGAAACCTTAAAATTCTTTTATAAATTAAATAATTTTATCAATCAATATGTTTACTTATGTTTATGTGATCTTACCTAATCCCGATACGCATAAACGATCAACTTTGCTAGGCTTGGAAAACGGTGAAACTGAGCGAAATCTGGTTTTGAACATTTCATAGTGTACAATGTCACAATCTAATACTATGGTCATGTTTTGGGCCTAACAACTATACCCAGACTAGTTGTACAGCCCGATTTAGCTTAAACACTATACTAGTATTAACAGTACGATACCGGTTATAGGATTCATTCTATAATCTAGACACATTACTTACTGATACTATTACCAACTTGGACTACGCAAAGGTGAGTTTCACGACCTAACTTTCTAAACTGTTTTACGAACTTTTGGGGTGGAAAACATGTTTACATATACGTTTATACTTGAAAACTTGTGATGATGTGAATTATCTAAGTACTAACACTTGAAAGTCGCCACAAACACAAGTGATTAACTTCGTGCCGGTGACGTGTGGATAGTACTATCGGTTTGACAAACCCAACTGTCAGAGCCGGTGGGGTATGCCGGAACATGTTAACCCAGTTGCACATTGTCATTTAAACTTATTACATACTGCTATGTGGTGTTAGACATAGTACATACTTGGGGCAAAGTGGCTGTTAAATGCCAACGGGAGTGCATTGGCAGGGGTGGCCATGTGTTTTAGCTCGTTTCGGTTTCACTTGTGGCTTAGTATAATACATCATACACATACATATATACATACGTACAATGAACTTTACAAACTCGTATACTGACTTTGTTCGTACTCGTGAAACTTGAAACTCACCAACTAGACGTAGTTGACCCGTTTTAACATGATTTTTAGGTAAGCCAAAGTTGGAATGAATTGCTTACGTGCTTGGTGTTAGAAGCAAAGTTGAATAGCTGTGAATAGATGCAAATACGTACTAATGAATAAGAAACCGAGAACTGGTTATGTGATTTTCATCTAGTTTATAAACTTAGTACCTACCAATGTAATATGATGTAAATTAGTTTGTTGAATTTCTTTATAAACAATGTGGTTGATACCAGTGTTATCTGTTACATTCCCGTATTACGCTTCCGCAACCACCTAGTCGGGGTGTAACATATAATTTAAGTACTTGATGACTTTTATTTTGGAACCGGTTGGACTGAATTAATCAGAGAATGTTGTATAGAAGCTGGAACATATGTTGTTTTTGTGCTTAAATCAAGATCTATGTTGAATATGTTTACTTTCAAAAGAAACGTAAATGATCAATCTGGTACTATGTTATGTATTCCAATCAGAAACCGACACGTCCATTACTTGGTAAGTTATAATTTTTGTTTTTAATGATTGTTTCCAAATTCAAATGTCTTTTAATTAACATGTTTAATAGGATTTCCCTGAGTGGTACGTGATTCTAGAATTTGGTGACAATTACATGAATTCGCTTTTCGAGCTTATTGCTCCAGATAGATATATGTTTAAAGTTTCATGTCTTTGGGATAGAATGAGTTGTAGGCTAGAGGATGGATGGAATGAGGTTTTTAAACAAACCAACTTGAAAGGTGGTTCGTTTTTTGTGTTTGAAATCATATCAACATTTCATATTAATGTTTTTCATGAAGATGACATAGAATTTATCCTTCCTGGTCCAAATCAGTTGTTTCTCAACTATCAATTAAGCAATCAAGGTAGTTCCTCCCAAAACCCAATTCATCTTGATGAGCAAAATGATAACTCTAAAATAGTTTTCCACATGAACGTCACCAAGAAATTGGTAAATTGAAATTTTAAATTTCTTTTTTATTTACAAGTATATTTGAAATTTGCTTTTCACAGCGTCTTCCGCGTCACATTGCCACCAAGATTGATGCCTATGATGGAATGCAAACCCTTTGGTCAATCCCGAAGGTCGTAAAAAAATGAGACTTCATGGTGAACTGTCAGAACTGAAATTCAGATATTGGTTACCAAAATGGAAAAATTTCAATGTGGAAAATAAAATACAGATTGGTGATAAGTGCAGATTTGAATATGACTTCAATGAAGCTACTTTGTTAGTTTCAAAAGTTGATTAGTGATTTGGTGATGTTTGGAACATTTGGGAAATATTTGGTGATGTGTTTGGTGAATTTTGCAACATTTGTGATTTGGTTGGTTATTTGTATTTGTATTGTTGTATTGATACACTTTTTAGTTTATTGTGTTGAATGTTGGTTGGTTAGCTTTTAAATGCTTTACTTTTATAGTTTCTTGTATAATCTATTTTGTTATTCACTCTTATTTTGATTCATGGAATGTATTGTAATGGTGCCTTTTGTATGAAAACTTTTAATGAATGGTAATTATGGAGTATCTTAAAACAAATCGAAAAAACAAAAAACACTTGGTTAAAACAAAAAACACTTTGTTAAAAAACACTATTGCGCTTGTAACACGCTAATGTACATAAAAATATATAAATATCCTAATACGCAATACATGCTTATCCAACCATCTTCTGGCAAAGTGCTTATTTTCAACCACAGGTTCTCTGCTGTAAAAACTATGCCAATAATCTATTGGTTCTTAATTAAAAGGGAGGCAAATCTCAAAAAGCTCCAAAATATTGGCTCCAAATATTCAAAAATTCCAAATTACATTTAACACTCCAAAAATCAAATTACACTCCAAATTATTAAAAATTTTCCATTCCACAAATCAGACAACAGTGATTTAAACTCCAAATTACACTCCAAATTATTAAAAAACAATCGACGATGAAGCTTATAGATGAAAGAATCGAAGAAGAACATGTTTTATACTCCGATGAGGAAGCCAACGACTATGACGACGCTCAATCAGACGACACTGAAGGCTACTCCAGCGAAGAAGCTAACGACGACGACGGTCAGACTGGTAGGGACGATGATATAGGGACGATGGTTATCGAACCCATCAACAGTTTTGCTACTACAAAAAAACCTACAAGGGGTTGACGAGGTTACCTAAGCTACGTACCGAATATGTAAACTCTGGTGGTGTCAGACTGGCAGTGGAGTTTGATAATCTGGGTAGGTTCACTGGCCAAAACAGATCAAAGTTTGCAAGTTTTTTAGGGGATGTTGTAAGGGAAATAGTTGGCTTGAGACATTTAAGTTGGAGGGAGGTCACAAAGGAGCTTACAGATAAACTGTGGGAACAAATAACGGTTATTCTTTATTTTTATTTGTGCATCTTATATTTTGAGATGTAATTTACCTTTACTGTATTATATTATGCATAAATATTTTGAGATTGAGGCGTGTCGCATGCCTTCTATGATGAATAGGCTCGGACACCTTCTACGGGATTTCAGAAGAAAAATGTATGCGAAATACATTATGCCGAACATCGGTAAACCTCTGAAGCTGAAGGAGATACCCGAGGGACACTGGACGATGATCAGGCAAGAAGACTGGGATCGCTTCGTTGAGTACACACAATCAGAGCAGTTTCAGGTATAAATCCTCTAATATGCAAACGTATATTGATCGACTATATATAGTTTATGTTTTTTGTTTAAGTATAATGAAATGATTATAATGTGTGGTTGAAGAAAAAATCGGCTTCATCAAAGGGAGCTCGAGCAAAGAATGTTTTTGATCATCACATGGGACGAGGAGGTTATACCTACCTTCGAGAGAAATTGGTAATCACCGTCAGCTGCTTTCTCTCTAGTTCAATGATTTGTTGGTTATGTGTCTAACGCATGACCGTCAGCTGCTTTCTCTTGAATATTTTACAAGGTCAAAAAGAAGTCTTAGTGCACGGTTTGGCGTCTTGAGTCTTTGTAATTATTGTTAACGTTTTGTTTTATGTTTAATGTAATAAACAATTAATTTATTATCTAGTTCGTTAATGTAATGTCTAGTTCGCTAAGGATGTTTAGCGAACTAAGACTTAGGTTATTTATCACTCCTGATTCGTTAGGGGATGTTAACGAATCAGGGGGTGATTCGTTAAGTTATTCTATTTATTAATGTATGTAACGAAGTAGCGTCTGGTTCGCTAGGGGATGTTAGCGAACCAAACCAATCTTCTATATATAGTGAACACTGTTCACAGTTAATGTTAAGTTTTGAGATTTAATTAACGAAACCCTGTCCGAATCCTCTCTCGATCTTCATCCTAATATTATACAAATTACTTATATACATATACTGATAATATATAAACATATATAACACTGAATCATAGGTAATTATGAGCTACATCTATAGTTAAGGTATTAATCGATTATACACATATCTGAGATCTGTTATTGTTATTGGATTGAAACCACCCGGGATCCAACAAGTGGTATCCGAGCTTTCGGGGCTCAATTACACTTGATTTGGTGGTTAAATTTAGAGTATTGATTGGTTAATTAGTTTTACATATCGATAGTGTTCTGTTTTGGTTGAATTTGGACTAATTTAAAGGATAATTGAATGAATTATGGATGGTTTGGATTGAATTTGAGTTGATATGAGTATTGGTAAGGTATTGTGAGTGGAATTGAGGTTTGGATTGATTTTGGATTGATTCGGTACTGGTTTGTTTTGTGGCCGAAACAGGGTCAGTGTTTTGGAAAAATTGAATTGGTTATCGGAGATAATCGGTTACGAGGTTTGGTGTTTTGGTTTCACGATCGTATTACGAGTGTTTTGGTTGGTTATTTGTGTGATTTGGTTTAGAATTGAGATAGTATTACAGATTTTATGCTTCTGGGTTTCTGGGTTTGGTGTTCATCATTTCCAGATTTCTGGAAATTCTGGTTGAAGATTTGAAGATTCAAAGATGAACATGATTCGCTACGTTGATTCGCTATCCTGTTCACTTTGATTCGTTCATTAAATTCGTCAATTCGTTATTCATTTCAAGTGATTCGCTAGCCAGTTCGCTATAATAGTTGATTCGTGTTATCTAATTCGTCATTTGGGTTAACTGATTCGTGTGACACGCTTCCACTTTGGGATTTTTGTCACAACAACCTTTGCCACGTGGCATAAGGTGTCAGAGTCTGTTACAAACGGTTGTAAAAACCTGATTCGTTATAGTTGATTCGCTAATCAACTGTAGTTGATTCGTTATCAATTTCGCAAAGTTTTTCTTAGTGATTCGCTACTGAATACTTTCTAATTGGTTAAGTTTTTCTTATCAATTTGCTAGCTAATTCGTTAGTCAATTCGTTAGTTTGACTATCTGATTTGTTAGATTGATTCGTTAAACTCAATCGTGATTCGTTGTTTGATCAATCTTAGCTTCGTTAAGATTTGATTCGTTAATCTACTGTTCACAGTTCGTTACAACTGTTTACAGTTAATTACAAGTAGTATTTTGAAAACCCCGCGTTGCGGGGGGAGGGTTTGACGATGAGTGTCTTTCAGGGTTCATGTTATACCTTGCCGCGAAAGGGTCTTTCAATGACAAATCTTAAAATTATGTTTTTATAATATATTTAAAACCTGTATCATACATGTTTGACTTCCACATATGTTGGCCTAACACAAAGTAAAAATGGTATCACCCACCATGAATTACACTGAACCATATTTATCACCACAATCCGATTATGCTAGAGCTTGCTAGAAGAAACTCCAACAGTTGCATATCAAGCATGTTTTTCTACTTCCATAGAGCCGCTCACTGTAATAGCTTGCTTCTCGGGTGGCTCGCACCCTGGGTGGTGCGGCTGCCTCTTGCCCATAGCTGACTTCTTTATCCTCCTTTGGTAGATGACGTGGGTTTTTTTTCCAGATTTGTAGACCTGCTAACTTTGTCTAAAGCATGTATGCAGGTCAAAGTTTATATATTGCGGTTGTATTCGTCTATATTGCATCATCTTGGGGTAAATATGTTAATAAGATGACCATTGTTGTTGATGGAGGACTAATAAGTCAAACTCTTTTGTGCATAGTTAACCCATTCCTACCACATTAAGCATCCTCATTATGACCTTCATTATAAAAAATTGCAATAACCTGAACTTTACACCGAACGGGTTGATGATTGAACCGAAAAAACGATTAGTGAGTGAGTCAAGACCAACCCTGAATTTAGTACACTTGTTGAGTAAGGTTTGTCCAAGATGAATGAAGTCACTAACTTCGCCATACGAAATTCGAGGTACAACTTTCCTTGATGTTCTAAGATAGGATATATATTCTGCAAATTAGCAGAAAAAAAGTCGATCAGGTTAGTTCTATTAATTGTGTAGAACGAATCGGCTATATTAAATACAACCAACTGATTTCAATAGGAAACCGTTTAATTGAAAATTAGTTTTTATTTTTTCTAATTTTTTTCATTTCATTAGTTGGGTGACATTTCATGTTCAATTTTGTATCATTTAAAAGGTGATCATAAAAGGAAAGAGGTCAAACTAAACTGGTTTTGCTATGTTGAATGGTTCAAATAGGTTAGCTTTGTTTTATTAAACGTGCCTACCGATCAATTTAAAAAAAAAACTGGATGAGCAGCTTATTTTATTAATCATGACATAAGACAAATGGTTTTTATCAGAAACATTTTAATAGAAAACAGTGTATAAAGGTATCTAAATTTTCTTTCTTTTTTTTACCATGCCATGTTGTATATTAATGGTTTCTAAATTGTTCACTTTATTAACATTTAGATGGCACTAATGTTGTTTGTATCTATATTATTAAATCATAAAAAATAGAACACTTGAATGTAAGCAAACCTGCAAAATTTGCAAAACCTATTAACATGACCAGGTCATCTGCAAACTGAAAAACAAAGAAAATTCACATATTAAATGTAATTGAGGATATTAAGACTCACTCTTCGAGATGTCAACGTTTCCTCTAACTGCAGTCTTCAAGAACTGTTGAAAACATATATGACGGTCGTCCTCAAATACTTTCAATGTCAAATATGAATATCGTATATGAGATTATGAATTAACAACTTCAAATAAAAACTTATCCACAATCAGTTCTAGCAATTAAGCCTTCAGTTGTGGAAATGCAACAACATAAAAAGCAGTAAAGAAATAGAATCAACTATTGTCAAAGAAAACCTTTTTGGGGTGAAACATAACATCTTCACTGTCATCTAGATCTCCAAATCCCCTCTTAGTGCCTAGAATCATATTACGAATTCCAAAGGTAATAAGCAAGCCATTAAACTAAATTGAAATCACTATTTGCTTTTAAATGGAGCAACATTTCATACCTCCAACCCTCGTAGCGTTGGGCTCTTCGCAAATCACCACCAAAATCATCATCGTGCAGCCTCCATTAGTTAGAAAGAAAATAAGTCAAGGGAGTGAGCTTAGCACACACATAAACTCATGAATCCAACTTATTCAGCATGTAACATCTTATCTAATACTATTAAAAGTTTGTGATTCTATAAACAACATCCAACGATACTTACATTTTTAATGTAAAGGCGCTTCACGAACACCAAATTTAAGATTCAATTATAGAAACTTGAAGAATGAATCAAGATCTGTACCTTTTCAGAAACTCGGGCTTCAATTTAAGCAAGATTCATGAAATCACCAAATTTGAGACTCTAAATTCAGCATTGAACGAAAAGAAATTTGGATTATCCACAACATACCTGGATAATTGTTGTATTGGGGATTAGTTGTTGTAAATTGCAACTCTACAACACATAAGTTAATAGTTTAATGAAAGAACGAAGAGCATTAAAGAACCCTAGAATATAGGGTTCTTACATATGCAATGAAGATTCGAGATGGAATTGTCCGCATCATCGAGAGGCAAACTGAATATGGAGAGAGGATGCAAGCAAATTAGATGAAAAGAAACAGTGATGAAGAGTCAGATGGAACGAACACGTGGAAAGGGAGACAACACGTGGCTGTCAACCAAAAGAAAGGTGCACGGCAGAAAACGTGCAAACCTTTATACATGAAGTACAAAACCATAATGCAAGTTTCTCCCAAAATTGTAATATTATAAATTCTCATTCGTTAATCTTATTCTCTGGTTGATTCGTTACATCCTAAAATTTTGGAAACTTGTCAAAAATGGCCGGTATGTATGCATTAGCGTCTCAAAACATGTTAGATGCAACAAATGTTGCAACTTGATACCGAGATAGGTTCACATCCGAAATGTCCAAGATTGATGAAGTTCAGTGACTTTGCCAAATGGGAACCTCGGTTTCGTGCTCATCTAGGTTCAGTTCATCCTGACTGCTCATATTGTTTAGATGAAGTTTATACTGTTCCTATGATTAGAGATGAGACTATCGGATTCAGACCTAAAGCTATATCTCAATACTCACAAGAAGAGAAAAAGGCTCTAGAGATAGAGACGAAAGCATATTCTACTCTAACTATGGCTTTACCTGAAAATATATTCCACCAAGTGGGTAGTATTAAGATATGTGCTTCTTTGTTTCAACATATCCGAATGAGAAGTATGGGCAATACAGCTGAAAGCAAAAAGGTGATGCTTAAGTTTAAATTCAGAAACTTTAACTTACTTAAAGGTGAAACGGTTGAAGAGATGACTACGAGATTCAATCACTTGATTGAATAAATGGATAAAATGAAGATGGAAATTTCAGAGATTGACAAGATTGATACTATTAAGAGTGCATTACCAAGTTCGTACTCTACCTTTCTAATGGTATTAAAAGAAAATAGTTATTTCAATGAAGACTTGACTGCAAGTGAGTTCTTACAAAAGATTGAAACTCGTGAGTATGATCTCAAGTGTCAAAAATCATCAAAGGAAAGTCAAGATCCTGCTTTCTATGCTGGTAGCATGCCTTTAAGTTCTACAATTTCACCAATCACTGCTTTTTTAACACAGAATGCAAAAGAGAATGAAACAACAATCTATAGTGATCCTAGAGCATGTTTTTATACTGCTGGTAACTCTGGATCACCAAATGTTTCTGTTGGTTCAGAAAGTTCGTCTTCAGCAAATCAATACTCATCACCTCCAAACGTCAATATGAAAGAAGCTGAACAACACTTTGCCTTTCTATCTGCTTTCATGATGTCGTATGAAAATCTGGTTAGTAGCAAAATTGCCACTAGTGATTTAACTGATGAAGACTATAATCAGATTGATCCAGATGATTTAGAAATCATGGATTTAAAGTGGAACATGGCAATGATTGTTCGAAAGGTGAAAAGATTCATGCAAAGAACTTGAAAAGATCTTCCTGCTCTAAACAAAAAGTTGGGATTTGATAAGTTGAAGGTGAAATGTTATAATTGTCAAGAATTCGGTCATTTTGCAAAAGAATGTGACAAACCGAAAAAGGAATATAATGGTCCTCGTGGTCAAAGTTAAAAATCTTCAACACCACGAGGTAATGATGCTGAGAAGAAACCATCAAGTTCCGGGTCACAAGCTATGTTAGCTAATGGAGATGATTGGTCACAACGATTACTGTGCAACGATAATCAAACTAATTTGGCTTTGTTCGGATTGACTCAAGATTTCAATGGAAGTGAGGTGTCTTCTGATAATGACTCTGGATTGGATTCTGATGATTCATGTGACAAGCCAGAAACAGTCTTTGCATGCATGGCTAAGATAAACGAGGTTAGTCATTCTATTTCTTCTATCTCATCTGTTAAAGTAAATTGTGTTGATTGTGAATCTAACAAACCTAAGTTAGAATCTTTAAAGAACCACAATGAAATTTTAGTAAGAGAAATTGCTTCTCTAAAGGATACTTATCGACAGTCTCTCGAATCTCAAATGAGATCTCGTTAAAAGATTGAAGCATTGTCGACAAGTAATCATGATCTCAAAGCTGAGTTATCTGTGAAAATGACAATTAATGACCAAAAGTTTCAAGAAATTTTGAAACATCGTTCAAAGATAACCGAGCTTGAGAATGAGGTTCTTGAGTTAAAGAACAAACTGGGTAAATTTCGAAATTCCTCTTTTTTGTTGAATGAAATTATTGAAGTTTCTAGAAAACAAAAGGATTCAAAGAAAGGTAGAGGTTTTGTTGAAATTCCACCACCATTTCACAATGATTATAAAATTAATCCTTTCGCTCCAACTGAAGAAGATGTTATTCTTAAAGAGCCTGTGTTTTCAGAAAAATCTAAATCTAGTAAGTCTGAAACTGTTAAAACCCAATCTGTTTCTCAGAAACCTCATGTTCAAAGCAACAAAGTTTTAGTTGAAAATGTGGACAAAGTTATCATTGAGGATGTGTTTGAACCTGAAATTATACACAAGAACAAGAACATTCCAAGTTCTAATCACATATTGTGTGAACCTCATGAATTTGAGGAGGCTGAGTATGGTTCGCACACAACTAAGATGAAACAAGATGTTCAAGCTAAACCAGTGAAGGCTAAGAAACCAGAAAAACCAAAAATTTCTGATGAGGATTTATTAAGTTTCATAAATCCTAATGCATCTAAGCCATCATCTGCTCGTGTGTTTAAGTTAAAAGGGATGGACACAATGTTCACTGAGAAAGACATTCCAATAAGTATCATTAAACTTGAATTAATTGAGAGTGTGTTTCACAATGAAACCTCCAAGGTTCGTGAACTTGAACGTCAATATGCTCATGCAAAAACTTCAGCTACATCTGATCCATTGACTAAATCAAAGCAAGTATTTAAACAAGCTAAAAGGGTTCAATTGTGAAGTCAACGGGAACAGATACGTTGAAAAGTTTTTCGAACTGCTCTAATTTAGATTTTTACTTGAAAAAGAAATATGAATATCTAGTGATTTTGCTAAAAGCATGACTAAAAATGTGAGTCATCAGTCATCATCTGTGTCATCATGTTGGCATGCGAAGTTGTTTTCTTTGCGGTCAACAAGGTCATGTAGTAAGAAATTATGGCCAGAAGAACTATCAGAATCTTCATCCTTTTATCAAGGACCACTCCAAACCGATTCCTTTGGTAAAGGAGATTCTAAAACGACCTGTGTCGTATGCTGATGATACTCATATTATGTTTTCAAATGTACATCCTCGAAAAGTTGTTCATGTGAATGAAACTCATGGTTCCGTTAAACCTAAGTTTATTCCTACTGAACCATTATGCAAAAATGTTAATTCAAACGTGGTTCAAGCTGCGTATCTAAGACGAAAGTCGAAGAAACCTGTAACTTATTCTCAAGTTGCTGAACAACAATTGGATGCAACTAAAGTTAACTTTTCTCAAGGAAACCAAAAGGTGCTCAAGACCGAGGCCTAGGCTGCCTTTTTGAACAAATCATTTTCTTTTGTGTGTAGGGTACATCCAAGACCATTTCTGGTGAAAACTGGATCATGGATAGTGGATGTTCTCGTCATATTACTGGGAATCTCAACCTCTTAACAAATGTGAGAAATATTCAAGGGGGTTATGTGGCGTTTGCTGGGAATTCTAGGGGTATGATTACATAAGAAGGTGACGCCCTGCTTGCGGTGCGCACATATAATGTATATATGTGTGAACCCTTGGGTGGGCAAAAGTAAAATTGCACTAATTTTGACGTTATTTTACTAATCACGTGAAAATAACGTTAAAAGTGACGGAAGGTTAATCAGGCATCATGTGGTGGCGTTGATAGCCGAAAGACAAGGGCACATGCACCAATCAGCCGGTGTCCCGATGATTGAGTGTTATGTGTCTTATGTCCAAGGCTTGATTCAAAACTACTATCGAGCCGGGGGTCTCACCGGAAGCAGCCTCTCTATCCCTATGGGATAGAGGTAAGGCTGTCTACATCTTACCCTCCTCAGACCCTACCATAGCATTGCTATTGGTGGGATATACTGAGTACGATGATGATGATGATGATGATGATGATTACATAAGAAGGTGATGTGTCAAATGGGAAGATTACTTTTGAGAAGGTTAATTATTGTGACAAAGTGGATCATAACTTATTGAGTGTGTCGCAAATCTGTGATAAGCAATACACGACAGTATTTATGGATAAAGAATGCCTGATTTTGAAACCGGGTTATGTGATTCCCGAGGACATGGTTGTCATGCGATCACCTCGATCAAATAATATTTATGTCTTAAATATGAATTCTAATGTATCTACTTCGATCGAAACATGTTTTGTCTCGAAAGCAACCGAGAAAGACTCAGTACTTTGGCATCGAAGAATGGGTCACATACATGTTCGAAAAATGAACTATTTAATGGCTAACGATCTGGTAGAGGGGGTGTCGTTAAAGAATTTTAAGTTATGTTTCGTAAAAGTTAAACGTTTTTTTAAAGTATTCAATTATCAAAAATATTTCATTATTATTTAAGTTAAAATTTTAATTATTTATTGATCATTATTTAATTAATTCTTTAATTATTTCATTTAATTATTTAAGTTAAAATTAAATAAACTGTTAATTCGTTAAAAGCTACTTCGTTAAGTATGGATAACGAACTAGGTGATTCTTTAGCGAACTAATTTCTAGTTCGTTCACCTAATTCGCTTCCGCACTCTCTAACGAATCATTTCTATTTCTTTATACATATTTAACGAATCAAGACACGACTTACATCTTGTTCGCTAATCTGAGGCAACGAATTGGAATAGCGAATTGTCTAATTCGTTGTTTAAGATTCAAACGAATCGTTTGATTCGTACATAAGGTACTTCGGGAAACGTGTAAGGCTATATAAGACAAAGCAAACGAACAGTCCTTTCACTGTTCATCATCTTTCTTCACCTTAAAGTCACCTTTTTCAAAATTTTTCTCTGATTTTCGACCTTCATATTTTGATCATTCACTAATATCATTGTGTTACTAAGGTATAAACAATCACGACGATGTGATTTTCGTCAAAAATGACTGTGTATTAATAGACTAATTATGGGTTTTTGTGTTCTAAGGGTTTTCCGAGTTCAAAACCCTAATTTATTTATGATATACTCTGTTAATGTAGCTTATTTATGTTTCAATGTGATCGGAATACGATTCCGATACCCTTGGTAGACTTTAATCGACGATTGATTATCGTTTGCCGGGTCGATTGAATGATTATTGTTTCTGGGTTTTAGACTCTGTTTACTTTATTGAATGTTCTTATTTGGGTTATGGTGCTAAGCCTTAATCTTAGCACCATGTGCTTCGGATCGAGATTCCGAGTTGGACAACTATGTATTTTTTATTACTTGACGATTAGCATGAGCTAAGTGAGTCTGGTTTTGTCCAGTTGACCATCGGTTGTTCATATTAATTTTGACTTTGACTATGTGAGTCAAAGATTAAGTCTAAATTATTGACCATTTGTTATCCTTACCGAATTGGAACTGTTTCGTGTCCAATTCGTTAAGGAAATACACGAAGTAGCTCAGCGAATCAGTTTATTAACGAATCAAATATGGATTCACCAAATCTGTAACGAACTAGACTTCAGTTCGTTAAACTCTTATAGTCGATTCGCCGTGTCTCTTTCGTTAACTTATTTACCTGATAGCGAATCTCTTGATTCGTTACTGGATGGTAACGAATCATAGTGACAATCACACGAATGACATTTAGCTTGATTTATTTAATTAAATTTATTTATTTTTTTAATTAACTAAATTATTCAAACCGTCTAAACGCGTAAATACATTAATTACACATATCAAAATTAAATACACTATTTATAAATAAATATATATATATGTCCTAAATGTATATTACATCTTCACATCCCTTATATTTGTTTATACTTATACAGTAAAAATGGCTGATCAAGTAAATCAAGATCCACCGGTTGCTGATCAAGGGCAACAAGAACAACCACCACAAGAGCAACCACCTCAAGTTCAGCAGGAGGATGTTATTTTATTACCTTATGACAAAAAGCACAACATATGTGCTTATGTTGACTCAGATGTGGCTGATATAGCTTCATTTGGAGATATGTTGGCTTTTCTAAGACGGTCAGTGATACATTACACCATTACTGCTCGACCTAAGGTGTATCTGAGTATTATCAGGCAGTTTTGGGCTACAGCTGAGTATGTGGAGGTGGAGAAACATATTCGAGCAACGATTAATCAAACTCCTATTATGATTGATGTTGAAGTAATTCGGCGTGTGCTTTGATTTAATGATAATGATAACAACCCGAGTGAATTTGACAAGCAACTGGTCAAGGTTTTGTTTACACGTGTGCGTTATGGTGGAGATATTGATAAATCTATGTTGAACAAGAATGGATTATGCCCACCATAAAAGTATCTTCTCCATGTTCTTATTCATTGTATGAGTGGTCGTCATGGCGGTTTTGACGAATGTCGACTCAGTTTGCAATCAGCCTTTGTAGCTTTAATTCTGAACAAGCCGTTTAACTTCTCTGAGCTCGTCTTTGATCATTTGAAAGAACTAGTTCAGCAAACGATTCAGTCGAAGAAATTTTTACTGTATCCTCGTTTCTTGCAGTTGATTATTCAAGATTTGATACCTAATTTAGCTATTGATCAGACCTTGGTGAATGATGTTCTCCCTATGGAACATATGACATCCGATACCGTTCGTCGAATGTCGCTTTATAGAAAAGGGAGGCCAGCAGATAAATGAATGATTGGTCATATCATTAATCCTAACTATGTCTGTCCTCCTGATGAACGTTGGATCCACGACGACTCAGATTCCGAACGTGAAGGAGGAGAAGGTGGGAACGATGATGATGGGAATTATGATGGTAATGATGGTGATGGTGGAGCTGGTGACGCTGCCTTTCAAGAGCAACAAGAGGCAGTAAATGATGTGTTAGCTGCCACCATTGCAGCTCAACAAGAACGAAAGAGGAAAGGGAAAGCGGTGGCAACTAGAGAGCCATCGAAGAAAAGACGTGTTTCAGCCGGGGCTGGGGTAATTATTGGTGTACCACCACCTCGTCAATCAACGCCTCAACGCTCGGTAGTGCCGCCTACTACTAGCACTCCGATGCATACATTGACAACGACGTTGGTGTCCCATGAAAGGCTTGGTTTAATCCCTCAAATGGCATTATCTGAGATACCAAGGCCTCCTGCTACATTATCTACTGTCCCTTCAACACCAATTATGAGGCCTCCTCCTCCTCGTCCTCCTACTCCTCCTCCTCCCAGTGATGTCTCTTTCATTATAATCACTCGGCCTCAGGGACCAATCCAACCTGTTCATCCATCACTATACAACTTGCCACCAAACCGTCAGACTGAGATGTTGTTGAATATTCTCCACCTTTATGAAAATCAAATGGCAGCCGACCGTTAGAATCAAGAACGTCTTATGGAGAATCAAAGACGGTTGATGAGTTATATCTCATTCTGTCATAAGGAGACTAAAGCGCTGCGGGCGATTGTGGAGTCTCAAGGGGTGAAAATGAAAGAACAAGAAGAATTAATCTTGTAGTTAACTTGCAAAGAAGATGCCCTAAAGAAACTCAGAAACAATGAGCAAGATCCTGATGAGTCTGGTGCAGGAGGTGAGCCTAAACAATCGCACGGCTCATCTTCTGGTGCTGGTACAAGTGGCAATGAGGACTCGGGTAAACAGATTATTATATATCAGGATCCAACTGCCGCTAACCCAATTGAGATGATTGCGGCTAATACTGTGATATTTATGGATGGATCGGGGATGGTTAGGAGTGTGGTGAACAGAGATGAGATAGAGATTGGTGAGTTTGTTGATAGGTCTCTGACACGGGAGCAGATTTCCATAATGCTTGGGTTGAATGACGAACTGTTGACCGTGTTAGAAACTGAGCCTGATGTTGAAGTGGTGAATGAGGAAGGTTTAGAAGATGATCCATCTATTCAGATGAATACGGATTTCATTTATGAAGACGAGGATTTCGAGATGGAAGACGTCACTCCTGAAGAGTACCCTGACTTGTTTCAACACACTAATGTTGATCAAGGTGCTCCAGTATTCGATGAGCTAACGTTTAAAGAAACTGAGGATGAATTGGAAAAGGTGTTGAAGTGTAAGCGGACAGTTCATTCACTTGAATTCTTAACTGATGATGATATTGCAAGATGGTTCAAACGCCAGAAAGTGGGTAAAATTATCAGTGCGTATCGATATGTTGATCAAGAACGGAAAGACACAGCTGCTGCATGGGTTAAAGAAAACCAAGTGACCTCCTTCAAGACTGTTTCCAAGGTACATGGTGATACTTTCTCATGGCTTTATGATTCTGAGCTTAAAGTATGTATAATTAAATGGGAGAAGGGGATCCAGTACTACGAGACGATAATGGATGTTCTTACTTTACCGCGTTGGGATGTTCGTACCCTCGCGAGACGTCCATTTATCAATCGTGGGGGTTACCGGACAGCTGAGTGGTTTCATCGACACTTACTGTTTGAGGTCAATCATGGCTTCATGTTCTTCAAGCCCCAGGTCCCGAGATGCAAACATATTGACGAGATTGAATCAAGGATTGGCTGGAGGAAACTTGTCCTTAAGGTAAAGCCGCCAATGACGATGAAGCGGGTTCCTGTGAAGAAGATGCCCCAACAGATGCATCTCTCGTTCAACCGCTGGTATTATGACAATCATACTGGCGAGGCCGTCATTGTTCTTGGTAAAGGACTGAAGACCGAGCTTATCAAGATAATCAACCAATGTGGTTGGTTAATTTATCAGAGACAGAAAATGACGTGCTACACAGGAAATAGATTCTGATCAAGCGCAACGAAGACTACAACCTGGCTATGCAATTTCAACGTGTTGTGCGTGTTTGTCATGAAAATGGAATTTATAGTTGCAGAGACTGGCAGTCCAAGCGCTTCAGATAACTTAAAGACAAAGAGCTCAAGACGAGGGGGTGTCTGCTAGTGCACGGTTTTGCGTCTTGAGTCTATTTAATTATCGTTAACGTTTTGTTTTATGTTTAATGTAATAAACAATTAATTTATTATCTAGTTCGTTAACGTAATGTCTAGTTCACTAAGGATGTTTAGCGAACTAAGACTTAGGTTATTTATCACTCCTGATTCGTTAGGGGATGTTAACAAATCAGGGGGTGATTCGTTAAGTTATTCTGTTTATTAATGTATGTAACGAAGTAGCGTCTGGTTCGCTAGGGGATGTTAGCGAACCAGACCTATCTTCTATATATAGTGAACACTGTTCACATTTAATGTTAAGTTTTGAGAGTTAATTAACGAAACCCTGTCTGAATCCTCTCTCGATCTTCATCCTAATATTATACAAATTACTTATATACATATACTAATAATATATAAACATATATAACACTGAATCTTAGGTAATTATGAGCTAGATCTATAGTTAAGGTATTAATCGATTATACACAGATCTGAGGTATGTTATTGTTATTGGATTGATACCACCCGGGATCCAACAAGAAGGAAATTGAACCGGATGAGATCCCCGGCCGTTCATTAATGTGGATGAAAGGAAGGGAGGACAAAGATGGTGCATACAAGAATGCTGTTGTCGAAGGCGTGGCAACCAAATTAGTATGTTTTAGTATTAAACTTTTTAAATCATGTTAAAGTCAATTCATTGCCTTATAATGGTGTCAAAAAAACTTGAGTCTGTATAACTTGTCCCAACACTTGATGTGGATACATAAGCGTGTTACAAGTGTATTAGAATATTTGTTTTCTTGCAGGTTTAGCATGAGGAGCAGATCGCCTCCGGAGCCCTGGCACTTGAACCGTGCACAGATGCCGTCACCTTAGTGCTTGGCAAAGAGAAAGGTAGGTTTTTAAAAGGGATTGGGTATGGATTGGCAACAGGTAAATATTGGGGTGTGAGTCGGGTAAAAGGCTCGTTTAAGCAACGAATTGCCCAATTTGAGTATGAGGTGGTGCAGAGAGATGAAGTGGTGAACAGGGTGACGACTCTACTTGAATCCACGAATGCTATGCTAGCAAGCCGTGAGAAGGAACAGTTAGCATTTGAGGCCAGGTTCATACATCTCGAATGATTGTTTCCGCAAATGTCGGCAAGTCAAGTAAGTGACGTATGCTACATATTAATTAATGCATTCGACATACATAATTGGCAATGTTTTTGTCACAATTCGTAGGTAAATCCTGTTCCCAACCGGTTGGTTCTAACCAGAGTACTAGTGTTGTGGCGCAAAATAAAATGCCAGCACCAGTAAGTATCTGATAGTTTTTTTGTTTTTTGCAACTTTCCATGTGATTTTTCATTTTCCATAACCTAATAAATTGATTTGTAGGCCAGTTCTGTGGGAAACATCTTAACCTCAGGTGAGACTGTGCAACAAGAATCCGCTTCTCAAGTAAGCATTTGACAGTTTGATTGATTTGTTTTAATAATTAACTTTCCATGTGAGTGTGCTGATTTTGCATAAGTTAATTGTAGGCCAAGTCTGCGGATAAAATAGTTTTCGAAACGGTACCCGCTCCCCATATCGTGACATCAGTAAGTATTTGACAATTTCAGTACTTTTTATAATTCGTTTCCAATGTGAGTGTGCTCATTTTCTATTACCGAATTACAGGCCAAGTCTATGGAAAAAAGTGTTGACCAAACGGTAGTCGATCCGGATAGCGCGACATCCGTAAGTATTTGGCAGTTTCAGTTTTTATATTTTATAACCTAATAAGTCTAACAATTCCGATTTCTTTTATATTACCAATGAAGCCTGTAGAGAACAATGTTGACCAAGCATCAACACAACTACACCACACTCCGGATAGTAACGGCTCGAAAACACCATCAGTAAGTATTTGGCAATTTCAATTTTTCCTTTAATTGTTGATTGATTCATTGAATAGTTTTTAGGTAAAACGGAGAAGCTGTAAAAGAAAAGTTGATGTATCTACGGATGAAGCTTCCCCACCTGCTTGAATAAAGGTATGTACTGCGCGAAACATTGTTAATTTCCCACCAACAAAGGTATGTACTTATATATTGACCTCAACTAAGCCATCTTAATTTCACATGCTGGTTTATAGGTGTATGAGTGTCGTTTGTGTGTGCATGACAAGCGTAACAAGGTGGCAAATGGTAAAGTTCATTGGTCACCGGTTCCACAACAGTTGCATGGAAAAGCAATCCCGAAGGGTTGCTATAAAGTTAGTATTGATGGAGCCATAAAGGAACAAGCAATTATTCCATGTGAGGCATGTGAAATGACGACTGTTGGCAACGTAATTGGTACTTTTGTTGCTTGGATAGAACACCTAATCTTATGTGACCAGGAGGTTTGTTCCCTTTTAACTTAACCGAACAAATATCTATGTTCTTTTTCATTTTGTTTAAAAAATGAACACTTGTGTTCGTTTATGTTCGTTTGTTTATAATCTAAACTAACGTAATTGAACAAAGATAAACGAACATAAACGAACGTTCGGTATGTATGTATGCATACTATTTTGTTCTATTCAGTTACAAAATACGACATTAATTATACATATTTGTTTTTTATATTCTGTTGTTCCAGCTACCACCACTCCCATCCTCAAAAGAACCAGACAGAGCTGGCAAGAAGGCAAAGGCAAAGTACAGAACGATAGACCGGGTGACCAAACAGAAGACAAGGAGCAGTGCCAAGAAAACCGACGCCTTACCTAGTATATAGGTAGTCGTTATTTTTGTATTTTGTAAGATATTTTGCATATACATTTTCTTAAGTGGATATTATTGTTAATATAATTTGTTTCTAATTTTTGTCATGCTTGCTTATAGCTGTTTTATATTACTGCACAAAAAATAAAAATAATTATATATTGCCTAATTACACACAATTTGGCCACATAGAACACATTAAATAGGTGTGGCTAAAAGTAAGACAATAGCCGCACCTGAAATTACAAAAATTAGAGTCTATAAATGACCATTAGCCACAACATAAACTTTTTTGTGTGACGAAAAGTATCATAATAGCCACACTTTATATTACAAAAGCATTATGTGTGACAAACGGTAAGATAATGTCCACAACACAAACTACAAAAGAGTGTTTGAGTGGCAACTTCACATTATTAGCCACATTGACAACAACCTCCAGTGTCTATATGATATTATTAGCCACACAGTAACTCACTATGTGTGACGAAAAGTCTGACAATAGCCACACTTTAAATTACGAAAAACATTATGTGTGACAAACGGTAAGACAATGGCCACACCACAAACTACAAAAGAGTTTTTGACTAGCAAGTTCACATTTTTAGCCACATTCACAATAACCTCCAATGTCTATAAGATATGATTAGCCACACAGTACCTCACTATGTGTGACGAAAAGTTTGACAGTAGCCACACTTTAAATTAGGAAAAGCATTATGTGTGACAAACGGTAAGACAATGGCCACACCACAAACTACAAAAGAGTATTTGACTAGTAAGTTCACATTTTTAGCCACAATGACAACAACCTCAGTGTCTATATGATATTTTTAGCCACACAGTACCTCACTATGTGTGACGAAAAGTTTGACAATAGCCACACTTTAAATTACGAAAAGCATTATGTGTGAAAAACGGTAAGACAATGGCCACACCACAAACTACAAAAGAGTTTTTGACAAGCAAGTTCACATTTTTAGCCACATTCACAATAACCTCCAGTGTCTATAAGATATGATTAGCCACACAGTACCTCACTATGTGTGACGAAAATTTTTACAATAGCCAGACTTTATATTAGGAAAAACATTATGTGTGGCAAACGGTAAGACAATGGCCACACTATAATCTACAAAGGAGTTTTTGAGTGGCAAGTAAACATATTTAGCCACTTTTAATGTAATATCTAGTGTCTATATCATATAATTACCACCCTATTATTAAATTTAAGTGGCCATTTCTTTGCTATATCCACACGGTATAGGTCACAATGCAAGCTTAACACAACCCTATTGGCCACATTAATATAAAATTCATGTGGCTGACACATGAATTCATGTGGCTATATAGATGCAATGGTCACTCATAGTAAATTGTCATGTGGCCATTTTAGCCACACTTATTGGAGATGCTTCTTGATGGCCAGCAACTAATGAATGTAACTTTTAGCCACACTTATTACCATATAAGGCCACTAAAAACTCTGTGTGGCCATATCATACCCACGGTGTCGCGACCTTTGGCCACATATGACCTGAACCAAATGTGTGTGGCTAAAGGCCTACGGCCACACTTTTTTCGTGTGGCCAAAGGTCAATTTTCACGTAGTGCAATATAACTATATACTTGGTTAAGTATTTTTGATTTTTATTGAGTTATCTCGTAACATTTATCACTTTGGAAAGTTGACTTTGAGTTTGGTTAATTATCAAGACTCGATCTGACAAATCTGAACACTCATTTAAAACCTCGTTTTGGTATTTATATAACAAAGGGTCTTGCAATAGTTCATTATAACCCACATAATTACTTAACATAGGTTGAGTAACATTAATGAATAGATTAACAAGACACGGTTTCGGGTAAACTTATTTCTTTCAAGAAACATTTATTTAATTTCTCAAATATTTACATTTTTAAACCCTAAACTTTATTTATTTACTTTACATGTCATATATTTTAATTAAACCCTTTCAAGACTACCTACTAACTGAAGACACGTTTAATCTAGGTCTTGCTCATTAAACTGATCTTCGATTATTCATGAATCAATCTTTCAAGTTACTTAGTTAACATGAGTATTTTTTCATCCCCCGTTTTCCATCTTATGTTTTGGGGGGTGGCATTGCATAACTATTCAAATTCAAATGATTTGTACTCGTGTCTCAAACCACAAATTCTTTAGTATATGCTACTTAAATAAATGCTCGATTTGGTGTTATATGCTCTACATGATTACATGCTATGTGTTTATTGCTTTAGGCGGGTTGGCCTCTATGAAACTATTAAGTATGATCATACGCTCCCCTAACTATTTTAGTTTAATTGCTAGTAGCATAGGGAAACTATTATCCGGGTATATTTTGTTGTTACCATATAGAAATGTGTCTCAAACTATTTAGTATTTTCATATCTAAATTGTTGCTATTATTTATTGTTCCATATACGAATTGTGGATTTCATCTATTATATACTTATTGTTCAAAACCACAAAAATTGCTCCACAATATCCGTGTTATCAAAGTATTTTTATGCAATGTTAAAGGTTTATTACTTGGTTGATTTGGAGACTTGAAGAACTATAATCTTGTGACCGTTTAAGTTATTAGACATAAATGAACAATTTATTTGTTTGAATATTTATTCGGTTATTTGTATGAACAATGTTGTGTTATTTATAATATTATGAATTTAAATGAGTTGTTTAAATATTGTCACTTAATAGTGTCGTTGTGCAATGGACAATCGGTTGTGCCCTGACGATTCCGTCGCTTTTGTTCGGGGTGTGACATGATTGCACCGAGAAACAGGAAGAAGCTATCCAGTTACTTAAACAATAGTTGTGCAGTGCACCAATCCCGTCACTCCCAGAAGGAGCAGTGCACCAATGATGTTTCATGATGAGGTCTCAGATTCTTGATTATGCAAAGTGATAAAATGATAGCCTATGCATCACGACAAATCAAAGTGCATGAAAAGAATTACACAACCCATGATTTGGAATTAACAGCTGTTGTGTTTGCTCTCAAAATCTGGATACATTATCTTTATTTCACCAAGTGTATGATCTTCACTGATCACAAAAGTCTCTAGCACATATTTGATAAAAAAGATCTTAATATGAGTAATGAGACAACGAAGGTGGGTAGAACTGCTCATCAACTATGACTGTGACATTCGCTATCACCCATGTAAAGCAAATGTTGTGGCAGATTCTTTTAGTATAGAAAGAGAAACACCACTCCGTGTACGTGCATTGGGACTGCCAGTCCAGAAGAGTCTTACCACTCGAATCCGCGATGTAGAACTAGAAGGTTTGAAACCTCGGAACATAAAAGCCGAGAAATTACGAGGTCTTGAATGTGAATTCATAGCAAAGTCTAATGGTACACTAAACTTGATCGACCGAGTTTGGGTACCACGATACGGGAACTTGTGCAATTTACTATTGGATGAAGCACACAAATCCAAGTACTAGATTCACCCAGGAACAACCAAGATGTATAAAGATCTCCATGAATTCTATTGGTGGCCAAACCTGAAAGGAGATATAGTGGTTTATGTCAGCAAGTGTCTAATGTGTTCGAAGGTCAAAGCTGAACACCAGAAACCACCTAGATTGCTACAACAACCCGAACTTTCATAATGGAAATGGGAAAATATTACCATGGATTTTGTGACCAAAATACCGACCACCCCCAGTAACCACGATTCCATTTTGGTTATTGTGTACCGACAAACAAAATCCGCTCATTTCATTCTTATCCGTGAGAGACAGTTCAGAGAAGTTAACTCGACTTTATCTGAAAGAGATTATAGCTAAACATGGTATACCCGTTTTAATTATCTCTGACAGAGACGGTCGTTTCGTTTACTGATTTTGGCAATCCCTACATGAATCCTAAGGCACACGCTTAGACATGAGCACCACCAATCTCCCTCAAACCGATGGTCAAAGCGAAAGAACCAATCAAAAGCTGGAAGATATGTTGCGACCCTATGTTCTAGATTTCGGTAAGAGTTAGGATACCCATTTACCGTTAGCTGAATTTTCCTATAATAATAGTTACCACTCTAGCATTAAAGCTGCACCATTTGAAGCTTTACACGGGAGGAAATGTCGATCCCCTCTTTGTTGGGCTGAAGTTGGAGAAAAACAATTGATAGGACTTGAAATTGTTTGGGAGACCACCGAGGGTCTTCCAGATCAAAAACAGGTTGAAGGCTGCAGCAGATCGACAAAAGAGTTATGCTGACAATCGCAGGAGACCAATAGAGTTCCAAATAGGAGATCATGTGTTGTTGAAAGTCTCACCACGGAAAGGAGTAATCAGAATTGGAAAAAGAGCAAAATTGAGTCCCCGATTATGTTGGACAATTTAAAATCACCAATCGAGTTGGTCTAGAAGCATACCGACTTGAATTACCTTCAGAACTTAGTGGAATACACGACGTTTTCCATGCATCTAATATAAAGAAGTGCTTATCTGACGAATCATTGATTGTTCCTGTTGAGGATATCCGAGTAGATGATAAGCTTCGATTCATTAAAGAACCCATAGAGGTCATGGATTGAAAAGTACAGAAGCTTATACGGAACCAAATCAAATTGGTCAAAGTCCGTTGGAATTCAAGGCTTGGTCCTGAATTCACCTGAGAACATCAAAACCAGATGAAGCAAAAGTAGAATCTGAAACTAGTATCACTTCCTAAATTTTGGGATGAAACTTCTTAAAGGAAGGGGGAATGTAACACTTAATAAAAATATTTCGTTAATTTAACAATAATTAGCAATTTATTAAGATCAATGATCTTGCAAAGTCAACAAAAAATCCAAATTTCGCCACGTAACGAACATTACGTGGAATAACCTCGGGTGGCGGGCTAGAAAATAAATAAAATACTAATATGACTAAACATCCTCAAAAATTCAAAATATATGTTAAAATATTTGAGTAGATGTATAAACATAATTTTAGAACGTTTGAATCGCAAAAACTGAAAAATAAGTAACCGAAAGTCAGAACAAGACAATGAAAGGACCCGACACTAGCTATTTTCAAAAAAATAGTTTCTTTTGTCTATGCTGTCAGGAATTTGATTTTGTTCAAACTCTGACAAAAATTATTAAAAACGGGATCCGATTGATTATCTAAAACTCGCAATACGTTAAACCTAATCACCATAACAATGGATATTAAAACAACCTTTCACCTCCACCCCCCACTTGGCCGGCCCCCCTCATGCCACCTCACCCCTCATCGATCTCTCCTTCCTTCAATCACCTCCTACCAACTAAAACTCCTAATCATTACCCCCTAAATCCTAGCTTAATGTGTTGTAAACCATTAACTTAATTCACATTTCACTCTAACACACAACTCATCACTCTACTCATCCTCTCCTTCTCTTTATATACGTGGCACACAACACACACACACACACCATCACATAATCAATAATCAAAACACACTCAAGATAGATCAAGAACACAAGATCAAGAAGGAATTAAGCATCTTAGAAGGAAAGATTCAAGTAGGAAGAAAACCCACACACACAAGATCATCCATCTTCATCTTCTTAATTTCATCAAAATTCAAGTCAAGTAAGTTATAATTAGATATTGATTACCTAAGTTTGAATAGATGAGATTATGTGTATTTAGGTTAAAATTTATCTTAGAGATTGAAAGTTTGTGGATGCATGTCTGTGTATATGGTCGTGTGTATGCATGCATGGGTGTGGGTGAGTGTTGACCACTCACACACATGCATACATTCACAATGGAGATCATCCTTGAGTTGTTGAATATGATTAGAGATTTCATTAATGTTAAATTGTGAAATTGGATAATTTGATGAATTTGATAAATGGGTTTGATGTTAGGATAGATGTTTTTGTACATGATCATCAATGGAATTGTTAATATGGCCATAATCTATAGAACTTCTAGAATTAAATGGAAATAGACAAGAGTTTGTTCATAGATTGGAAATTTAGCAAATTTTGGGATTTACTTGAATACTTGGATGATTTGATGATTATTGATGTTTAATATGAACTTGAAATTGATATAGATGGTGGGTTATATGTCAGAGATTTAATAATGTGTTAGTTTAAAGACAATGTTTAAAGTTAGATTGTAGATTTCTAATAAAGGAAACTTTGTTGAATACATAGCTTAGTTTTGATCTTGACATGAATGTTCAACTTATATGAACTTGATAGATGGTTGATATAATGCTAAATATATATGTTTCCCTTGTATATTATATTTAATATTTTATTAGTTTTTGTTCGTTTTAGTTAAGATTTGTATACTACTAACATTATTATGTTTTGTAGGTTCTGGGAGTTGATCGTGATCGAAAAGGACGAAAAACGAGTAAAAACGAGCCAAAACGAGAATACGAAACGCGTCAGAAAGAAACTGGAAGGAGAACCGGTCGGGCCAGGCCGGTCAGATCGGCCCCCTATACATGCGCGCCGCGCCGCGTGGCCATGTAGGTCAGTCTTGGTCGCGCGGCGCCTAGACCCGAATATTCCAGCGACTTTGCGTTTTTTGTTCAGTGTTGGGCCATGTTTCAGTATATAAACACCCCTAGCCTTAACTTGAACAATAATCTTCAACCACTAGACGAATTTGGAGTTTACTTAAGTTATTATTCGAGATTCTTGGCGGTTTTGAAGGCAAGAGAGCATCCGGTGAAGAGTTAGACATTCGAGAGTGAAGATTACGGGTTTTATCACCTTTGATTTTCCGTTCTTTATTATTTCACCATGTTTTCATATTTATTTACTTTGTTTGATTTTGATTACATGATGCTAGGCTAAACTTATTAAACTACGTAGGTCATGATGAACCTTTGTTTGGTTGGATTTTTAAATGGAATTATGCTCGTTATGGATTTTAAATTTTAAGTAAATTGTTGAGTTTGTTTAATTGATGCATATGATTACTTGGTTTTATTTGCTTAGTTTTATTGTTTCATATTACCCTTGTTGATTGTTTCATAGGATAGGGTTTTTTTAGGTCATTTATTGTGTGTTCTTGACTAGTTTGTGATTGAATTCGAATAAGATAATAGAAACAATAAAACTAATCAAGTAAATAAAAGTGAGCTGCTAACCTAGAAAGTTGTAGGGTGATAGGTTATTGGTAGATCTTTGTTGGTCAGGATTGCTAGATTTAGTTATTCGTAAGGAGTCCGTCTAGGTTTGATTTTCAACTTAGTCTATTAAGTCAACTGAGTCTGCTTAGCTATCTTTAATTTTCACGCTGTAAGGTAGGATTTCGCCGTAAAGATACTTAAACATAAACAATTAAATAACCATAAGGAAATTTAATACATATAACTGGTGTGTATTAAAACTTGTTAAAAACTCATAGGTGTCTTCTTAAAAGGATAAGGGTCCTGTTCGGGTTGTCTTTCAAAGGTTTATCTTATTATCCCAGTTCCATAACTTAATTTTTCTAGTTAATTGATAGCCATAACTTAGAGGATTCTAGCCTAAGTAGTTACTTTTATCATTTAATTAATCTAAGTAAGTTATTAGTTTATTCATCTTTTAATTAGGGTTTTAAGAGTTTATTAATATAATAATTAATTAGGGTTTAGTTTTAGTTTAATATTAATTAGTATAACCCCCCCCCCCTTTAATAATAATATTTAAATAGTCATCTCAGTTAGTCAAGTCTAATTTGCAAGTTATGTAATTTATAGAGTCTCGTGGGTTCGATATCTGGACTTTCTTACCAGGTCTATTACCAACATTGGCGTATAAAATTAAGGTAAATATAACACTAGTTCTATGGAATACTAGTCATGCTAGCGTGACTAGTCCTAGTGGGGTTTGTAAAACCTAATATTACTACTCCATATAACCCTACGATCCCATCAAGTCGGTTCAAGGTAACGTAAGGAATTTAAGTGATATAAGGGCATCTTGTATAAACTTGTGATATATAAGAATTTAGGAATACTCTAAAGCGAGTCACTGCGTTTTCCCTTAGAAAACCTGTATATAAGTAAGTCTGTGTTTTCTCCCCAAAAACAAGTACAGGAAAATTCATAGTGTTTTCTCCTCGAAAACAAGTATAGGAAATGGTTTTTGTGTTTTCTCCCCGAAAACAAGTATAGGAAAATAGTTTTTGTTTTCTCCCCGAAAACATGTATAAGATGCTTTCTCCCAGAAAGCAAGGAGGAAAAATTATGAACTCACCTGGTGACACATGCAACAGACTTTCCCCAAAACCAAAAGAAACTTGTCTCGGTAACTATTACCCAGTACAAGTTTTTAAGTTATGAGAATACGTTCATGCAACTAGATAACTCAAGTTTTCAACTACACATAGTCCAGTGGTTTATGTAATCACTCACAATGCAACAAGTTTGACCCGATGACCCAATGGATTTCATTAATTCCATGAGTGAAAAATCTTCCTAACATAATTCATCACATAACACACGAACATATTCTGGATTTATAGGACAAAAATAAGCATGCAAAGTTGATTACATAGGCAAATCATGAAAAGAAATTATGAAATGTTTACCACATTAGCATACATTTCTTAGGTTTCTAAAGATATTTTCTTTATATTTTTCCAATCCACAACAAATTAAAAGTATTCATCCAACATGAAAAAATACGTGCAGCTATTTCAGGGCGCGACACAAAGCTTTTATTTCGTTAAAAAACAACACTTAACCAAATTAAACAACACCAATTGGGTTAGAATCCTAACTAAAAATGTGAAGTTTCATAAGTGGAACCAACCCATTTGGACATGTCAAAATAGAGTTATGATGTCAGGAAGACATACTAGAATTTGACTCCCACATCATCCTTGATACATATTTTTGTAAAATCATAAAAAACTATTCAAAACTCGTCCAAAAGTTACAAATAATAACTATCTGGAAACTAGTCTCAAAGTATGGAATCAAGAATATATCAAAAATATTAAGTTATCATCAAGTTACATTCCAATCAATAAACGAGAACGAATCTGTCAGCAAATTGTTGTCAACAAAACTCAATCCCTATCATGTTAATGACATCTCTAGGTATCTTCATCCATTAACATCATAATCATTCATATTACAGAGATTGAACATCTAGGGTTTCACAATAACTCATCTAAAACATGAAATTGATGCATAAAACTTACAAATTAGCATTTAGAATGGTGAGAGTCACTCAAAGACACCACCAATTACAAGAATCAAGCTTGAATCGGAGGGTTTGTGTGTGTGTAAGTGGGGATTTGGGTTGGTATATTATTAATATTATACTTAATCATATTTACAAGAATGGTCCTTTTATAATCAGTTTTTGCTTTAAAGGAACTTTATAACGCCCAAGCAGGATTATAACGAATCTTACGAATAAAATACTAACCCAAGTTCAAAAAACTAAAACCTCATTGTTATTTCGTAGAATATTATTCTTGTAAAAACTGAAATCATATAAGTTAAGCGCAATTGATCGAAATTTCATACAATAAGCTACGAACTAAACACATAATAATTTAACATGTAATTTCACATAGATAATATTGTAAACATATGCTCGAGATATTATTTTCATATTTTCACCAACGTTCGGGGCACAGGCTCGTGTGATTCGTTAATTCTCTTATTACCGCTACGTGAATGTTTTTTTAATAACTGACACACTTAATTGACCTTGATCTAGTGAAATGTATTAATGGTGTCAACCAGAAATGTCGGGAGTCACAGACATGAAGACAATTCAAAGGCGATAAATTGATCAAAGCAAATATGATTATACAAGTGAGACGGTGGTGCATCGTCCAGAACCATAAACCCTAGGTTTTTCAACCAACAGCTCTCCACAATAGTCTGTTGCTACCACCGACACCTAGGGTCCTGAATCAGCACTATGAAATGGTATGCCATGATGGCAACATCCTATAGTCAAAAGAACGCTCGCTGCAAATTTTGTGATTGAAATTATCTAGAATATTGTATTCAAAGACATTCTTCACCATATTTTATAAGACAGGTTCTAGATTTACTGGAGCTTGATTTTTAAAAGTTGTTCCAAATTAGTCAAGAGGCATGCTTGAAATTGTGTTTAAAAAATGTTTATTTACTTTTTCAAAAAGCTAGAATTTTGGCTTTTTGAAAAAATGCTTTTAACTTTTTTAAAATATTTAGACAGGTCTTGACATGAAAGACCCCTCCCCTCCCCCCTCCTCCCCAATTACAAAAATAAAAAAGGAAAGAACAAAGTAAGAATGGAAACCAATAATTACCTATCTTGTTCTTCTTTACATATCCGTTTTATATATGATCTATAGAAAAATAATAAAAACGTTTTGTGATAACATTGCTAAAAAGTTAATCAAAAACACACTTAATTTGACTTTGTGATAGTTAAAGTTTTCCCTTCAAACAGGTTTAGTGTACGTATATTGTAGAAATTAGCTTTAAAAGATAAAGCTTGTGATTGGAGTTTATATCATATTTTTTATTATTGTCCGATAAAAGAATACGTCTGTATAAAATTTACAAATTTCATGAGTTTATTTATTATATTTTAAAAATAACGTGTTGCTTACCATTTTAAGTGCAAACAATTTAGTAGCCGAAGTAATGTTTGTATTTCGTTTCGTGTGCGTACGGTAATGATTTAAAAATGGGAAATTGGATTGTATTAATCTCGACATTTTAACACTGGATGATGATGATAATATCACATGTGAAAATTGTTGGGTCCTAACGGTGACCGGTCAAAAAAATTATGTACTAAAATCCGATTCTATAGTAATGTTAAATAAAAATTAATCCAATTGATTAATATATGTGTAGCGGAATAAAACGAGTAATCAGCACTTTAACAAAACCCGACATGATCCGGTAAAAAACGCATACGAGCACGATAAATAATAACCACTTTATTATTAACTACCGTTGATATAAATATATACCTCGGATGTTAATGAATACCAGTTGAGACACTAAGGTTGAGTGCTAGTTGACGAACCGAAACGAAATGGAGTTGTGACGGTGTACTACAGCAACAGCGGCGGCAGAGGATGTCGTGGTCTATGGCGGCGTCCGCTGGTAGCTGCAGAGAGCTAGCAGTTGTAGTGGTGCATAGCGGAAGATACTCCAAGGAGTTACCGCCTCTTCCGTTTTGCACCATTACAACTACTAGTCGGATACTGTCACTAGCGGACGCCGCACTAGCCCACGCCGTCCTCCGTTGCCATTGTAGCCATAGTGCACCGTCGTGTAACTCTATGTCGTTTTGGTTCGTCAACTAGCACTTGTTCGTTCAACCGTGTGTCTGAACATGTTATTTAATAACCGAGGTATATATTTATCTCGTCGGTAGTTAATAATAAATTGTTTATTATTTACCGTGCTCATATAGTTTTGTAACAGGATCCGGTCGGGTTCGTTAAAGTGTTGATTACTCATTTATATTTCTGTTGCAGACATATTAAATAATTGGATTAACTATTCTTTGTCATATTTATTGAACTGGGTTTTATAAAATAATTTTTGACTTATCACTAGGGGTGGAAAATGGGTTGTGTTGGGTCGAAATGGGTTATGGGCCGGAACGAGTTAGGGTTGAAACGGGTCAGGGTCGGAACGGGTCAATTAAAAAAACGGTTGTTATTGTTCGTGTCGGAACGGGTTAGGGTCAAAAGGTTCGGGTCATAGCGAGTCAGGGTCAAAATGGGTCAAGGTCGGAACGGGTCAAAAAGGGTTTTGGGTCGTTTTTTTTTAACAATGACAACGGAGGAAATGTTTTAGTTTTTTTTTACTTTTCCCGTTTTTTATTTATATTTTTGACTTATGATTTTTTTATTAATATTTTTGAATATTTTTTTAAATTGTGTTTTAAGAGTTACAACTCGCCAAACCCGTCGATATACATTAAAATATTCAAAAATAATAATACAAAAAATCATAAGTCAACATATAAATAAAAAACGGAAAAAGTAAAAAAAGTAAAACATTTCCTCCGTTGTCCCTGTTAAAAAAACGACCCGAAACCCGTTTTGACCCGTTCCGATGTTGACCCATTTTGATCTAGACCCGTAATGAACCGAACCTTTTGACCCTGACCCGCTCCGACCCGAATCATAACAACCATTTTTTTAATTGACCCGTTCTAACCCTGACCCGTTTCGACCCATAACCTGTTCCGACACATAACCCGTTTCGACCCAACCCAACCCATTTGCCACCCCCAATGTTTAATGTATATCGACGGGTTAAGCGGGTTGTACCTCTTAAGACACAATTTAAAATTATATGCATAATGGGCCATTATAGATTTCAAGGTGTTGGAACATATATTTTAGACCGACGTATCGAATTAATTTGTGGGTGAAAAATATATTATTTGGTCTCAACCAAGGGTGGATGGCTTGAAGACCAAGTCATGCTAGAATAGTATAAATAGATGTTTTATTCATTTGTCTAGTATGAGTGACTGTATTGTGTATGTGTGAGATTTAGGGTTTTATCCCTTTGAAAGAGTCTTCGCCTCCAGGATAAGCTCTCCTGGTGGTGGCTGATATTTCTTAATCGATTGTATGTATGAATGTATGTATGAGTGGTTCTTCTTTATGAGAATCATTCGACTAATATTATCATACTACCATTTCTATCTTGTTTGTGTTTTGATTACGATTGTTCATCCTATTATTGATTGTTAATCAAATCAGGCTCTCTCCAATACACCTCATCCGTCCAAACAACTTTCAAGAGTGAATACGAGTGAGATTCGATCATAACCCTAGATCCGAGCTCCAGCGTTAATAACGATTATTCACGCTTCTGCACCGGGGCTCGGTTCTCACAATTGGTATCAGAGCCTGGGTTACCTAATCGTTCAGACTAACCGCTGAACAGATTCATTTCGCTCTTGAATCCACCATGGATGTTAAACAATGAAGTTCGTTGAAATTATTTTCGGGGGTTTTGAAATTATTTGATGATTCGGAGAAAAGTATAAGGATTGATGTTTGGGTTGATGACTCGTTCGTAGATCCAACATCAATTTCATGTTTATTCAGTCAGAAAGGTCCAGATCTTATGTAACAGTGTTATTTGGCTCGTTTTGGGGCAACATTGTTCATTTGATGATTTCTAGATCTGAAAAGGCTGATTATGATATAAAGATAGGTTTCTTTGATTTCGAGATAGCGTGGATATTGCTACAATGATTTATTTCATATTACGAAACTTGTTTCTGGATCTGAAAAATTAGGGTTTTGTTTGCTCGTTGTTGTTTATGTTATTTGTGCTGCTCGAACTGTACATGATTTGGTAGACAAAATTGCCACTGGTACAAACTGGTATGGAGAATGTACAAGTCAAGAATGAACATGTACTAGAGGCAATATCATTATGGTTTGTTGCAGTAGATGCAAAATGAATATTCAAGCAGGTTCTGCAATGGCAAATCAGTAACTGATTATGCAGAAAGGAAGTTTTAGTGTCTCGAGCACACTATGATCATATAAGACTGGACTCGAGTATGGAAAATGACTAAGTGGTGTCTCGAGCACAGGAGGTGTTTTACCCAAGCACATCTTTGTTTGGCTCGAGCACAGTTTATCTCGAGCACATCTTATAACGAGCACATCAAATTCGAGCACACTTTGTGAAACCCAGAGCATATCCTATGTCTTTACAAGAAAACTATCTTTTTAAGTCTCGAGCACACTTTGTCATTTATTCGAGCAGACACTTTTTCGAGCATACTTTAACAATTATGCTTGTAAAGAGAAAACTCAAGTTTGTGTCGAGCACACCATTGTTCCCGAGCACACTTTTGCTCCCGAGCATGCTTGGTGTTAGTGAAGGCTCCCGGGCACACTTTGTGCTAGTGAAGTACTTCCGAGCACACTTAGTGCTAGTAAGTACTTCCGAGCACACTTTTGCTCCGGAGCACACTATGTGCTAGTCAAAAAATGAAAAAAATCACAAGTGTTTTGCTTTCCGGTCACACTTTGTGCTAGGAAAATGCTTCCGGGCATGCTTTGTGCTAGTAAGTACTTCCGAGCATACTTTGTGCTAGGAAAGTGCTCCCAAGCACACTTTGTGCTAGGAAAGGGATCCCAAGCACACTACCTTGCTAGTAAAGTGCTCCCAAGCACACTGTGTGCTAGGAAACAGAGTTTGTGAAACATTTCAAGGTTTTGAAGAAACCTTTGAGATTTTTGGTGCCGTTGACCGTTTGACCAAGCTGTTCCCTACGGAAGATATATACTCAGGGGTATTTTGGTAATTTTTCTCCAATCATCAACAAGCTTATGGAATTCAAACCTCATCCAATTTCACGACTCCATCAAAAGCTTTACAAGGACAAGTGTTGACCAAGCTTAAGGATTTAATCACTTTTAGTGTCAACCAACATATGAGTATGTTTATCTTCAAATTTCTACAATCTTGATAAGGATGGTCAAGATTGCTTCACCCACACTTGATTTGAAGACACATTTATTAAAGACAATTGCAACGAAATTGGGGGAGTAAAAATCTTTGAATTTCATTGCAAATGACATGCTTCAAATCAAGTAAAAGACTCAAGTTAATGAAAAGTTGATCAAGATCAATAATCCAAGGTTTTTCAAAGTTGTTTCATCGTTTGTAAGTTTTCAGATTTCCTAGTACGGATGAGAAGATAGAGTCATCACAAGTAACAATGTTGAAAGGATGATTAGTAGAGTTTAACCTCCTATGAAATAGTCACTTGAACAGTCAAGAACGGGTTATGGTTGACTTGAATGCTATCTTGATTCAGGGAATGGTTTGAAGATGATTTACAAGGGAAGAGACAAATTTGTTTGATGAATTAAAGATTAGTTGACGATCACATTCGGTTTATTTCTTTTTATGGTAACCTTGTTACTTGAAGTTGATCTTTGATGTTCAAAGCCTCGTTCATATGCCCATACAACTATATCCAAAAGTGGTATAAGAGTGATAATTCGAAATGAACAATGGGAGAAGCTTAACGTGAGGGGGAGAATTTCAACGAAAGACAACGAGTTAAGAGGTAATCATGGAAGAAATTCGATGGCATCGGTCTAAGGGAGGAGATTGTTGGAACTTATAATTTAGACCAACCATCGAATTAATTTGTGGGTGAAAAATATATTATTTGGTCTCAACCAAGGGTGGATGGCTTGAAGACCAAGTCATGCTAGACTAGTATAAATAGATGTTTTAATTCATTTGTCTAGTATGAGTGACTATATTGTGTATGTGTGAGATTTAGGGTTTTATCCCTTTGAGAGAGTCTCCGCCTCCAGGATGAGCTCTCCTGGTGGCGGCTGATATTTCTTAATCGATTGTATGTATGAATGTAATTATGAGTGGTTCTTCTTTATGAGAATCATTCGACTAATATTATCATACTACCATTTCTATCTTGTTTGTGTTTTGATTACGATTGTTTATCCTATTATTGATTGTTAATCAAATCAGGCTCTCTCCAATACACCTCATCCGTCCAAACATCTTTCAAGAGTGAATACGAGTGAGATTCGATCCTAACCCTAGATCCGAGATCCACCGTTAATAACGATTATTCACGCTTCTGCACCGGGACTTGGTTCTCACACAAGGCCCAATATGGTCCATTAGGACATGTATGACTTGTTTTTGTCTATTATGGTCTAATATGACTCCCTATAACACGATATAACCCTTAAATATTTAATGTTACATATCACATGCCATAATAGGCCACTAAGAGATTTCAAGCCCTAATATGACCCATTAAAGCGACTATGACATGAAAAAGGCTATAATGGGCCACTAACACCAACAAGGCCCAATAAGACCTATTGATGAAAGTATCACATGTTATCGGCCATTAACATCTAACTATGACTAATGAAATTCCTATACAACCTTCTTAGAGCAACTATGATGTGATAAAGGCTATAATGGGCCACAAACACCAGTTAAGGTCCAATAAGGTCCATTGATGAAAGTGTGACATATTATTGGGCGTTAAACAAACTATGACTCACTAAACTCGTATCAACCCTTTTAGAGCAACTATGATATGATAGAGACTACAATGGGTCACTAGCAACAATCAAGGCCCAAGACGGCCCATTAATGCAAAGTATGACGGCCAACTATGACTCACTACACTCCTATACAACTTGTTAACATAACTATGACACGATAGGGACCATACTGGCCATTAACAACAATCAAGGCCCAATATGGCCAATTAATAAAAGTCACTACGTAAAAATTGACCTTTCGTCACACGAAAAAAGTGCGGCCGTAGGCTTTTGGCCACACACATTTGGTTCAGGTCACATGTGGCCAAAGGTCGCGACACCGTGGGTATTATATGGCCACACACAGTTTTTAGTGGCCTTATGTGGTAATAAGTGTGGCTAAAGGGTATAGACATTAGTTGCTCGCCATCAAGAAACCTCTCCAATAAGTGTGGCTAAACAGTAGAAAATGGCCACATGTCTATTTATAATGAGTGCCCAATGAACGTATAGAGCCACATGAATTAATGTTGCAGCCACATGAATTTTATAATAATGTGGCCAATAAGGTTGTGTTAAGCTTGCATTGTGACCTATACCGTGTGGATATAGCAAAGAAATGGCCACTTAAATTTAATAATAGAGTGAAATACATACCTTTTTAGCGATGAAAGAAGATGTACTAAGCTTCAATTACAAGAAATAACACTTCAAATTGAAAATTCCCAAACTTGGTTCTTAGGGTTCTTCACACTCAACACGAATCCGGAAAAAATCGAGATAGAATTGATGGAAACCGACACCATACGTGAATTCCTCTCGAAAAAATAATAAGATTAGAGCCCAGAATCGAAGGATTTAGTTAAAAATTAAGTGAGTTAGAGAATTAAAGATGAAAGATGGTGGGTGTAGAGAGAAGAAGAAGAAGAAGAAGAAGAAGAAGAAGAAATGAAGAGAAAGAAAAAAAGGTAGGTTAATTTGAAATTAGATTTAAGAATGAGAGGATAATTCAAAATTTTTTGAAGAAAATAGGGGGTGAATTTAATTTGAAATTTTGAGGGAAGTAAAATTAATAGGAAATAAGTAGAATTAAATATTTTTATTTTTAATTAAAATAAAGAGTTGTTAGTGTGTGTGTGTGTGTGTGTGTGTGTGTATAACAACTAATTAAACTTTAAATAATATAACAAATTGTATTTTAAATATAAAAACATATAAAATAAATACAAGTGATATTTATAGTTGCTCTAAAAGAGTTCTATAAGAATGTAGTAATCAGTGTTAACGCCCAATAATAAACCATTCGCTTACTAGTGGGTCATACTAGTTCTGATCGGTGTTAGTGTCTAATTATAGCATCTATCATGTTACAGTTTCTCTAAAAGAGTTGTATAGGAGTGTCATTAGTCATGGTTATGTGTTAACGCCCGAAACACACCATACTTTCGTCAATAGGCCTTATTTGGCTATCATTATTCATAGACTCATAATTAGATGTTATTGTCCCTTGGTTACGTCATAGTTGCTTTAAGAAGTTTGTATATGACTATCATTAGTCATACTTAGATGTTAACACCCAAAACATGTCATACATTCATCAATGGGCCTTGAATGGTACTAGTGGCCATTATAGAATCTATCATGTCCCTGTTGCTAAAAGAGGGTTGTATATGAGTGTAGTGAGCCATAGGCATAGTTGGTCGTCATACTTTGCATTAATGGGCCGTCTTGGGCCTTGATTGTTGTTAGTGACCCATTGTAACATATCATAGTTGCTCTAAAAGGGTTGAATATGAGTTTAGTGAGTCATAGTTTGGTTAACGCCCAACAAAATGTCTTACTTTCATCAATGGGCCTTATTGGACCTTAACTGGTGTTTGTGGCCCATTATAGCCTTTATCACATCATAGTTGCTCTAAGAAGGTTGTATAGGAATTTCATTAGTCATAGTTATATGTTAATGGCCGATAACATGTGATACTTTCATCATAGGTCTTATTGGGCCTTGTTGGTGTTAGTGGCCCACTATAGCCTTTTTCATGTCATAGTCGCTCTAATGGGTCATATTAGGGCTTGAAATCTCTTAGTGGTTTATTATGACATGTGATATGTAAAATTAGATATTTAAGGGTTATATCATGTTATATGGAGTCATATTAGACCATAATAGACAAAAACAACTCATACATGTCCTAATGGATCATATTGGGCCTTGAAATCTCTAATGGCCCATTATGCATATAATTTTAAATTGTGTCTTAAGAGGTACAGCTCGCATAACCCGTCAATATACATTAAGCATAGTGGTGGCAAATGGGTTGGGTTGGGTCGAAACGGGTTATGGGTCGAAACGGATCAGGTCCAAACGGGTCAATTAAAAAAAGGGGTTGTTATGGTTCGGGTCATAACGGGTCCGGGTCAAAAGGTTCGGGTCATAACGGGTCCGGGTCAAAATGGGTCAAGGTCGGAACGGGTCAAAACGGGTTTCTGGTTGATTTTTTTTTTGAACAAGGACAACGGAGGAAATGTTTTAGATTTTTTACTTTTTTCGTTTTTTATTAATAATTTGACTTATGATTTTTTTATTATTATTTTTGAATATTATTTAAATTGTGTCTTAAGAGGTACAACTCGCCTAACCCGTCAATATACATTAAACATAGGGGTGGAAAATGGGTTGGGTTGGGTCGAAATGGGTTATGGGTCGGAACGGGTCAGGGTCGAAACAGGTCAGGGTTGGAACGACTCAATTAAAAAAAATCATTGGTGATAATATGTAATGTCAACAGTACCAAAAGTCTTAACATGTATCCACACATCACGTATAATATCCGTAGGAACTGTCTTTTAATCAAAGATAGTACATATTTTAAAACTTATTCATAATTCATTATCAATATTTGAAACTTGCACTTTGATGTGTATTGGTGTCCAAATCCGAGCACTTGATCTTCGGCTTTTCGCTTCCATTTGTTGGCTACACCTAAAGAAATCCAATACCAAATATTAGTTATTGCCAATATTTAAATATTATATATAAATAAGATATTAAACCCGGAGTAAAATTAGTCAAAATATTAAGACAAACGAGGTCCAGCGTAGTCTATGCCGGCCACCGTTATGCAACTCCAAAGATTCAATTTATTATGTATCTTAACTCGCCCAATTGATCATATGCCTCACATGTTTCTAATCAGCATGATTATAACCCATCAACATAATTACAACCCATTTAAATTAATCTTAATGCTATTTCACGTTCAACTAAAATTCAACTTTAGAAACGGTTACAACTTTTCAACATATTATTTACAACCCGTCTAAACAACTTAACGAATCATTTCCCTAATTAAATCATGCTACTAATTTAATATTCACCAACGAGTCAAATCTTCATCTAGTTACTATATTATTATTATAATCGACAAGCTGGTCCGAAACCCAAATCAAACTGTACTACACAATGCTAGTACTATTTATATTCTAGACACGAGTAATTCCCACTTAGACATTTTGTAGGGTAAACTTCAAACTGTAACGAGTTAAAACAACCAGTACACACTAAGTATAGTCAAAAGAATCAACTTTCAATTAACGGGTCAAGGCGGCCCGTATCCATTTGATATTCATAATAAATCAAAACATATTAATAAGACTTGTAACTTCTTAAAATAGATGTAAGATAAACTTACCTTTGTTCGTAGGAGCTTGATTACACTTCGTCCATTTGACTCATTGGCTTCCAAGCTTCAATATACCTAGCTTGTTAAAGTCAACTTTCAACAAGTTAGAATACATAATGTGGACACTCGGCGTTAGTATTCTTTATATTTTCATGCCACTCTCATTCATACCGAATAATTAACAAGCCAAGAATCATCAATGTGTTCATCAAGTTATCAGTTAAACATTTTCAAGTCATTTATCCACTTCCCATGTTTTAACGGTTATCTCAGTACATATACGACTAGGCTCTACTTAACAACTTCATACATTATGGAATTAATTTACATTAAAGAAGTTATGTCATAATCTCTTCTAAACAAGTGCGCACACCATTTATTATTATGAAAAAAACTATTTTCAGTACTGCACCTTTTGTGCAGCACCTATTCACCTCAACTTTTGACCAGTTAAAATTCAGAACTAACTTAATATGCTCAAAAGTAAAATGTAGTAAACTCACAGAGGTTTCCAAGCATATAAAGTTCACATTTATCGAAGCTACGGTTTATTATATGTGATTTTTAGTAAAACAGGTCAGCAACCTATTTTCTGTCAAAACAGTATGCTGAATCTTCTGTATTGCTCTTGAAACTTACTGTTTTGAACAATATTTCATCCGAAACAGGTTTTCATGTTCACATATAAACGTAGTAGACTCAAGGAGCTTTTCAAGAATATAAATTCATCTTTCTCGGATTTTTATACTATTTTATATGATTATTCAAAGAACAGGACAGCAACATAATTTAACTTCAAACAGCATGCTGTCATCATTTTAATCTACTGTTTTGATCCGTTTTAAGTCTGAATTAGCTTATCGTGTTCAAAGATTAAACCTAGTACATCAAAAGAGGTTTTCAAGAATGTATAATACAAATTCACACAATTTTTCTATCATTTTATACGAACTCTATTGACAGCAGTAATATGAATTTCACATCTTAACAACTCTTTTAATTCCTTTTTGGTTGAGACATTTTCACAAACACCTTGTGTGCATTCATTTGAAATCATTACTTTAAATCTCTACGCACGATCTGAATTGCCTACTTTCTCACACATTTTAACAATGACCTCTTATGTTTGATGCATTACAACAATCAACTTATGTGTACAGATTGTAATCATATAACCACATCCATAAAAGTTCTCTAATTTATCAACTGTGTTCATCAAATATGGTATACTCTTGAACACAGTTTGACACTACAATGATAGAATCAACAGTTATAACTAGTAATAGATCACATAATCAATATTATCACTATCAGTTCATCAATAATCACATAAAACACGTACTAGATCATCATGCATGAAGTGTAGATAACAAAGCCCCAACTTTAGGGTTAGAAACACTTACCCAATAATCGATCTACTAGACGATGATTATGTATTTTCTAATGCTCGATTTGATAATCGATTTGAGAAGTGAAATCATCTGTTCTCCTTCTTGCTCGTTCTCTTCTTCTTGCTTGTTTTCTTCTTCTATCCACACACACACATCCAGCACATCCAAAAATATACATCACCCACCCTTTTGTTTTATTTCCTCTTTGACCCCTCTTTGGTTTATAATCCATATTAATAAAAATCTTGAAATTTGGGATGTTACATAATCGTTGTTTAACAACGAGTTACAGACCAATCAATAAACGAGAACGAATTTATCAACCAACTGATCTCAACAAAACTCAAACCCTAACATTTTTTGACATCTCTAGGGTTCTAATTAATCATGTTGAAAACCCCCGTTAGATTTGATCGCAGGATGGTTGATGAAGTTTGGAGCAAGAATCAAAGTGATGAAGAAGAGTAATGAGCTTCAATCGATGTTTATGGACTAGGTTCGTAATTGAGAGGAGGTGAAGGTGATGGTACTTAGGAAAAATAAAGCGTTTTAGCCATATAAAACTAAACTACTCTTTGGTCACATAACCTCGTATAAGTTGCCATATATTTTAAGCGTTTTAGCCACATTACTAATAAATACAATGGTTGTTCGTCATATTTCGCCACATTATTAAAAATGTGGCTAACAAATGTGACATTAGGTCACACAACGTAATATAAGTGGCTATATCTTTTATCTTTTAGACACATCTCTTATCAATACAGTAGTCGTTCGTCACATTTGGCCACACTATTAAAACATGTAGCTAGCTAAATGTCATAGTTTGTGGCTAATGCATGTGTTATTGTCACATGTATCAAAGATCAAACAAACTATGACTGTAGGTCACATTTTGCCACACATTTTTATAATGTGGCTAAGTTTTGTCACAGTTTTTTTTAAAATGTGGCGAAAAGTACCTGAGTAGGTATAGAATGGTCACATGAAGAATAACCAAAACATTCTGGAAGGTTTTCAAACATGGTCAAAGACCTTTTAGCCACACATTTAAGCCGAAGTGTGGCAAATCGCCCAGACCACATGTGTGGCTAAAAGGCGATATTCAAGTAGTGAGTATGACATGTTATTGGGCGTTGACATATGCCTATGGCTCACTACACTCATATACAACCCTCTTGTAGCAACGGGGACATGATAGATGCTATAATGGCCACTAATACCAATCAAGGCCCATTGATGAATGTATGACATGTTTTGAGCATTAACATCTAACTATGACTAATGATAGTCCTATACAAATTTCTTAAAGCAACTATGACGTAAAAAACGGGACACTAACATCTAACTATGACTAATGATAGCCAAATAAGGCCTATTGACGAAAGTGTGGTGTGTTTTAAGTGTTAACACCTAACCATAAATAACGACACTCCTATACAACTCTTTTAGAGCAACTGTGACATGATAAATGCTATAATGGGACACTAACACCGATCAAGAACTAGTATGACCCACTAATGAACGTATAGTTTATTGACCGTTAACAGTGATTACTACACTCTTATACAACTCTTTTAGAGCAACTATAAATATCACTTGTATTTATTCTATATGTTTTTATATTTAAGATACAATTTCTTATATTATTTAAGGTTTAATTAGTTGTTATATATACATATAATATATATATATATATATATATATATATATATATATATATATATTTACACTAACAACTCTTTATTTTAATTATTAAAAATAAATAAAAAATTAATTCTATTTAGTTCCTATTGATTTCACTTCTCTCAAAATTTCAAATTAAATTCACCCTCTCTTTTCTTCAAAACATTTTTAATTACCCTGCCATTTTTAAATCAAATTTGTCCACATATTTAACATATTTTTTTTCTTTTTCTTCATTCCTTCTTATTCTTATTCTTCTTCATCTCTCTACACCAACCATAATCCTTCATCCTTAATTCTCTAACTCACTTAATTTTTAACCAGATCCTTCGATTCTGGACTCTAATCTTATTATTTTTTCGAGAGGAATTCACGTATGGTGTCGGTTTCCATCAATTCTATCTCGATTTTTTCCGGATTCGTGTTGAGTGTGAAGAACGCTAAGAACCAAGTTTGGGGGTTTTCAATTTTAAGTGTTATTTCTTGTAATTGAAGCTTAGTACACCTTCTTTCATCGCTAAAAAGGTATGTATTTCACTTGTAATTGAAGCTTAGTACATCTTCTTTCATCGCAAAAAGGTTAATTGATGAATTAGAACCCTAGAGATGTCATAAATATGTTAGGGTTTGAGTTTTGATGACAACAGTTTGATGACAGATTCGTTTTTGTTTATTTATTGGTATGTAACTTGATGTTAAACGATGATTATTGAACGATTGTTGATTCTAGAATATAGTACTATGAGTCTAGTTTCCAAAAAGGTAAAGTTGGTAATTTTTGGACGAGTTTTGAATAGTTTTTATGATTTTACAAAAACACTGGTCAAAGCTTGTTAGTGCACGGTTTCGGTGTCCGTAGCGATCGAATAAGTTATAGGTTGTCTAGTATGTGTATTTAATGTATATTGTAATATAGCCTATAAATAGGGTACTCATGCTCATAATTTAGTAGAGAACTTTTACATAGATCTAAATTATCCTCTCCATAAGTTATTATTCTCTCAAATGTATTCTTCCATATCTATCAATAAAGTATATATATAAAGTATGGATTTCGTGTTGATGTATCGTATTAGCGGCTAGACCTTGGACTTTAAGACGTTCTATCAAAGTTAATACGGGGAGTTATATTCTGGTATGTCTTTCCGACACCATAACTTCCTAATGACAAAACAAAACGGGTTGGTTCCAGTTCTAAAAATTAGTATTATGAGTTTTGAAGACAACCCAGTTGGTCTTGCACAAATTGGATTAATGAGTTGATAGAACCATTAAACAAGTGTTTGTTGTGTAATCTGTTGAACTGTTGGTACATATCTGTAATTGTTGAATCATTGTGAGTTTTGTATGCATGAGAAAAATATAATAAAAACTGTTTGAGAAACCTAATTCATATATTTTACTGTGGTAAATTTTGTAGAATTTATAATTAATCTTTTCTTAGTGAATAAAATCAGTTTGTACATGCTATAATCTGTCTCGTGAACTAAGTGATCATAATTTAAGTTGTATGATGAATGTTTAGTTGATTTTCCATGATACGATGTGTGAATACATGTTAGGACTTTTTACTACATTTGACATTGATTATTATTACCAACGAGTCGTCGATTCAAGCTTGCGTTTGTGTATACATTATGTCTAATGTGATTGTGCGTGATAGTCGTTGTGCTATGCGTCGATTCAAGATTTTATTTTTATATTTTTTACCCTATATATGTATCATATATTTTTTCTCTTTATAGGGTTGGAACACAGAAAAATGGCTAAAGAAGTCCGTGAGCGGGAGAGACAACTGCATGAAAGAGGGTAGTGATGGCAATATATCTCGACATACGGGCTAGTGGTGAGCATTTGGTTTAGACCGACCCAAACCGAGATTTACCCGACCCGGACCGAAACCGAAAAATCATGCAAATTAGAACTGAAAACCGGCCCATCTATCTCACTTCGGGTATCAGGTATTATGGGTCTCGGCGGTTCGGGTAACGAAGAAAGACCGAAACCGTTTGTCCATTTTAAACTTCAAACAACTGTTAGTTGGGTCTGCAGCTTTAAAGAATGCCTGTAGATAAATGGGCTTCATCTTTAAGCAAACTGTTAGTATTGAGGCGAGGTAGAAGAATCGAATATTAGGGAGGCGGTGGGACGGTTGGCCATAGTTACAGGACGACTCGTCTTCCTTGTTTTTAGGGAACGGGTAAGACAGTCATATATATATATATATAGAGAGAGAGAGAGAAAGAGAAAGAGAGATAAAAGAGTCACAATAAGCATAATAATGATATGTGAGGGAACCAATGATCAGATTTGTATTATAATCAATTAATTATTAAAATTTAAGTTGTAAAACTTTTAATACATTAAAAGAAAAATAAATTAATCTATCAAAAGCAATATCTAGAACTTTGTGACATTTTACTGACACACGTAATACACGTCTTTCAAAATTATATCCATGTCATATTTTATTTAAACAATATATTTTCTTAATTAAATATCTTTTTAATTAATCTGAGAAGTAGTTTTATGATTTATCCAATGGATAAGAAAGGATATTCATATAAGTATATCCTTCCCTTTTGAATATCTGAACCTTTTTCTTTCCCTGGTTTTTCTCATGCACAATTATCCCCGACTACCATAGATTCAAATACTCAAAACACCTCTTCAATCACCATAGATTTACCGCCACCGTCCCTGTAAGTTGCAATTGCAAATATGAAGCAATCGGAGGCTGATTATCCATGGCTCTACCAGGCTTACTTAGGTTATGATTATATGTTTGGTCGGGTTCGGTTTTTAGACGGTTTTCAGGGTAACCGACCCGAACCCGAAATGCAAATATATAGGAACTGAAGACCAACCCTATGCAGCATATCGGTCCCGGTTTTGGTTAAATTTCGGTCCGGTTCTCGGGTAATTTCGGGTCGACCCTATTTCTGCACACCCCTAATATGGTCTGTTCAATAGGGTTTGATGAGCATCGTATCCGCTTGGTAAGCTAGTTTTATTTGTAAATTCAATCTTAAAAAATTAGGTAAAAAATTATAATTGTTTGTGCTATAACGTTTATTACATTACTTATTAGGAAAAAGAACATGGTCGAATAGTTAAGCGGATTGAAGTATTCTTAGATACCCACCTCAGCAAAGAAAGCAAGAAAAAGTATTGGGCGGAAGTCAAGAAACGAGTTGGAAGAACAAATGCAACGAATGGAACAATTGGAAAAAGAACTTAAGGAAAATGAAGAAAGGAGGCAAAAACAATTTATGAGTTTACGAGAAAGTTTGAGGTCGATAGTAATTAGTAGTAGTTTCAAATATTTGAATTTATAACTTATTAGTGAAGGTTTGGTAATGTAAACCTGTTTTGAATTTATGTTATTGGGTTTGTTAAACTTGTGAAAAAAACCTTTTTTGAATTTATGCTAATGTGTTTAGTTATATTTACAAAGTTATGCTTTGAAATGTCTAACGCGTTTCCAACGGAAAGGAGCGTAGGAAGCAACACAATTATCCAGTAGTGATATGTGACCAAAAGTTATACAACAGGCACGCTTAAATTATTATGTGTGACTAAAGGTTAGACAATAATCACACTTAAAATTGAAAAAATTTTGTGTGGCTAAAATTAACCATTTGCCACACTTACAATAAATTCATGTGACTATATAATAGAAAATGACACACTTACAGTAAATTGATGTGGTCATTGCTACCATTTAGCAACATTTATCTATGTGTGACCAAAGTATGATAATAGCCACACTTTATATTACAAAAGCATCATGTGTGACAAATGGTAAGATAATGGCCACACCACACACTACAAAAGAGTGTTTGAGTGGCAAGTTCACATTTTTAGCCACATTGACAATAACCTCAGTTTCTATATGATATGATTAGCCACACAATACATCACTATTTGTGAAGAAAAGTTTGATAGTAGCCACACTTTAAATTACGAAAAGCATTATGTGTGACAAACGCTAAGACAATAGCCACACTATAATCTACAAATGAGTGTTTAAGTGGCAAGTAAACATTTTTAGCCACATTTAATATAACATCCGGTGTCTATATGATATAATTAGCCACACTATTATTAAATTCAAGTGGCCATTGTTTTGCTATAGCCACACGGTATAGGTCACAATGCTCTCTTACCACAACCATATTGGCCACATTATTATAAAATTCATGTATTTGAAACATGAATTCATGTAGCTCTATACGTGCAATGGTCACACCTAGTAAATAGTCATGTGGCCATTTTCTACCGTTTAGCCACACTTATTGGAGAGGCTTCTTGATGGCCATCAACTAATGCTGGTACCCTTTAGCCACATTTATAACCACAAAAGGCCACTAAAAACTGTGTGTGGCCATATCATACTTACGATGTCGCGACCTTTGGTCACACATGACCTGAACCAGATGTGTGTGGCTAAATGCCTACAGCCACACTTTTTCCGTGTGGCCAAAGGTCATTTTTCACGTAGTGAATATATAAATGTTGTGTTCCTGAGTTTTATTTAAGGAAAGAAAAAGGAAGGAAAAGATAAAATGGGTGTTCTTGAGTTTCATAGAAAGAAAAGAAAGGATGTGAGAGGGAGAAAATGAGAAGTAAAATCAGGGAATTTGTATATTTCTAAACTGGAAAGATTTGGAGAGAAAGAAGATATGCCAAAAAAAAGTTAAGAAAATAAAACTCTTTTTTCTTTGTTTTTCTTTTTAAATATGAACTCGAGAACACATTGTAGGAAAGAGAGGTGAAAGTAGAAGAGGTTATCAATGATGTGAAATATTTGACCTATTATGAAATATTTGACCTATTATGGTTGAATAATAGGGTTAGGGAGTTTTTGGGAAGTGGTCTTTCTGGTGTAGAAACGCTTTAAAGTGATTTTTCTTTATTTCGGTTTCTGGGTGTACGTGGCTCCTAATCCTTTCTATGTGGAGGGGTTTTTAACTCTACATTGCGTGCATTGTCCAGTTGCACATATGAAAACACTACTACGGAAATTATATATATATATCCGTTAATTGTGCTACGGAATTTTGCTTGGAAAATATAGTAGCGAAGCTATGGTGCGGCTCAAATACCATGGCTGATATAGCGATATAACTTAAACTGTCTCAAAAGTAAGTCACATATTAACTTTCACAAAAAGTTCAACGTGGAGTACACATTTTGATGATGTTAGCCAAAAGTATGTTAACAATATTTTCGGAGCAAAAGCCCGATGCGCATCAACATTAATTCAAGAAGATGTATTTTTACCTAAAGAGAAATTAGGACAAGAAACTGGAATAGTTTATTTAACATAAACCCTAAAACATCACTTAGGAATCTCAAAAGTTTTGTAGTAATGCAAACTAAAAGTAATAATTAAACTTTTAATTATAATAGTTTTATTCATGTAATTTAATCTACAAAATCCATGATTGTAAGATAATGCAGAGCATGAAAACTTATTTTAATCTAAAATAAAGTATGCGGAATATACAATTAGACAGCATAAGAATTTATGGTAAAGGTAGAGTATTTGAACATAGAAACTTCCAAAATATCACAGTCCTGAGGCTTTAACAAATGATGCTCTACAATGAAAGACAAGCAGAAAAAAACCTATTCCTTTTTCTGCCAATTAATAACTGTATTCTTTAAGCCACACCTTCTTTTTAATTATTAAATGGCTGCTCAAGAACACATGTTTTATCCCTTTCCGTTTTGCAGATCTCCTTTACAGACTATAACTCTTGTTCCTTCAATTATTATTCTGATTTGTGTAAAAGCTTGAGAAATATAGACACTACATATTTTTGTTTATCAAGAAAATTGAAGGAGAAAAGTATGGGGAGGGCACCTTGCTGTGACAAAGCTAATGTGAAAAAAGGTCCATGGGCTCCAGAAGAAGATGCTAAGCTTAAAGCGTATATCGAAGAACATGGTACCGGCGGTAACTGGATTGCTTTGCCTCAGAAAATTGGTATACTTTGCTTATATGCTCATAATAACTTCACAAATTAGGGCTTTGTATTTTTCTTTTTCAGTTTATAATCAAAATACATGTTTCTTTGATAGATTTGTTGGTACTAAGTCTTTAGAAGTTTTTATTTTCAAGTTTGTTCATTTTCTATGAAATTATAATTAGGTCTTAAAAGATGTGGGAAGAGTTGTCGCCTCCGTTGGCTGAATTACCTCCGCCCAAACATCAAGCACGGAGGTTTTTCTGAAGAAGAGGATCGAATAATTTGCAACCTATATGTCAGCATAGGAAGCAGGTAATTATTAGCACCTTTTTTACAACAATTTATATGTTTGTTGATGGAACTTGTAGTTTAGAGTTTGTTTTTGATGTTCTAGCATACATACGTTGTTTGCTTGTTCAGGTGGTCTATAATCGCAGCCCAATTGCCCGGAAGAACTGATAATGATATAAAGAACTACTGGAATACAAGGCTGAAGAAGAAGCTTTTGGGTAACCAGCGAAAAGATCTGATTTATCGCCTAAATGGAGATTTATTAACGAAGAAAGCGCGATCACACTCAGAAATTCCATCATCCATTGTTGTTAGTGGCAGTGAAAACATTAACTCTAGAGATCCTTATATGCCTGAGCTGCCAGTGATGCCGCAGGTGCCCTTCACGAATCAAGAACCTTGCTTTGTCAGTGATCATGCATCAATACGGAAACTACTTATCATGCTTGGCGGGAAATTCGCTTCTGATGATAATGTGAATCAGTCAAACAACATGGTCTCACAAATTCCCATTGACAGTAATTTGATTGATCTTCAAGCATCATCACAAAATGATCAGAACTTTACTGCATGTAGTATTCCTTTGTCTACTTCTTTATTAATGTTGCCAGATAGCCAACACAATATACTGCCTATGCAAGAGGGGCAAAGTGGGACATTCCCGTCAGTGATTGAGGAAATGTATTATAGTAACAACCCACAAAAAGTTGATGGATTGGAGTTCTTGTATGGAGATATGTGTGAAGTAAACACAAGTGGAAGCAGCAGTGTTATTACATGTGGAGATAGCATGGATTGGGGCGAAATGAGTTCACTAATTAGCAACACGACTATGACTAATTTTATGAATTCGTCCAACTATCAAAGAATACTTCATTAAGGGGTGTTACTACCAGATCACGCTAAGGACGACGAGATAGCGACAGCGTAGCTGATGAATTACAAGACTTGGTGAGGAAGTTGTGATCAAGGAAACCCTAAATTTGTGTCCCTTGATGGAAAATGTTTGAATTAAAATTGCTATTTTTACACAAAATGATTTGAGGACTAAGTGTTTCTGTGTGTGTTTATATTGTTTGTAACAGTAACTGTTGAATTCATTTGGTATCAAGTGTTAGTTGCTACATTGGTAACAAGTAACTGTTGAAGAGAATATTACTACTCAAGACATATGGGGATGTGTGAATTCCTCTTTTATTCTCCCTGCAAAAGGTATGCCATGATTATAAAATAATTGTTAACTCAGATGCATGTCGGTCACATCATACATTTTTATTTGTTTCTAGGAACCCTAAAAGAGATTCCCTTTAAATTTTGGCTATAAGTTGATGGGAGTTAGTTCATTGTCATTTCGATTGTACGTGTATTAACAGTAATATGCATAATTTGTACGGTATTACTAAACAGGAAGGCTTAATTATTTTTCAAATTGCCATTTTCTTATGTTTATTAGTATATGTCTAATATTATGCTTTGGATTGAAGATGGTATCATTTTCATTGTAAAATGATATTAAAATATTTACTAAAATCTGCCCTAGTAATTATAAACGACACTAGAATACCTTTTCTTTAATTCGTGATTTCCGAGCAACAAATCAAACTCTTACATTAATAACTCGGTATGCCCACAATATCACATGTGTGTGAATGAAAGCAACACAATACATGTCACGCATGTTCTTGTATTTATGAACCTTGAAGCATGCTGATAGAAGCCGGATTCGATATGGCTAATCTCCCAAGATAGTGACCCTTTGAGCGGGTTAGACTTCAAAGAAATAGAGAGAACAAGACATAATTTTACTTCATAATTTTCTTCTTCCTATTAAACATAACAAGAAGGCCATATATATGCTTACAAACTTGAAGAGATAAATATATATAGGCTTACAAACTTGAAGAGATAAATATGCATGTGCAATAACTGATGAGAACATGGACTAATAAGAAACTACCCCACTACACTAACTTAAAGGAAATATACAACTTGATTGCAAATGTAAATTTCAATAAAACTAAACGTGGATAATTGGTTGTTGACATGTTAGGCACGTATCAATACTCCCGCACTTCAAAACGTTCTTGTCCTCAAGAACGGAATATATTTCCCACGGTGGTCGCCATTCGACTCTCCCAAAAGCATTTGGTGTAGTCATTACCGGCCGCCATTCGCGAAGTCCGACTTCAAGAGCTAACTGTTGTGGTGTTGGTGAACGTTTTGGAGTTGGGTTAGCAATGGTTGCACGTCTTGGTATTTGGTTAGATATTCGTGCACTTTGTGTTGTCCGTTTAGGTGACGGTTTGGTGGAAAATTTTGGGTGTCGAAAGGTGTTGTTTGAGGTTGAATTTGAGGCTGTTTTGGGGGCTGATTTGTGGTGCCCACGGGGTCGTTTTTGTAACGAATTCAGGGTTGCTTGATGGGTAAACGATGTCGATAAAGGCGGGGTTTTTGGGGCTGTTTTGTGATGGCGTTGAGTGCGTTTTATGGATACGGAGGAGTGTATTTGATCTAGGACGGGGTTCGGACCAAATGGTTTGGGTGGCGGAGGCTGTGGAATTTGTCCGACAATGCGCGCGAAAATCACCGTGAGTAGTTGTTGGCTTTCCGCCAAAGTGGCCAACATCTCGTCGAATGTCGGGTTTTCCTTGTGTTTGATTTGGCGGTGTTGGGTCAATAGCTCCTCGATTGTTGGCTCATCGTTGCGGGAAGAAGAGGACGAGAATGAAAGCACCATTGATAGAAGCCGGATTCGAGATTACTAATCTCCCAAGATAGTGACCCTTTGAGCGGGTTAGACTCCAAAAAAATAGAGAGAACAAGACATAATTTTACTTCATAATTTTCTTCTTCCTATTAAACATAACAAGAAGCCATATATAGGCTTGCAAACTTGAAGAGATAAATATATATATATAGGCTTACAAACTTGAAGAGATAAATATGCATGTGCAATAACTGATGAGAACATGGACTAATAAGAAACTACCCCACTACACTAACTTAAAGGAAACATGCAACTTGAATGCAAATGTAAATATCAATAAAACTAAATGTAGGTTATGCAACTTGAATGCAAATGTAAATATCAATAAAACTAAATGTAGGTTCCCAGCCGGATCTACACAGGAGTATCTCGTAACACGAGGGTGCGGAATCCCCTACGTATACGATAAGAGTGCTAAGACGATGAACACGTAAATCACACGCAAAACACACGAGTATATAAGAGAATACTTGTTATATTTCTAAGGTAGTAATCGAGAAGCCAAACACGTAACACAAAGGTGTCACAAAACAGTCGTCCAAAAGTTCTGTTCAAGTGAGCCGAAGTTACAAACTTATACCACAACAACTTCACCCAACAGGCTAGGCAAAGTTGTCATAACTTCGCTCAACACAAGTTCGCTAAACATCAAAGTAAACTAAACAAGTTTAACAAGAACAAAGTAACGATTACAGACACAAATAAACACGAGATACTGAACTACTGGCATCATGCACCAACAGACTCTCCCTTGGCAGTAGCTTCATATCTCTATCTTCTTTCTCGTGTCTTGTAATCCAAAAATCACGTACCCACTGTCTTCAAGCATGAATGCCCTGTCTCATACAAACAAAGACCACCCTATGGTACTTCTTTGCTTCATCTTTCCACGCAGGAATATAGAAAATCTTCTTATCATTAAGTACCTGCAAATCAGCTTGAGACAAGTTAACCAAGTGCATTGGATCATACACCCTTAGGATCTCCTATTCATCTTCATCTTCCGTCACGGCTTCAGCAGTCTGGCAGTCGACAAACCACCACTTGAGATCCTTCAACACATCCTTGGGCATTAGCTTCATCGGAACCTCTTTCAAACATCGAATTGGCTTATATTTCATCACCATCCAGGGCTTACCATCAGCCCGCATACCCCGTTCCTTGTCTTCAACCAACTTTCCTTTCTGAGGCTTCAACAACTCAAACTTTTTCTCCTTAATACTTTCCTTCCACACAATCTTCCCTACCCACCTTGCAAAATTATCATCACTTCTGTTTATCAATCTCAACCGGGCTAAATCTTTTACCTCACACTCAGGAAAAGTGTTGAGCGATCTCAATGCCTTCTTAAAATACTGAACCCCATCATAACGCTTTATCACAAACAACTTCAACTGTTCATTATATAACCAGCAAATGATACCTTTCTTTGATTCAGCATAACCCTTGATATTGTAACTTTTCTTGAACATTGTCGGTACCACTGGCTTCTTTGTCTTGAAGAACCATTGAGCACAACCTTCTTTCCATCTTGGCTGCTCTTCCCACTCAGACTCACCCGTCACATTATCATCTTGACCCAACTTCACTTCATCAACACTTGGAATATCGTGCTCAACATCATCATCAACTAACTCATCCTCATCATTACCCAACTCATCCTCATCGTCTACAACCACCACAGTCTCACTACCTGTACTGCCAGACGGACCAGCAGACTCCCCCTGAGATGTCGAAGTCCCAAGATTTTGTTCAGTTCTTGGCAACTCACCACCTGCATATTTCGATGCATTGGGATCATCGTCTCTGTCTTGTCTCTTCTTTGTCCTTAGCTCATCACCCTTGCAACTCGTCTCCCCCTGAGATGCTAAGAACTGTTTAAGAGCATCAAATAGTTTACTGTGTTCAATGAGAAGTGATGATTGAATCTGATTCTCAGCCACAAGCCGTTGAATAGCTTGTGTCTGAATGAGATTAATCCACGACTGTCAGCAACAACCCGTTCAAGGGCCGCAATCCGCTCAGAGTCAGACAGGGTAGCATCAAAGTCAAACCGCATATGAGAAATATCTTGCGCATACGGCGGTGGAATTCCCAAACTTGCTGGAATATCATATGTAGGTTGAATAGTAACCGTGGGTGGTATAGAGACAGGTAACCCAGCAGTCGCTACCAGCGTGGACTCAACAAATTTAGCAACCACCTCTGATGGAGTAAAGGTAGGAGGTGGTAAAGAAACAATCTCTGGTGCTGTAAACTGGAACGTAGTTGGAGGAATACCAAATGATGACGATACGATCACCAAAGGTACACTCGAGGTTACCGGAAATGTGACAGTTGAAGAAGCAGGTAACATAGTCATACCCGATAACGATGGAGGAGTGAAATGGACAACACTTGAACTTTCTCCAGCCATGGCCCTCTTTGATCTACGAGCAACACGATACAACTCATTTTTATAATCTGACTCACTATCATCAAAGTCCTTCTTTCGTTTTCCATGAATTCTCTCTTGGGAAACCAGAACACGGTGTGCTTCCACTGCATCATTGGTGGAAGAATCAGATAGAGTTTCTTCTGAATCTCCCATAGAAGCAATCGATGGGCCCACCGATGTACCAGCCACAGAAACCTGTACACCAGAAACTGCCACAGCTGAGACTTGAACCTCAGCTTTCGGATGAATTATTTCCATATCAAAGAAGCCTTGCCCTCTAAAGACAACTTCAATATCAACTTGTTCTTCTGGAGCTGCAACAGGGTCAACAAGAGGTGCTTGTTGTACCACAGGTGGTTGAACGACAGGAGGTGGCTGTTGAACCACAGGAGGTGGTTGAGGGATATCGGCCTGTTGCGGTGCCGGATCAAGAAATTCATCTTTTGGAGGAGCAACATAATCAGGATTCACTAAATACCCAAACAATGTCGTGTGCCTTGGACGTAACTCTTCCCTGCTACGTGCACTCGATGATCGACATTGAACAAAAATTCTCTTAGAAACACTCTCCACATAAGAAATAGGACGTCGTTGTGTAAGATTGGGAGCTACATGATTAAGAATAATATGTAAGAATCTTGGGTACATCAAAAACCTTTCCCGTGCCACTGCGCGTCGCTGACGATCGATCTCATAGAATATCATCTGACTGAAACTGTAAGGCTTGTTGTAAGTCAACGCAGTCATCGCAGATTGCATCGTCGCACCCATACCATCTGTACCAGCTTTGCGGCCAAACATACACACAATCATCACGTGCATCAGAAACCTCCACTGATCTAACAGAAACCCCTTTTGCCTCTGAGAGTCCTCCAAAGGACCTGAATACCCCATACGAACAAAAGCACCATTTCGGAAAGTAGCAGAAAGGTCAGTAGGGTCGTCAGCTCAACCCAAAACTGTAAAGCTTCCCTGATCTGATTGGCTGAGAACTGTACCACTTGATTGTTAACAGTAGCACGCATCACAGGTGGGTCAACACGACAGTCATACTCAACCGTGTTCCATAAATCTTCAATATTCGGTAGTGAGATAGGAAGAGTAGTGGTAATGGCATGAAAGATGCTTGAGCGAATGAGAAACGAAATGATCTCACGGAAGTCTTCAATTCCTCAAGCATCCGGATCCAAGGTGATATACATGTTGTGACCCGGGAATAACTGTCTCTTATCACCTCCTCCTTCATCACCACCAGTGCCACCATCACCAGCCACAGAAGCCATATCTGCAAAATAAACGAATGAAATCAGACAAGTATGGCAACAGGTTATAACTTCGCCCTGCATGATACAGGCGAAGTTGTAGCTTTAGCGATGTTAAGGTACTGGCGAAGTTATATTAACTTCGCCAAAAGCCTAACTTCGCCACATAAATGGCGCATTATTTACACCCAGTTATGGCTAAGAACGACCAATCAGAGAGTAGTAATAAGATAAGAGTAATGTGATTAAAGTGTCGAATAACTTATTATCACCAAAAGAATCTTCAATCGGACCGACGTAGTGTCTATAGGGTTTGATACAAAAACGAGTTCAAAACCGTGCATTGTGAACCAGATTAACAAACGTAAAGTAAGAACTATGTGACACAATGATGCGACGAACCTTTAACACAGACAAAAAACATATTATAATGATGTTTGATTCAAGTGAATAAGTTTGCCGAGGGTTTAAGACTAAGAGTTTGGACAAAAGTTTGACCAAGTTTGACCACCCCTTCACTTTATATAGTTTTTGAAAAATATTAGAGGCGAAGTTAAATTAACTTTGCCCTTTAAGCAACTTCGTCCCTTCAGACAACTTCGCCTAAAGTCAACTTCTCCCATAGCGAAGTTAAATAAAATTAAGAATAAACGATCAAAATAAGTAACCAAGAGTTGAAAGAGGTAAAACCATAAGTCAAAATACATAACAAAATTTGAAGAAAAGGACGGGATCAAATTTTAATCTTGCGGAGACCCAGCGTGTTTTTAGAAAAGATACGAACAGGAATCATACTGATTAAGAGGCTGTCACACAGATCCATGTTCAGCGGTATTATGACATAGAGAAACAGGTTGTAGGCAGGTATAAAACTTAGTATGGTTTTCATTTCTTTTGTGATACGGATTAGGTTCAATTAAGCTCAAAATTTAGATGGATATCACATGAGAGATTGTGATTCCTCATATCTATTCTCAAGGCGCATTTGGCTTTCCCAGGTCACCCCTAGTTGACTTCAACCCGTAGTGTCTGATCAATCAATATTCACATGTTGACTTTCCGATTCGTCTTCCCGAACTTTCTTATACTTTGAACCATGCTTTCTTGCCTCTTTCTTGATATTTGTAAACAGATAATCTTCATAAGGCTTAAGGGAATTTTTTTTTTTTTTTGAGAATAATACAACTGCAAGTCCCGAATCTGGATCACTGCAGAAACATAACACTATCTTCGCGGAAATCAGAACACTCATGGGCTCGTGTATGACTGGGTAATCACTTTTCTGCCTATCATTCGGAGTTATGTATGTGGAGACATGCACAGCTCAAAATGACTCTCCACAGTTTATCGAGAAGATTTAGTTTGTATCACTTCTACTTTTACGCACCATAGAAAGCTACCATAACATACAATGACTGTTCTAGAGTCTTTTAGGCCTAATTACTTCACCGGTTAAGCACACAAAATCAGTTTATCTATCACTTTCCAAGGTTGGATCAATTTTCACTTTAACACCAATATTGAAACTTCTTGCGAAGTTATAGACTGAAAAATTATATCATTTCCCTAAAAAAATTTTAAATCCAGACGTCCCGATCAAATCAAAGTCTTTAGGTAAACGGCTATCCTGAAGATCCAGTGGATCAGCCGGACCGACCACATACGAATATGTGTCCCTCTGACTAAGTATGAATGACTAATTTTAAGCGAAAGAATAAAAACCCATCATAAACCGCCCCAGTCGCTTTCAGTCATCTGGCTAATGGATATCCTTATAGTCTACACGTAGATGTAAGGACCAAACATATTCATGGAATATGTCCTTCAAACTTGAGCAACCGACATAATTTTAAGCGATAGTGATGTTTTTTTTTTGTAAGACAAAAAGGAAAACAAGGTTACTCGGGATTGATCATCCCATTAAGCTCAACAAGGTTTTGAAAACGGGATCAGTCAAACGCTTTTGTAAAAAGATCGGCAAAATTATCCAGTGAATCAAACTTTTCAAGCATAATTAATTTCTTCTCAGCACAATCCCGTATGAAATGATGACGAATGTCAATATGTTTCGTTTTACTATGTTTAACGGGATTGTTAGTTACTGAGATAGCAGCAGTGTTATCAATGCAAATAGGAGTTTGAGTGAAATTCAGACCATAATCGCGAATTTGTTGTTGTATCCATAAAACCTGGGAGCAGCAATTCGATGCTGCCATGTATTCTGCTTCGCAGGTGGATATGGCTACAGATGTCTGCTTCTTGCACTGCCACGACACCAATCTTCCTCCGAGAAACTGACATCCTCCGGTTGTTAACTTCTTGTTCTGATTGCAACCTCCATAGTCAGAGTCAGTATATGCTACCAAATCCAGTTCTCCTCCTTTCGAGTACCAGAGTCCCAGCTTGGGCTTTCCTTTAAGATATCGCAAGATCCTCTTCACTCCCTTCATGTGCGATTCCTTCGGATTGGCCTGAAAATGAGCACAAAGACAAACTACAAACATAATGTCAGGTCTAGACGTAGTTAGATACATTAAAGAACCTATGATTGCCCGATATTGAGTGGGATCCACATCTTCATCATTGTCGGAATTAGCACCCAGTTTGTGGTTGACGCAGATTGGAGTGTCAAACGGGGTAGTATCATCCATCTTAAAGCACTTCAGCACATCATGGGCATACTTAGTTTGATAAATGAACATGCCATCTTTCTTCTGATCTACCTGTAATCCCAAAAAGAAAGTAAATTCGCCCATGGAGCTTATCTCAAACCTTTTCTTCATGACTGCTTCAAACTCCTGACACATAGAAACTCTTGAGGCAGCAAAGATAATATCGTCCACATAAACCTGAACGAGTAGAAAATCACCCCCTTTCCATTTTACGAACAAAGTACTGTCGATCTTCCCTCTTTCAAACCCATTCTCTAGCAAGTAATCTGACAAAGTTGCATACCAGGCTCGAGGTGCCTGATGTAGCCCATATAATGCTTTGCTCAGTTTGTACACATGATCAGGAAAATCTGGGTCAGGGAAACCCGGAGGTTGTTCGACATATACCACCTCATCGACTTTTCCATTAAGAAACGCACTTTTAACATCCAACTGGAACACTTTCATCTCTTTGTGTGCAGCAAATTCTAGAAACAGTCAAATTGCCTCCAATCTTGCCACAGGAGCAAACACTTCGTTGTAATCGATTCCTTCATGTTGATTAAACCCTTTGACTACCATTCTTGCCTTGTTGTGAATGATTACCCCCTTCTCATCTCTCTTACACTTGAATACCCACTTTGTACCGATAGCGTTCACATCTTGTGGTTTTTTAACTAACTGCCATACTTCCATCTTTTCAAACTGCGCCAGTTCTTCCTGCATGGCTTCAACCCACGAGCTATCCTTCAGTGCCATTTGATAATTCTTTGGTTCTATCTGACTGATGAAGCAGGCGTACAAGCATTCATTTATAATACCAGTGTCTTTAATGCTTGCATACACACATGTGTTTTCATCCAAACTTCTTCCGGTACGTACACCATCAGAAGGATTACCGATCACATTTTCTAAAGGATGATTCTTGTGAATTTTGGTGGTTTGTACCGGACCGAATTCCAGATCATTCTCAAGATTTGAAGAGAGTTCATCAGAGTGATGCTGAGTGTGAAATGGATTGTAGAATTCATCTTCATTCAAGACAGCTGGAGTTTCAACCGCACTTGACGAGGTTGGTTCATTTTCATTATATTGCGGACGTTGTACATTGTCCTCCCCTTCGTCAAACAGCATCTGTGTGGCCATTTTCTCATCTATGTCTGCAAGATCCAAGTAATGCACATTAAAAGATTTGAATAGCTTATCAGAGTCGAAAGCCTCTGCTGGTCCCATGCTAGGCCTTAGAGATTTTTAACTAGTAATGTCAGTGTTACAGACCACCTCAACCTTGCTGTTTGATAGATTAAAGACTCTTCTGTTGGGTGTCCCAACAACATGGCCAACTAAGATACCTTCGTCAACTTTTTCACCAAATTTAGAGTTAGTCTTTAATATCGAACATGGGGACCCGAAAGGTTCAAGACCTTTCAAATTTGGCTTTCTACCATGCATAAGTTCATAACAGGTTTTATTTAATCTTTTAACAGTTAAAACACGATTAAGGATATAGCAGGCTGTAGCAACAGCCTCAGCCCAGAACACCACGGGAAGTTTAGCATCTGCCAGCATGGTCCTGGCACCTTCGATTAGAGTTCTATTCTTCCTTTCAGCTACTCCATTTTGTTGCAGAGTATATGGGGCGCTGTACAGATGTTCTATCCCTTTCTGCAAACAAAACATCTCCATCTGATAGTTCTTGAACTCTGTACCATTATCACTTCTATTGAACTTAACCTTTCTCCCAACAATATTTTCTACCTTGGTAATCAAGTTAATTACCAGCTGAACTGTTTCATCTTTTGCCATCAGAAAATAGACCCAAAAGTACCGCGAGTAATCATCAGTCACCACCAAACAGTATGACGTTCCTCCTAGACTTTTTACATTCACGGGACCAAAAAGATCCATGTGAAGCAAGTCCAAGGTGCTGATAATTGAGTTAACCTTCTTGGAGTGATGTGGCTTCTTGTGCTGTTTTCCTTTCTCGCATGACACACATTGGTCTAAAAAATTGAAGTTCTTCAATGGAACCCCAAGTACCAGCCCATTCTTGACAATGTAGTTCATCTTACGAAGGTGAATATGACCCATTCGTCGGTGCCACAATTCTGACTCAGATTCTGTTGCTTTTGACAGAAGACACGATTCTTCCGTCACCATGTCAGTTGACCGCATATCCGTTACATATGTGTTCTTTTCTCTTGGAGCCTTCATCACGATCCAGGTCTCTGGTATCTTGAAACCAGGATAAAGCACGAGTGCCTCATCTTTAGTAAAATGAACGGTGTATTCTTTGTCACAAATCTGAGAGACACTCAACAGGTTGTGCTTCAACTCTTCCACAAAATTAACTTTTTCCAACTTTATTCTTCCATTTGTCACAGTCCTAATACCAGTAATTCTTCCTCCACTTTCTCCTGCAAAACTAACCCTTCCTCCTTGAATAATATTTCAATCACGTAACAATTTCTTGTTACCAGTCATGTGCCGGGAACAGCCATTGTCAACAACCCACATATTGTTTACAGCCCTGCTCGACTGTTCCTGCACAATTAAAGAAATAGATTAAAATCTGGGGACCCAAGACCTTCTGGTCTTGGGTTGATTAAACCAGTTATCCGGCATCCAGTACCTTGGTTACCTAATGTTCTTTTGAGGGAAGTTTTTATTATATCTGAAAGGAAAATTTCTAGATGACTGGCTATGAGGCCATCCAAACCTTCGTGAATTTCTAACAATAATGGAATTTTAATTGTTGGTTTGGTGGTTCACTGGGAAAAAACGAGACTGGTTTCTTTGAAATCTTGGATTAGTCCAATGATTGAAGTTTGATGTGTTAGCATTCTTACCAGCATCATATTTAGTATTCGTTTTATTCTCAGTTTCAGTTGGCCTCATATTTCTAGATTTCCTCTATTTCAGAGGACAGTCATTGACAAGGTGTCCTATCCTGTTGCATCTAAAAAACTTCTGTTCGAACTATTTGCGTTCTTTTGAAAATTTGTCTCAAACGTTGTTGTAGATGATGAGGTTGTGTTACTATCAGTTTGCCTCACATATGGTGGAACAAACGGATTTAGGGAAGATTTCTTTTCATCAAACTTATAGTCCTCCCCTCGTTTTAGTAACACGGCCTCTTCTTTTATCTCACCCGATTCAGACAATTTGTCCGAATTTGACGAGACCGAACTTGGGACATTAGAACTTGTCTGACTCGCTTCACTCTCATTAACTTTAGTATCTTTAGTAGAGACTTTGATTGGAACTGTCTGACTAGTTTCAACATTAACGGATTGCTGATTACTAGGATTATAAGTATAGTTATTATTATACGGTGGTGTAACTTCTGTGAATCCAATTCCCCCTTTGTTAATCGGGGAACGTTGAACACTTAGAATATGGTCTAGTATCGCGAAAGAATTTCTAAATTGTTCAATTTTCTTGTTCAGTTCCACCACTTTTACCTGGTAATCAGCTATCTGTTTATCCTTTTCAGCTGTTAGTTTGGTCTTTTCTTCTAACACTTCATAGCTAAGATCAATTACTTGTATTTTTTCAGCTAGGGTGGCTTTAAGACTTCTGATGTCTTTTTCACTAGCTTTTATTTTTACCGAGTAGCTATTTTCTTTAGTTTTAGAATAGTGATGTTCTTCTTTTAATTTTTTTAATTCAATATCTAAACTAACAAACTGATCAGTTAATGCTTTCAATTGATCAGACAGATTTTAACATTGTTCACAATGAGATTCAGAACATACCCCTGAGAGCTGATCGTTCACTTCTGCCGTGTATGCTTGATCCTCCACCGGCTCTTTGTCGCATCTTCCAGTTTCGATATTTACCAGATTTGCTTGTTCGATCACCTCCTCAACTTGTATATTCCAGTTATACCTACCGTTCTGCTAAGATACCATAGCCTTGACTTCATTTCCACTTCCATTCTATTGAGTAGGTCTGTTCTGACTTCGTTCAACTCTCTCATTTGTACACTCTTTAGCAAATTGACCATTTTGTTGACAGTTATAACAACGAACCTTTGACTTGTCGAACCCCGGTGTTTCTCCAACAAACTTTCTACCATTTTTCTTCATAAATCTCTTCACCCTTCTCACTATCATTGTCATCTACCACTGCAGATCCATTTCTTCCATGTCATCAGCGTCTATCTGATCATAGTCCTCATCTAAGATTGCAGGGTCAATAATTTTTCCTTTGATGTAGTTCTCATAAGAGGCAATGAATGAAGCATATAGAGCAAATTGTTGTTCAGCTGATTTCACGCTCATAGGCATCTGTGAGTAATTCTTGCTAGAAGCACTGGCTGAGAAATTACCAGCTGAGGATTGAGACTTTGAGGAACTACTTCCACCTGCTACAAACATACGTCACCATCCATATTGAGTACCACATGACCGTCTTGAGCGGAGTTTGGTTCTCCCCCTGAGTAATAGGCAGACGATTATGTTTTCAAACTTGAGTTTGGAGAGCCTTTAGCACCATACATTCCCGGATCCTGAACCTGATCAGTAGACATCTCCTTTCGAGCTATATTAAGTTCAAAATTACGTAACTTATTAACCACCTTCTCCAGGTCAAAGTTCTCAAAATCTTTATCTTCTCTCATCAGAACTGTGTACATCTCCCATTTTGGTGGGAAAGCATCCAGAAGCTTTTCCACTATCTCTTATTCCTTGTATTCAATGGAGTAGTTATTCAGCTCGATCATCAAATGATAATATCGTGTGATGATGTCATCAAGTGATTCATTTTTCAGATACTTGAATACAGAGAATTGAGTTTTCAGCAGCTTTGTCTTGGAGGTACGTATCCCTACATTTCCTTCATATCGATTCTCTAGTGCTTCCCATAGTTCTCTAGCAGTTTTGTATTTTTTGAAAGTATGAAGAATCTCTTATGGAAGTGCCATTGTTATGGCTGCATGTGCTTTACTTTCTGCTTCATACATTTTCTTTTCATCATCCTCCATCTTACTGTACTTCTTAATTTGTTCACGACCTTCAAACTCAGTAGTTGGTGGAATGTACCCATCTTGAATGCATACCCACATTTTTGCATCTTAATACTTCACATATTGTTCAAACCTATCTTTCCATGCAACGAAATCAGTACCTTTGAGAAGTTTTGGAGCCTTGGTTACTGAACCGGCTTCAACTTCCATCTTTACCAGTTCTGTGATGTTTATTGAAGTCATACTTGAACGAGACGAGACTTAGAACTCAACAACAAGTTTCTGTGAACAGTGAGTAGCGAAGTTAATACAACTTCGCTTGCTTTCAACTTCGCTGGTTAATAGCCTACAATATAACTTCGCAGCTTACTAACTTCGCAGGTAACTAACTTCGCAGGTCAACAACTTCGCCAAAACCCTATATGTTCGCCAAAACCCTAGTTTGGGTGACGGCAACTTCGCTAGAGGAACAACGATGTTTTGCAGGTTTGACACAGCCGATTTTGAAGGTTTCGAGAGTGATGGGAAGGTGTATTTGATGAGTATTGTAGAGAAACTGACAAAGGAGCGATATTTCAACGTAAAACAGTTCCGTGAATAGTCGAACGGAGCAATTTTAACACTCGTGTGATAATCCCGAACCACACAATCACGAGCAAAATGCTCTAATACCAATTGTAGGTTCCCAGCCGGATCTACACAGGAGTATCTCGTAACACGAGGGTGCGGAATCCCCTACGTATACGATAAGAGTGCTAAGACGATGAACACGTAAATCACACGCAAAACACACGAGTATATAAGAGAATACTTTTTATATTTCTAAAGTAGTAATCGAGAAGCCAAACACGTAACACAAAGGTGTCACAAAACAGTCGTCTAAAAGTTCTGTTCAAGTGAGCCGAAGTTACAATACTTATACCACGACAACTTCGCTCAACAGGCTAGGCGAAGTTGTCATAACTTCGCTCAACACAAGTTCGCTAAACATCAAAGTAAACTAAACAAGTTTAACAAGAACAAAGTAACGATTACAGACACAAATAAACACGAGATACTGAACTACTGGCATCATGCACCAACACTAAACGTGGATAATTGGTTGTTGACATGTTAGGCACGTATCACATGCCATTATATAGAAATTGTAAGTTATTAGTTATTGCATTTCACTCTATTATTTTAAATAAGTCTTCAAAGCTAGAATGATTTTCATTTTATGTTTTAAGTTACACTAGCATATACTGATTTAAATGTGACATTTAGAATGTATATTAGTTAAGACATAGCATTTAGGACCAACTAGTATTTGTACCTGCGAGTTGCGGTGGGGCACGTTAAATGCGATATATTACCAACAGAATCCAAATCGTAATCCGACCCATTACCAATAAAATCAAATTGCAAGTTGTAATCTGACTCGTTACCAACATAATACAAAATACAAATTCAGATTCTATACATCGTGATTGAAATGGAAGGGGGAAAAGTTAAAGCCCTAAACATTTGAGACAATAGAAACTGTACCCGAGAGAAATATTTACACAAAATCGATTAAAATTTTCAACCCACTTACAATTTGCACTCTGTAACCTCAACATACTTTCAACCCATAAGCTGGTTGACGTTCCTAAGGAAAAACTAAACATGAAATAAAATTTGAACCATTCTAAGTTGCCGAACCTGCAACCAACTGGTACACACATATCAGAAAATCAAACTTAAATCCCAGGTTTGACTAATTGTAAGTTAAACTGCGAACATGCACTATTCCACCCTACTAAAGTACTTTTGAAAGCATTCTATCAACGTTGAAATATTATGTAAAACTCTCTATATAATTAAAATGCAGCATAATATAATTGAATTTCAATACTAATTCATCACACTCAAAAATCAAACAAAAGCTACTCTGGTGTATGATTATAACATCAAAAAGAAGGAGAAAACCTTGAACATCTTGAAGCTCCAACTCAACGCTAAGAAGCCCCTCCGGAAGATCAAGATCTTGAACATTTTGAAGGTCTTGTGTGCTACTAATTGCTGCTATTGATTCCACACCCGTTTGCTTAGAAAGCCTCCTGTATCAAATAGCTTTTAACCAAGGCCCAAAATTGTGGTTGGGTCCCGGTGTTCCCTAAATACCCCTGGTCAAATGACGAATGACCTGCAGTACTCAAACCATTTAAACAACTCATTACCACTTCCAAAAATACCCTTATAAAAACTATGTCAAAATTAAAGCATGGACAAAATGAGAATAAAATACCTGTTGCTTTATCTACAAAATTGACCGAAATGCCCCTGTGACCAATTTGTAGAACTGCAGTTTTGATGGGTTAAAGCATAGTCAAAAAGAAAATAAATATACATAAGCCATTTGTTTTGTTTATTCTTATCTACATCTTTTTAAATGAACGAATATAAACACAATGTTTAATTCGTTTATTTACGTTCATAAACTTTCATTTATGCCTATTCATTTTTGTTTGTTCGCTTATGTTTATTTAACCCATTTAACCATGTAAAATTATAAAATAAATCAATATGTTGGGTAAGAATCCATATGCGTTAATCATGTAGTTAATGTTTTATATTTATTCGTTTGTGTTTATTCAAGTGTGTTCATTTATGTTTGCCTGTGCTCGTTCGCTTATTCATTTATGTTTATTTATGTTCGTTTATGATACAATTAGTTAATTTTTTAACAAACTAATACAAAAGAACACGAATATTTTCATTTTTTAAATAAACTTGAATGCAATTATTTGTTCAATTAATTGTTTATTTTTATACAAATATGGTCATCTCTATCAATTTTGATGTTTCAATCCAGTAACATGAGATGACAAATAAGCAACTAAAAAAAGCAAAAAGCTCTAGATTACCTGTAGCTTGATCATAAACTTTCAAGGCTACATCACAAACAATGTTTGTAGTAAGTCGAGTCTCTAGTTCAGTGAACCTATCGGCTGAAGCAAGTAGTTTTATAATATTGATATGATTCTTGCTATCTTTAATAAAAGATTTGTTTATTTTTATGAAGTATGTTTCGACCGGTTCAAGATGTAAAGATCCCATATCAGCAAAAATGGATGTTCGGATTTGTCACATTATGCTCCTGGAGACCTTGAAAAAGATCTCGGCTAGAGGTAACTTGCACCTTGTTTATTCACTAATTTCCAATATTTTTTTGATTTATGTTTGTTTATATTGCCTATTTAAGAGTGCAATCAAGGTATTATTATCGGGTGACGATGCGTCAAAGGAGTCAGTCGTCATACCATTCTCAATCAGATGACGTAAGTTATACTATTTTTATTGTGCTTCAGTTATCATTAACTTAGAAGAAAATGAAATCGCTCAATATTATGGTCATCATTGTATACCGATGGTAGAACAACTCATTCTAGTTCTATAATTCAAATATATTCGATGATGTAAAACAACTATATTTGTAATACATTTTTTACATAATATAAAAAGACTTAATTAACTTCTTTTTCATTTGTAGTAAATTATTTATTGTAATTGATAAATTAATTTATTCCATGTAATACATATAGAAATATTCATAGAATGGGTTGGTAATGACATCAAATCATCAACATCAATTACGGTACTCGATCGTCAATCCTACTTAACATAATAATCGTATGGCAGAATCTTAGGTACATGTAATTAGTAGTTTACAATTTGTAACAAGTAATGACAATTGTCAGTCATCTAAAAAGTTAAAACAGTTTCAATCCATAATTTTTTCAAAATAACAAGTTATTATGCCTTTGCTTCTCAAAATACTCTTATGCGGCAAATGTTAGCCAGTGATTATAAGATCGGGTCTCATACTAAATTCCCGAGGCTCAATAACCTATGTGACTTTCCAAAGTGGGATCTAAGATTTAGAGCTCATATTGGAGCTGTTCATCCGGAGTGCATGCAAAGTTTCGAAAACGTTTATGTTCCACTATTTGTTGATACTCCTTTTAATGGTAAAGTGGAAAAGTTATTTACCCAAACGAAAGCTAATAAAATAAGGCTTATGAAATTGAGACAAAAACCTAATCTACTGTAACATTCTATAGATTTTCAAACCCGAAAACCCGACCCATTTTAAATTTACGGTTTTGTTTATATATGTGTGTGTGTGTGTATACTAGGTACCCGCGCGATGCGACGGCTATATATAGTTGGTAAATATTTTCAAATTCAAAGATAACACATAGCTCAGTCTGGGTAATAAGCAGGTACGGTGGGATGGGTAAACGATTTACCAGGTATAAGTTATTTAACAGCTGCAAATTATTATGGCTAATTTAAACCCATGATATAGAAATGTTTTCGATCCATTGTGCTCTAAAACATTTTTGTAAGAGTGTGCTCTAAAATATATTTGTATGAGTAAAGGTTTACAAAAATTCAAGAAACTAAAATAAACAAAGATTTGGAAGTTGATCTTTTGGTGAGTGCAGCCGTGTAGCGTCAGTTATTAGCCTTTTGCTCCTCCATCGCCTTTGTCCATCGGGTTCCTTGAGAAATTAATTATTTACCCCTAGGTTTGAAAATAATTGAAATTTAGTCCCAAAATCAAAACTTTGATGCACATAAACAACTTGTAAAAATGAAGTTGAAATTTGATTAGTGAATACACGCAATTGTATACAAACACATAAGAAATAAAACAGTAGAGCCTTATTTTTTGTAAGACTAAAACGAATCGTGTGACCTTTGAGAAAAACGCATACCTTTATGAGTCACAAGGAAACAAGCCAGTCCATAAGTATTCAGCATCCAGTTCATTTTTGGAAGATATCCTCCTTAAAAATTGGTCTCTAGTTTGCTAGTTAGCATTCCGTCATCATATACACTGCCTTGAATTAGATTCACTTTAATTAAATTTTAAACATTATTTAAATAATATATATTCAAGAAAGTTTGCACATCAACTCTAGAAGATGTGTTTGGTGATGCTTCTAGGTGCAATAGTATAGATATATTTCTTTATTGATTTACAAGTAAACCTTTTTTTCTACCATTAACTGTAGAACAATTTTTAGGGCGTAAACTCAAAACAATTTCTGGTTCAGTATCATTTTTGAATGTATCGAAAACAGAAAACTGACCTACAAAATCCAAACTAGCTTTTATAATTGAATCAGGCCCATAAAAATTGGAAACACGTTTTTTCTTATTGGTGCATCTTTATTATCAGATGTTTCAATTTAGAATGTATTTTGAAATTTTGATTCCAACAGGCCAAATCTAAATTTTTTAAGCAAACGTGTCGATAAAATTATTTTAGCCACACGTATCGATTGGAATTTTTTAGCAAAACGGCCCAGGTGTCCAATATCATGAACCAATTACATGTGCCAATGTCAAGTTTGACTTCCATAAGTTGAGCAGTACTATGTTTAGACTATATTAAAAACACAATTTGGTTTACATTGTAAAAATTGAGCGAGCCTTGGGTTTTGAATAAGCCAGTCTTAGAACTATCATCTTCAAAAGGAATATATGCAACAAACTCTTTGAGTACTCCACTGCATGAACCCATCTAGATTTACTTAAACAATTTGCATATCTGAGCAAACATTAACTAATATATTATACTAATATTCAAACTTATGCTATATTAAGTACTCTCACCGTCCCAATAAAAGTGTTCACATTTTCTTTTTTATCTGTCTCATTACAAATGTCCGCTTTCAAAATTTATTAGCCAATTTTCAAGTTTACCCTTAAACACACACAACTAACATTAATAAACAATATTTATGGAACCAGTTTCCAAATGCATTATTGTCATTTGGTAAGCAAAAAGAGCAATAATTTAATCTACCTTAAACTCTGTGTTTTTCAAACTAAGACACTTTGACCGGGACGGTGGAAGTAAAATAATCATAAAAAGAAATTATAAATGGATTTAAAGTAGTTATGAAAAAATAAACGAGACAAATAGATGAAGATATAAGAAACGACAAGTTAGTGATACCCGGGCTAGAGATTATGATAATTTCCTTCATGGCCTCATGATGGTGATCATCTTCCTTTAAAGCTTCAGTCTCAATAGCTCTCAATAGCAGGATCAATTCTAACAAATATATAAAATCAATACAAAAGATCATTAATTAGATTTAAAAAGATAATTATAACATAATCATGTCACTAATTTTTAATTTAATGAAAAGGGGTAAATATAAACTTAGGTTTCTGTATGGGTGTTTTTTATATTAAAGTTTTTGAATGAGAATTTTTTATACTAAAACGAGTTATTACCGCCGGGGTGGGGGGGGGGGGGGGTTGACATTAGGGGGAGAGGGCTGAATGAACTTGGTAAATATATAAAATCATGAGGAACTTAATGCACCATTGTCATTCACAAACCTATCAAAAACATAAAAAACTCAATAAAATTGCATTCGATCAAACTGCTAATATTTAAAAGTTAGGCTTTTAATTTAAATATAAGAATTGTGAAAAATGTGAAATCATATACATTAAAACGCCTTTAAATGTGAAGCAAACTCCATATCAATAACACACATCTAATATTCATAAGATGAACATCAAAAGCTAAAGCAAAAAAAATACCAGGTTATGTAGGGGTATTCTCGTCATAAAACGGCATGGCAACCGAAACTTCTCTCCATTCTTAATAAACTTTACAAAGTGCCTAAAATAATATTTCCTAAAAAAATGAAACAATAATCAGCTGATTGTTAGCAAAACATATAAAAACCTATACGATTTTTGTTACATCATAAAAACATATAAAACGAGTTTTTCTATCAGGCGCGTTGCGCCAGGGCAGAGGGCAGCTGGCGAAAGCCCATCGTTGAAACCCGAGCCTTGGTAAAACCCGAGCGTTATGACGATTAGTTAACATGAATTCAGTCGGTGTTGCGTTTGTTATAATATAGACACCATTGATAAAATTTGAGAGTTATAACCCAAAAATTAATTCGTCAAATTAACATATAAGAAAATAAAATAATTAAGACGACGTTTATTTGTTTGGCAAACCTGGGCAGTGGTAAACTCAAGCGTTGTCGGTCTTGAGCATTGAGGTGCTAACTTGACACGAATTTGATCGGTTTTGATTACGTACCTTACGGTACCGGAACTAAAATACGAAAAAATATAAAACTTGAGGTGACCAACGACCAATTTGGGGGGGGGGAGGGGGGTCGGTCGGTAGCGCTGTCGGTCTTGGGCTTTATATAAGACGGTGAGTCTGTGCGAACTCGGTCGGCCGTTTCTTTCAAATTTGTTTTGGTATCATAACTAAAACAAAAAAAAATTAACGTTTCGTCGGTTTTGATTACGTTTATTTTGGAACTGAACGAAAAAAATCACCGACTAATACGGTGCCGCCAAGTAGCCTAGTAGGCCACTTGCGGCACCAAACTCTTTAATTATATATAGTAATAATGTGGTTGAGTCAATAACTACTTTCAAAGTTTTTTTGTGATGGTGGTGTTGGAATATCGTATGCCCGAGACACATAATTAATGTGGCTAGGTGTGTTTGATCCAAGTCGGGTCATACCCAATAACGAGTTAGACACACACCAATTATGTATTTGTTAAGATAAGATCTATAAGACAAATACAGAACACGACACATTCAGAAAATCGGGTTTCTGAATACTTTCTTGAAAGTGTTAAATAAATTAATTGGTTAATTTATTTATTCAAATAATTATTATTGGAATGATTATTTAACTATATGTTCTTTTGTAAAATGGTTTATAAAAGATGGGGTGTTTATATATTTTATAAAGTATAAAATAAATAAAAAAATAAATAAATAAATAAAAATAAAAAATATAATTTTGGGGCCGGTTTTGGGTGGGCCCCACACCCCATGATTTTGGTCAATATTTTGTCATGGATTTGGTATAGGTTGAGTATTGGTTACTTGACTAAAAGACCTAACACCATGTATGACATGATTGAATGATTTTATAAAGATCAAGATCAAGATACTTTCAAGTTACAAAAAAACCACACAACTCTTTCTTTTCTTTCTTCTTGTTTTCGGCCAAGATAAAAGGAAGAGGCTCGGGTCTCGGTTTTTGGTGTTCAAGCTCCCTAACATAGCTCGGTGTGTGTTGGAGGCTCGGGGTATATTCCGTTTGAGGATTTTCCTTTGAAAGTCTAGCATCAACATCATCATCTTCTTCAACAACAACTACACTCTTAAAAGGTTAAGAATGTAAGTGTTTATAGTTTTGATAGTTTAGTTTTTCCGTATCATTTGATCCTTGCTTCGGGTTTCTAATAAATAGATTATTGGTAATCTTATGACATGAATAAACTAGATTGTTCATGAACATATCTTATATAAACTTGTAATATATACATATATAAACACATGGATACATATGTTTAGTTTGTAAATATCACGCTTCCGCCTTAATTGTGACTAGTTAAATGGTTAACTTAGTATAAAATATTCATAGAAACCCAACAAATGGCATCAGAGCCGGGATACGGGAAACTAAGCTTCGGGTTTTCGGTTTTATATTTTTCCCCTTGAAAGATTTTATACAAAAAAAAACATGCATGATTTTTTGTATTTAATCTTGGTATTATTTTTGGCTTTGTTCAAAAAAAAAAAAAATAAAATATAAAACCGAGTACATAGGCCGAAGCCCAATTCGGATGTTATTGGGCCGAAGCCCACTTCATTAGGTTAATAGGTTAACCGAGAAGAAAAAGGAGGGGAGAAAGTTAAATGGGCCGAAGCCCATTTTGTTAAATGGGCCGAAGCCCATGAGACTTTTATTGGGCCGAAGCCCATGTGTTTTGGACAAGTGGGCCGAAGCTCATAATCAAGTTATTGGGTCAAGCCCAAATGGGTTGGGCTAGGCCCGATAAGGTCAAGGGGTTTTGGAACGGGTTCCTAAGACATAACGGGTTATGTTTGTTAAAACTAGACCGAGCCGTAGACCAAATGGATGTTTGTTGTGATTGTTATTAATTATTCAAAGTTTCGGTTTGTAATAATTAATTAGGGGCAATTTTGTAATTATTTATTCATATGGGTATGTAATAAATAGTTTATTTGTAATATCTTTATTTTATAGAAAAAATGTATTAGGACATTTGTTATGTAAATTTAAAGAAGATTGCAAAATTGGAAGTTTGGGCCTTATTGGGCCGGGTATGGTGATAATGGGTCTCACAAGCCCATTAAGGGGATTCAAGCCCAAAAGGACCTAAGCCCACCCATTGAGCCCAAATGGAAGCTTATGGAAGCTAAGGCCCAAGTTCAAGCCCAATGGATTACAACGGGGTTGAAGAAGATGCTTGACGCATTTGGATGCGGGATCAAGTGGGAGCTACAACATCCATGTGTCGTGTGTCCCTTAGGATCGGACCTAAGACACACACTTGTTTCGGCTAACAAGTGTGGTCTAACTTAGTGGCTCGTGTCTAGTATAATTATGTATGCTTGTTAATTGATTGTTTGATTGTGTGGTTGTTAGATATTAGGATATCAACTTCGTCACATAGAATTAATTAACAAAGCATAAAACGGGTTCTAATAATTATCGGTAATTACGTGACACGTAGTTTAACAAAAATGGATTTATTAACTAGCCGTCTCACGCCCATAATAAAATGGTTTTATTATAAATTAGAATTTTGAAAATGGTTTCAAAATAATCATGTTACTAAATGCATGTTAGAACATGATTTAAAGTTTTACAACTAGAATTATTAAAACTAAAAATCCCTTTTAAAATTAAGGATAACAAGTTAAACACCATCCTTTTGTATAACGCTTAACATATTAGTAAGCTCTTAGTGGGAAAAAGGTCACCTAACCGCGTAGAGTAAATTAATATGTTGAGGTAATTTTAGCATATAAATGGGAAAAAGGTCACCTAACCGTTTGTATGTTAATATTACAAGTTGATACAAGTAGGACGACTTAAATTAGAACCATGTGAAGAGGGTCACCCAAGCATGGGGTCTAATAGGTGTTGATGGGATAAACATGCCGACACGAAATATGATTTCGAACCGGTCCCATAAACTCTAGAAGTTGCAAAAGGGTTTGCAATTGTTATGAATAACTACCTTGATAAACCGACAATGGGAAAAAGGTCACCTAACCGGAGTCGGGTTTATCGTTGGATTCTAGATTTTAATTATTAATTATATTTGGTATATATAAAAGGGTATTAATAATTAAAAAGGTAAAACACTAAAATGAACTTAATTAAAATTCTGCAGATGGCCGCACACGTCGACGACAACATAATCCCTAACGTCCAAAATGTATCTCTCCGATCTATTCTCGCTAAAGACCGTCTTAACCACAATAACTTTTCGGATTGGTTCCGAAATTTAAGGATTGTTCTAAAACAAGAAAAAATATATCATGTTTTGGAAACACCTATCCCCAATGAACCGGAAGAGGGAAGTGAGGTCGAATATATGAATTGGGTCCAACACACGGAAGATTCCATTCAAGTGTCATGCCTCATGTTGGCGACTATGGTTCCCGAAATCCAAAAGGATTTCGAAAACCATAATGCGTACGACATGATTACTCAACTTAAGGAAATGTTCCTTAAGCAATCAAGAGTTGAAAGGTTCGAAACGGTTCGAGCCTTGCATGCATGTAGAATGGATGATAATCAACCAGTTTCAACTTATGTGCTTAAGATGAAAAGTTACATTGATCGCCTCGCCAAGCTCAATTGTCCCATCTCAAAAGAGTTAGCTACGGATTTGATCCTTAACTCTTTGTCGAAAAGGTTCGACACTTTCGTGTTAAATTATAACATGAACGGGTGGGACAAAAACATTGGAGAACTTCACTCAATGCTTAAAACAGCCGAGGCGAGCATGGGTAAAAGGGTTTTACCCATGTTTGCGATCAATGAAGGTAAATCCAAGAATCGATCTCAACCCAATCCTAAGGCTAAGGTAGCAAAAAGAAAGGGTCCTCCTATGCATCTTAAGGGTAAGGGCAAATCACCGGTTATGGCAAAGAAACAAAAGGTTGTGGAACCGAGGGGTCATAAGGATGATCCTTGTTTTGGTTGTGGGGAGACCGGACATTGGAAACGCAATTGCCCGGTCTACCTAAAAGAGCTAAGAGACAAGAGGAATGCGGGGCATGCCTCGGGTAATGTCTTTATGATTAATATTGAGCTAAATCTTATTTCTTCTAACACATGGGTATTGGATACCGGATGTGGAACTCATATTTGCAATTGGTTGCAGGGGTTCAAAAGGAATGAAGACTTAAAGAAGGGCGAAGTGAGTCTTTTCATGGGCAACGGTGCAAGGGTGCACGTGGTCGCTAGAGGAGACTTCACTTTATCGCTTCCAAGTGGTTTGGAAGTTGTTTTGAGAAATGTTTTGTATGCTCCTAGTTTGACTAGGAACATTATTTCTGTGCACCTTCTTAGACAATGTAACTTTGACTTTAAATTTGTAAAATCAGAAATGCATGTATCATCTAATGGTATCTTTTATTTTAAAGCTGTACCAAACAACGGTATTTATGAATTGGTTCATGACAATACCTCAAATAGCTCATTATATCAAACTTCCACTAAAAGACTCAAAAAGGATTTGAGTGATTCCTACATTTGGCATTGTCGTCTTGGACACATAAACAAGAATCGTGTAAATACTCTCCAAAAGAATGGTCTTTTGAAAACAAATGAGTTAGGTTCGTTTGATGAGTGTGAATCTTGTATTCAAGGCAAGATGACCAAAAAACCTTTTAAAGGTACAAATGAAAGGGCTAAGGACTTGTTAGGTATCATACATACGGATGTATGCGGACCTCTCAAGCCCACTAGTAGGAATAGTGAAAGGTACTTCATTACCTTTACCGACGATTTTAGTCGATATGGGTATGTGTATCTAATGAAACACAAACATGAAGCCTTTGAAATGTTCAAGGAATTTCAAAATGAAGTACAAAATCAGCTCGACCGAACAATCAAGGTACTCCGCTCCGATAGAGGAGGCGAATACCTAAGTGAAGCTTTTCAATGTCATCTTAGAGATTGTGGAATTATTTCACAGCTCACTCCTCCTGGAACTCCTTAACATAACGGAGTATCCGAGAGGAGGAATAGAACACTGTTGGACATGGTTCGATCAATGATGGCACGAAGCTCACTACCGCCATCATTTTGGGGATATGCGCTACTTACAGCGGCTCGTATTTTGAATATGGCCCCGACCAAAAAGGTGGATCGAATACCCTATGAAGTGTGGCATGGAAAGGTTCCATCCTTTTCATATTTAAGGGTATGGGGATGCATAGTTTATGTTAAACGTGACACCCCAAATAAGCTTGAGGCTCGATCCATCAGGTGTATCTTCATAGGATACCCAAAGGATGATATAGGATATATATTCTATGATCCTAGTGAACAAAAGGTGTTTGTTTCACGCAAATGATACTTCTTAGAAACTAAGTTCCTTATGGAAGGACCTAGTGAAAAGAGAGTGGAACTTGAAGAGGTTCAAGAATCACTGGATGATACACAGTTGGTCGATACTAGTTTTCAACACGAGGATGTTGAAGGTGATCAAATGGTTGATCATACACACGTTGCTCGCAGATCTAGTAGGATTAGTCGACCTCCCAAGAAATATGGATTTCTCGTGGATGATTGCTACTTGGTCGATTCGGATGAACCGATCTCCTACAAAGATACTATGTCACAACCTGATTGTGACAAGTGGCTTGAAGCCATGAGCGCCGAGATGCAATCCATGCACGATAACCAAGTTTGGGAATTGGTTGATCGTCCACTTAACTCCAAAATGGTTGGATGTAAGTGGGTCTTCAAGAAGAAGACCGATATGCATGGAAATTTAGATACTTACAAAGCACGACTTGTAGCAAAAGGTTTCACGCAAACTCAAGGGATTGATTATGATGAAACCTTTTCGCCGGTCGCGATGCTTAAGTCGATCAGGATATTATTTGCCATTGCAGCTCATTTTGATTATGAGATATGGCAAATGGATGTCAAGACCGCTTTTCTTAATGGATATCTTGAGGAAGATGTCCATATGGTTCAACCTGAAGGTTTTGTCGATCCATCTAATCCTGATAAAGTATGTAAGTTAAGGAAATCAATCTACGGGTTGAAACAAGCATCACGGATGTGGAATCATCGTTTTAATGAAGAAATCAAAGCGTTTGGTTTCGTCCAAAACGGTGATGAGGCGTGTGTGTATAAATGGGCTAGTGGGAGTATAGTCATGTTCCTTATTTTGTATGTCGATGATATACTTTTATTTGGAAATGATATACCAAGTATGGAAAACGTTAAAGCGTGGTTAAGTAGTCGTTTCTCAATTAAGGATCTTGGAGAAGCGACATATATCTTGGGAATAAAGGTCTATAGGGATAGACAAAGGAAATTGATCGGACTCAATCAAAGTGCATACATTGATAAAATCCTGAAAAGGTTCAGGATGGAAAACTCTAAGAAAGGTTTGGTACCTATTCCTAGAGGAACCGTGTTAAGCTCATCCCAAAGTCCTAGCTCTAAGGAAGAGCAGGATAGGATGAAGCATGTTCCTTATGCTTCGGCAATAGGATCTATTATGTATGCAATGATGTGCACTAGACCGGACGTCTCGTATGCTTTAAGCATAACGAGTAGATACCAGCACAACCCAGGTGACAGTCATTGGATGGCTGTCAAGAATATATTAAAATACCTTAGAAGGACTAAGGATATGTTTTTAATATATGGGTCTGGTGAGGAGGAACTCGTCGTAAAGGGTTACGTGGATGCGAGTTTCCAAACTGACCGAGATGATTCTCGGTCACAGTCGGGATATGTCTTCATTTTGAATGGAGGCGCTGTCTCTTGGAAGAGTTCGAAGCAGGATGTTGTCGCGTTATCCACTACAGAATCTGAGTACATCGCCGCTTCAATGGCAGCCCAAGAGGCTGCATGGATGAAAAAGTTCATCATGGATCTAGGGATTATCTCTACCATTCAGGAGCCCCTAGAGATATTCTGTGACAATGAGGGTGCTATTGCACAGATCAAGGAGCCTCGTGCTCATCAGAAAACGAGGCACATTGAGCGCAGATTCAACTACATAAGGGATGAAGTTGAAAAGAGAAAGATATGTATTCATAAAGTTCATACCGATCAAAATATTGCGGACCCACTCACGAAGCTCCTCGATAGGCCAAAGCATGAGGGTCATGTTTGTGCATTAGGACTTCGGTATTCTAGTGAGTGGATTTAATCTGTATTTAGTGTTTGTATAAGAACGAATGTAATGGGTATCTCATGAAAATTAATTATATTTTAATTTTTCAATGAGTTATGTTCTATATTTGCATGTTTAATCCATGAATGACTTATGTTGTTCTAAAAGTCCGTAGTCGATCATGCTTGTGGGAACAAGTATGAAGGAAAGACTATTATGAACCCGGATTGGTTGATATTCATGTGATGAATATAGGGCATAGGTTTGCCACCAAGGTTCATAGATATTTGTGGGATACAAATATTGGACATGATCCGCTCTCAAGGATCACTGCATGGAGTTAGTGCAACTGATCATAAGTAATCCTTGAGTAAAGGCGAGTATCATTGTGTCCTTTGACCTGAGATGCATATTGGATCTGGTTTTTCATCAAGTCTGATAACTTGACTCTCTTCTTTGTTATTTCGGTAACACGATGACGTGTAAGAAAGAGCTCAGATATCATATGAGATGTCAACGAGGATGTATGCAGTCAAGATGGGATTTGTTCCTCTTATGTGTTGAGAGTTTAGATGTTTAAGGCCTGTTAAGTTAAATCATTGAGAGAATGATCACTCTGTGTCTTTTCGATTTGACAGGACATCTAGTAACAAAGGGATGTAATGATAAGACTTACCTATATCATATCAAGTATGGACTTGAAGGGGATGTTGTTATTGAATGGCACTTAGTCAAACACACTAGGGGTGGTGACCTGTTGTTAGGCGGTATTCACCATTAGCATTAACTTCCTATGAGTCTCGTGCAAGTGGGAGATTGTTGGAATATCGTATGCCCGAGACACATAATTAATGTGGCTAGGTGTGTTTGATCCAAGTCGGGTCATACCCAATAACGAGTTAGACACACACCAATTATGTATTTGTTAAGATAAGATCTATAAGACAAATACAGAACACGACACATTCAGAAAATCGGGTTTCTGAATACTTTCTTGAAAGTGTTAAATAAATTAATTGGTTAATTTATTTATTCAAATAATTATTATTGGAATGATTATTTAACTATATGTTCTTTTGTAAAATGGTTTATAAAAGATGGGGTGTTTATATATTTTATAAAGTATAAAATAAATAAAAAAAAAATAAAATAAAATAAAAATAAAAAATATAATTTTGGGGCCGGTTTTGGGTGGGCCCCACACCCCATGATTTTGGTCAATATTTTGTCATGGATTTGGTATAGGTTGAGTATTGGTTACTTGACTAAAAGACCTAACACCATGTATGACATGATTGAATGATTTTATAAAGATCAAGATCAAGATACTTTCAAGTTACAAAAAAACCACACAACTCTTTCTTTTCTTTCTTCTTGTTTTCGGCCAAGATAAAAGGAAGAGGCTCGGGTCTCGGTTTTTGGTGTTCAAGCTCCCTAACATAGCTCGGTGTGTGTTGGAGGCTCGGGGTATATTCCGTTTGAGGATTTTCCTTTGAAAGTCTAGCATCAACATCATCATCTTCTTCAACAACAACTACACTCTTAAAAGGTTAAGAATGTAAGTGTTTATAGTTTTGATAGTTTAGTTTTTCCGTATTATTTGATCCTTGCTTCGGGTTTCTAATAAATAGATTATTGGTAATCTTATGACATGAATAAACTAGGTTGTTCATGAACATATCTTATATAAACTTGTAATATATACATATATAAACACATGGATACATATGTTTAGTTTGTAAATATCACGCTTCCGCCTTAATTGTGACTAGTTAAATGGTTAACTTAGTATAAAATATTCATAGAAACCCAACAGGTGGGGCGAGGGAGGGGGGCATAAGTTTTATGTTACCATATTAGGCATTTGACCTACCGTCTCTATAACCCACTTGAGCATCATGCCACCAAAGTTACAATTGTGAGTGTTCGAATTACCCCTACCAAATAAAACAAGTAACTAAATTTCAAAGCCAAAGCGAGCCCTGTGATGAAATAACAAAAATAAACTAACACTTCTACGCATTTTAGAACATGTTTGACTCACTTGACCGGCTTAATGATTCTTTATCTCAAAACAAAACCGAAAAGTCGAAAAATGCCATTGGTTATAAAGTTTGACAAGAATTCTCATGGTCAACATGCTTATTTCCCCAGCTGTCCATCGCTACTTCACTCTTAGGACGCTAACCGTTTTAAGTTTTAAATCCTCTACGAACCTGTTTAACGAACCACTTATTCATAAGCACACAAACTCAAAATTAATAAATTGCAAGTTTTCTAATTTATACGTATTATTACTCGTGATTTAATTTAAACGAGCTAATTAGTGAGCTTAAAACTTGTGTTACATTAATGTAGATTGCTCCTAGTAGTGGCAAGCAACCATCCACACTACCAACTGCCAATACATAAAAAACATTTTTTAATCATGTGCAGCAGTTGGAGCATTAAAGGTAACTATTGTGCTTATAGGAGCAAATATTATTTTTCATTAGTACTGGCTGGCGGCTGCAACGTTGAGGAAGCCTTTGCACATAGATTTGAGTATGGAAATGTAGATGTGGTCACTGAAGTTTTGAATTTTGGTGATTACGATGATGATCGAAGCTTTTTTTGAATAGTAGCTTTTGTTACATATTTATTGAAATTACAATTCTTTTGCATTTTCAGATTATGATGATTTTAACGGGCTGTCTTTGTTAGAAATTTCGCGTCTGACGTTTACCCCCCCCCCCCCCCCCCCCAATCAAAGCATACAAAGTTTGCCTCAATCCAAGTCATATAATATGAAAATCGAAAGATCAAGATCTCCGCCTCAATCCAAGTCATGTAATATGAAAATAAGTTAGTTGACCAGTTTACATCCCAATCGAGGTAAATAATATAATTACACAATCAATCAATCATACCTGGTAGACTAATTTATTTAGATTATGTTAACAACTTATCTTGAAATAAATAAGCTGAGTTCGAGCTCTTGTAAATTAAACGAGCTGATCTTGAGCTTTACTCATTTAACTTCACAAAGCTCAAGCTTGAATTCTGAGTAAATTTTCAAGCTTGAGCTCACTTGGGGCTATGCTTGTTTATTATTCATTAACTAGTTTTATAATATTTATTTCATTCTTGCTATCGTTAATAAAAGATTTGTTTATTTTTATGAAGTATGCTTTGACCGGTTCAAGATGTAAAGATCTCATATCAGCAAAAATGGATGTTCGGGTTTGTCACATTATGCTCCTGGAGACCTTGCAAGAGATCTCGGCTAAAGGTTACTTGCACTTTGTTTATTCACTAATTTCCAATATTCTTTGATTTATGTTTGTTTATATTGCCTATTTAAGAGTTTGCAATCAAGGTATTATTATCGGGCGACGATGCGTTAAAGGAGTTAGTCGTCATACTGTTCTCAATCAGATGACGTAATTTATAATATTTTATTGTGCTTCAGTTATCATTAACTTAGAAGAAAATGAAATCGCTCAATATCATGGTCATTATTGTAGTATACCGATGGTAGAACAACCCATTCCATATTTAAAATTTAAATATATTCGATAATATAAAACGACTATATTTGTAATACATATTTTACATAATATAAAAAAGACTTAATTAACTTTTTTTTTATTGTAGTAAATTATTTATTGTAATTGATACATTAATTTATCCATGTAATATATATAGAAATATTCATAGAATGGGTTGGTAATGACATCAAATCATCAACATCAATTACGGTACTCGATCATCAGTCCTACTTAACATAATATTCGTATGGCAGAATCTTAGGTACATGTAATTAGTAATTTGTAATTTGTAACAAGTATTGACAATTGTCTGTCATCTAAAAAGTTAACACAGTCTTTGGTTAGGTGATATTATTATATAGTGTCAATACAAAGTCTAGACAAAACATATACAAATGCAAATATTTGAAATACAAAAAATTATTGATCTTACAAAAAACAAGTATTGTGTGGTAAATTGTCGCTTAAGGACAAAACACTGTTTTAGATGTCTTTACTAAATGGTTATATAAACAAGATTTGATGTTGAACTGCACTTTGTTCTATTTGTATAATCATTGTAAGGGACTTGTAAGTTAAATATATTTATCTACATCTTAAAATAAACTCTAGATTGTAAATAATATACAATATTTTTGGTGTAGAATGGCTCTTTTATTGGACATCACTTCTATTTAGTTAATCTCTTAAAAGATCCAGTGCGTTCTATCAGTGTATACATGAATGGTTTTTCACTTGCGCATTTGGTTTCAATTTAGCCTATGTTAACGCGGTCTTACTAAATCTGCATTTTGCGTTTTATACATATTTTTTCGGATCCCGCCGCATCGTGCGGGCATCTACTAGTATATGTATATATATATGTAAACGAAAGCTTTTAACGAGATTTTGACAATAGATGTAACTTAATGATGTCGGTTTAATAAAATATTGTTCGTATTATATTTAAAAATAATTATAATAATAATTTAATAAATTTATATAAACCATTAAATAAACAATAACAAAAAAAAATACCCAAACCACGTCCAGGTGGCTCGAACACGCGCCCCTGGCCGATTCACATATTTATACACCCATACCTTGCAACCAACTGCGCTAGGTTGTCAGTTGGCAAAGAGATAAGCCCAAATAAACCCTAACAAGTGCAATCGATCAATATGTTGTAAGTTTTCTTAATTAACCATAGGGTTAATGTAACACAAATCAGTGCGAACACGATGTATATAATAATTACCTTAATCGATTATGTATTTACGATGAACGAAGAACCAACAGTGCGGCCAAAACGCGATTAAGAACATCATCAACAGACAACGACAACACAATTAACCATAGGGGTTTGATTCTCGAGGTCCAGAAGACGGTGTATGCAAGTTTAATTGTAATATTATCAATTCTAAATGGTATAACACCATATGGGTATAGACGGCTCGTTAACTATAACAACACGTATCCAATTTATTCTATTTTCCAAATTAAATGTCGGCGTGAGTTCGTAATAAACTTATATAAGATTTGGTAAAATAAATTTTGATTATATTGCGAAGATTAAGGATCAAAAAACATTAGCGGGTCACGGGTTTGGTTCAGAAACCGGTATGGATTATGGGTTAATGCGTAAAGAATATTATTATATCAGCTTTTGTGATTAAGACCCTCAAGTTTAGATAAGGATACAATCATAGGTTAAAGTATGGTATAGGTTTAGAAATATTTATAATTCAAAGTTATATTTAATAAACGAAAATAATAAAATAATAATAACTTGATAAATATGATATTTTATTGATTAAAATAACCCAAAAACGAAAACGAGTTGAGTATTGGTAATTTATAATTTAAACGAAAAAACCCGAGTTGGTACACTATAGGCCATTAGGATTTTCCTGGCTTATGCTGTTTCAAGGTGTATCAATTGGATATCAAATATGCTTTTCTTAATGGAAGAATAGATGAGGAGGTTTATGTCTCTCAACCTCCGAGCTTTGAAGATCCTGATTATCCTAATAGGATGTATAAACTAAGAAAATCCCTATATAGATTACATCAAGCTCCAAGAGTTTGGTATGATGAGTTGTCAAATCATCTTCTTGCTAATAGTTTCTGCAGAGGAGCCATTGACAAAACATTGTTCTACAAAAAGAAAGGAAAATATTTGTTGTTATTACAAGTGTATGTAGATGATATCATCTTTGGATCTACAAATGAAGAGATGTGCAAGGATTTTGAGGTTGTAATGAAGTAAAAATATTGCATGAGTTCAATGGTTAGATGATTTTCTTCCTTGGGTTGCAAGTCCAACAAAAACAAGATGGAATCTTTATCAACCAATCCAAGTATGTGAAAGACATCTTGACCAAGTTCAAATGTAATGACTTGAAGACAATTTCTACTCCTATGGACACAAATGAAACGATGGTAGCTGATGAAAAGGAAGAATAAGTAGATCAGCATGAATACAACGCATAAATTGGATCACTGATGTACTTGAATACATCCAACCTGACATCATGTTGGCAGTTTGTGTGTGTGCAATATTTCAAGCCAATACCAAAGTCTCTCATATGATGGATGTTAAAATAATATTCTGATACCTGAAATGGAAACCTGACCTAGGGATTTGGTATCCAAAGAAAAAATATTTTGATATGCTTGCATATACTGACGGTGATTATGATGGATGCAACATGAGCAGGTAATCAACTTTAGGTGGATGTGAAATCTTAGGAAATAGACTGTTGTCCTGGAAGTGCAAGAAGCAGACTACAATATCAATCTCAACTGCCGAAGCTGAATATATTGCTGCATATGCTTGTTGTGCACAAGTTCTCTGGATTCAAAATCAGATGGACGATGGTTTGAATTTTGTAAATACCCTATTCTAATTGACAACACTACTGCTATGTTCATTATGAGAAATCATGTGCAACACTTTAAGACAAAGCACATTGAAATTAGGCATCTTTTCATTAGAGATTGTAACGAGAAAGGCTTGATAGAAATGAAAAGTGTTGAGACTAGTGATAACTTGGCTGACTTGTTCACCAAGCCACTAGATAAAACAAGATTCAACATTGTATCAAAAGCTTTAGGCATGATAAACTCTGATGAAGTCTAATTGGTGAAGTGTACTTGATATGCTAACTGATCATTTTTAGCAAAGTCTTAAGAGTCTTCTATGTACTTTCCTGAATATGTATTTGAATGATATGTGCTTAACTAATTATCCATGAATAATGTGTATGTAGTGCTTATGTATGATGTTTGATTGTTCTTGATGAGCATGAACATGTGTTTATAAGTTCTCTACATGATAATTTGATATGACTATTCTGCTTGTTTGAGAAATTATGATGCAATGTGTATGTCTTAACATGATTATGCTTTATGTGCTTGCATTCAAGTATGTTTACATATATGTGTTCTGAAATGACCATGTTACATACCTGCTTGCATGCATTTGCGTGAATTGTGATTGATCATCATGTGTAATACTTAACATATTGCATATGTAATTGCATGGCGTGATTGATTGGAACAGTAATTAAGATTTATATGATGTTACGGTGAGTTTTAAATAAGAAATTTTAAAAAGTATTTTGCGTTAATGTTTGAATCTGTTTTTAAACTGTTGAGTCTGAATGATTGATCAAAAACAGTTTTTAATATAGTAAAAAATAGTTTTTCGAGTATACTTTGAGTGTTTTGAGCATACTTAGTACTTTCGAGTAAACAGAGGTGCTTAACTGATTGTCTAAGTGTTTTCGTGTAAGGCCCCGTTACCGGTAGCCCTACTTTGGTGTTGGATTTACTCATAAACACAGTTCTACAAATCAGAGTTAATTAAAACTTTACGCGGAATATAAAACTTCAACCATATTATCTTACATAACCTCCAAATCTTGTCTTATAAAACATTCATAATCATTTAAAACAAAACATAGTCTTTAAAACATCACATCATTTCTTCGAGATGCCAGTATCTTCGATTCCATGCCATGTGTCTTCAATCACGCGAGCTACCTCAACCTATTTGCTTGCGTGCATACTAAAAGTCAACTACGCTGAGTGAGTTCTAGTTAATCACATAACTTACTTTACATACACATATACGTGCCCGTATGTACGTATTACATACTTAACCCGTCCATCGTTCTTTCATATACATTCATAACTAGCCTTACGTTATAAAGAGTATTCGCCTTACATACCTCGGATATTATTAGGGTCTGGTACCCTCCATCCTCGGATATTATTAGGGTCCAGTCACCCTTCATCCTCGGCTATTATTAGGGTCCGGTACCCTCCATCCTCGGATATTATTAGGGTCCAGTACCCTCCATCCTTGGACATTATTAGGGTCCGGTCACCCACCATCCTCGGATATTATTAGGGTCCGGTACCCTTTCTTCCCTACCTCCTTAACATACTTTCTATATACATAATCGTAAGTTTCGCACATACATACATCATTCATTCTTCATCTTACAACAAACATATAACATCAACCACTTCCTTGCAGTCATACAATTTCGAAAATCGTTCATGTACTGGCAAGAAACCATTCATACATTTCACATAATACATATATGGCATACACTTATCACTTAGGATTAGTGTATTAACTAATCACATCGAGTATGCACACAGCCCCGAAAACATAATAAGGAATGGGGCTAGAAACTCACATAAATGCAGTTACGTTCACCGTTTATGGTAATTCCTTTCTTGAGCTGTGCACGACTAATTGTATAATAATTACACGTATTAATTAACTATCACTACTTATATCGTCTTTCTAGTCTTAATTATTACCCTCAATGAACGGGGGTCCGGGGGCAGCGCCCCTGGCAGCGGGGTCTAGGGGGCGGCAGCCCCTAGCAGGGTCCAAGGGGCAGAGCCCCTGGCTGGGGTCGAGCTGCCATGTCAGCTTGGAAAATTTTTATTTTCATTAACCGTCGTAACACATTTTCAATTAAAATTTTGAATCATTATAAATTTGCTAAGTTAAAAGTTCAAGGGCTTCTTTGCAATTAAATCATTCTTATATAATTTCAGGGACTGTTCTGTCATTTATTAAACTTCTAATTCGTTATTCAGTCCTTAACGAATGGGAGTTCATAGCGAATTAACTATTATAATGAATCTGGCTTTGAACGAATCAAACATTATAACGAACTGGTCCTGATGACGAATTGGACCCTTTCATGAACTGGTCCATATAGCGAATTGGACCTTAACGAACTGATCCTTATACGAACTGGTCATAACGAATCAAAGGTAATTCGTTACCCCTTTCCCCTAACGAATCAGAGACGAACTAAAGCTAGTTCGTCGAGCTCCCTTATGCGAATTAACTAACGAATCACCCTTCAATTCGTTAAGTTCCCATAACGAACTAGGGTTAGGTCAGAACATTCCTTTACATTCTCTACCTCGTATTAACTTTTCTGCCGCTGGAAAACCGCGAACACGTCGGAAAAAACGAGTTTTAACTCGTTTTTCACCGTTTTTCGTCCCGTTCGATCCAGATCTGAGCTAGGGTGACCCCTAAGCTCATCATAGGTTCGGTTTATACCCGATTCCACCCGGATCTCGTGACTTAAACGGTTTAATGGTGTCAGCTCGTCGTTTCGTGACTATATCTAACGATTAAGCTCACACAATATTAAACTATCATTACCTCGGGTCGGTGCTCGGATTCTTTCTTGGTTTCGGATAGAGAAGGAGAGAACTAGAGAGAAAGCTTAAGTGTGTGTTTTAGGTGGTGTATGGAATATGTGTGAATGAGGATTAAATGGAGATTAAGGGTTTATATATTTATGGATCTTGGGCTTAAGCCCATGGTCTTTCCTTCTTTCTTTCCTAACCCAAGTCCATAACCCATATTCATTTACCCAACACTAGCCCAACTCGTATTCTATTTATCTAAACCAATAACGATCCACTATAAAATAACGAAATTTATTTTATTATTATAACCAAAAGTAGGATGTTACATTTCGAGTACACTTGCCAATTTGCGTGTAAACTTTGTACTTCGAGTATACCAATCATATATTCGATCAAAGTTCAATTTTTACCTATTTGTTTTATTCTTGTCTATGTACGAGTAGAGTTTAGGATTTACAAGAATATGTTATGTTTTTGTTACTTCGTGTATGAATTGACATTTAGAAATATTTTTAAGTTATCTTTATCTAGAACTTCATTAATCTCGAGTAAAGTAGTGTGCTTGATATTTTACACTTGGTTGTCATACTTGTGACTAATTTCTTGAGTAACCATGTATTCTCGAGTATACTACTTTCATTAATTTACTTAGTTTATTTCTAAGACAATTAATATGATCGATTATACTTGCATTCGAGCATATTTGTATCCAAACATACTTTGATTTGATGGTTTGCTCGAGCAGACTTTGGTTTTGAAATTTGAAAAGTTTTTGGAAGTATGCTAGCACAAACTGACAATATACATTTAAAGCCAACTTTCAAAACCAAAGAGTACAGTATAAAAGGTGGACTTAGAAAATTTTCACACACTTTTCCCTCTTTCCACTATTGTATTATCACTGCTAATGCCCTAGCTATTGAACCGTTGCTCTTCCAATCCAAATATTATGCTAATATTTTACGATTCCGACTTGGTAAGCTTCAAAAATATGATTTCTGAGGAGAGTAAAGAATAAATTGAACAATCAAATGCTTTGAACCTGATTGAAAATTTGTATGGCATTTCTAATGAAGATGATGTGGTTAAAGAGAATGAAATTGTGACTAATGAAAATTTGAATGATGATATGGATGTTAATCCAAATGTGGAAGAGGATGTGGATAATGCTATGAATTGTGATGTGGATGTTGATCCAAATCTTGAAACTAACTTGGAAATTCTGTATGGTGACCTTAATCTTGACTTTGTTAAACCACTTAAAGTAAATGAAACTGATGTGAATAAAGTGGATCAAGGAGTGGAGGATTTGTTTGAAGAAACTAAAAATATTACACCTCCAACATTGAGGGATATTGGACCTTCTCATCCAATTGTTGATGATGAAAAGAGGAGGAGGATCAAATGCAAAGTTGTGGTTGAGAATGAAAGTCAATTGCACCCATTGAAAGAAATGTGTCAATCTCAAATGATCATATTTTTGACAAAGAAGATTATGATGTCAGCAAAAATTTTACATGTTCAACTGCTTAGTGAGATGTTTGACAGAGAATTTTTAAACCATATGATGTCTGAAAAAGGTTCAGATGACCATAGTTTAATCATGGTGCATATAGAGATTCAGAATAGGCTAGGCTGAGAGAGGAAGCCAATCAAGAATTTGAAGATGATATTCTTCAAGAGATCCTTGAGTATATTTTAAAATTGAAAAATGATGAGGAATTAGAAAGAGCATCAAAGAAACATCTTGAAAATTTACTCAAGATAGTTGTAAAATCATTTGAAAAGAATCAAGAAACTAAAGCTCGTGTTAAATAACAAGTTGAGGGAATAGACATCAATAAGGCAAATGAAAATCGACAAAATTTTGATGAATTAAATATAGAGAAGAGAAAAGACTCAACACAGAATGATGATGATATGGATAAACGGAAAGAACTAGAAGAACCTTTAAATTCTATTCCAATAATGATTATTAGACATGGTGATGAGTTTGTGAATGATCAAAATGAGACTAAAATTGGTGCTCTTGATGATTTGACAGAAGATGAAGACAATGATCAAGATGTTGGTAAAGATGTAGATGTTGGACAAGCTTTACCTTGAATCCATATGACTCATCAACACTTTGAATACATAAGAGCAAGAATGGAAGAAATCAAGAAAGAATATCTAAGGATCATTGCTTTAAGAAAATTGATATGACTTTTGATGCAATCAAGGATTTAAATGATCAAGATCTTGATTATTTGCTTAACAACAAAAGTAGAGAAGAGAAGGAGAATAAGATTGAAAATAGGAAACTGCTTGAACATCAATTTGAACTGTTGAAAAGACACAGTTATGCTCCTGAACATGTCAAGTAAATGAGCCTAAGTGAAAGAACAAAACTTGATCTTGCTGTGAAAGAAAAGGAGCGAAAGAAAGCCACTAGGTAAGTACAAGAAATGAAGGAAAAGGAAAAATAAAAGAATAGCTAGAAAAAAGGGGGAGAGATCTGAAAAAGGTTTGGTGGTGTTTGGTGGTAAGTTTGGATATCTAATTGATAGAGGATATGCATATGAATATGTTGATTCTATAACAAAGCAAGAAATTGAAGCAAAATATAGTCAGTTAAAAGAAAGATTGGAAGTGATGCAAGGGTGGTTGCTGAACAATTGAGAGAAAGAATGAAGAAAGAAAGAAAAGAAAATGAAAATGTTTCTCTTAAAGAAACCAAGAAGAATGGTTGACAAAAGTGATGAATGAGAAAGGTGTACATCAAGAAGCTATGAAACAGAAGAAAGTTGATGAAGAAATGAGAGCAGATCAACGCAAGAAATAACAAATTGACAACAAAAGAAAATGAAAAGAAGTTGGATACAGACTTTTCTCCAAAGATTAGAAAAGACATAAATCCTCTGATCCCTCAAAACAAAAGGAAGATGTTGAACCATGGGATTCATAAGGGAGGATTAACTTGTTGAGAAAAGTCATGATGGCAAAAGGGATGTCAAAGTATGTGTTTGACAATATGTCAAAATGTCAACTGAATGAGATATTTGAGAGGGAGTCTAAAATATATCATGAAGAATTGGAAAGGGCTAGACTCAACCCTCCTGAACCTCTATCTACAAAAATTATAAGGGAAGATATTCAACAGTCAGAATAGGAACTTGACAAAGAAATATGGAGATGATTAAGATCTTGTCAAAGGAAGGAGAGGATTACATTTCCTTGATAAAGAATAGTAAGAAAGAGATTCATAGCATATTTGAAAAGAAATGGTATTCAAGGAAGTCTTATTCTTCTAGACCTTTTACTTCAAGAGCCTCTACTTCAAGAGTTTCAATTCTAACTACAAGATCAATGTTTCAAAAGGAACAACGTCCAGCTACCAATGTGGACTTACCCAAAGAATTATTTTATGATTCAAAAACAAAAACTTTGAAGGTGTTCATGAGAAGTGGTGCATTAAAGACAGTCATCTTCAGGGTTGACTTTAGAGACTTCAACAAAGAACAATTGACAGAATTGGCAGAACTGCACTTATATGACTATCAACAAAAAAAACAACTTTGCCAGTACTCAAAACAATGAATTGTCCAAATACCTCAAAGAACAACACAGGGTTGGATTCCCTTTGCTAAAAAAAGAAAAGAAAATTGGAATATTCATAAGCTGAGAATAAGATGAGACAAAAGAGACATAATGAAATCAGACTATCCATTATCTATTTTGAAAAATCAAAGAAGCTTGCCAACCCATATGCTCCAATGAAAGAGTGCATAAGAATGAAAAGGGTTATGTAGAAATCAAGCTCTCAGGAGAAAAGAAATGGAAGAATTGCACAAATTATCTATGAAAAGGAAACTGATCATATGCTTTTGAGAAATTCTGATGGGATTGCTCTAGGAGTTATAGAGAATGACTCTGAGTTAGAATACTTGCATGTGGATGATTTGAATGACATCAAGCAATGGGACTTACCAAAAGATCACCCATTCCATGTCGAAATTTCCATGTTCCAACAAAGAGCTGCAGCTGTGAGAATGGAAAAGATTCTTGATGAGAGAAGGAGAGCAAGAGGATGAAGATACATGTAATCAAGCTCAGAATACTATCTTTGAATTACTTGTAACTTTGTTTTGTCATGTGTTTTTGTAATTTGATTTGATGTGTAATGCCCTTGAGGCAGAACTCTGATTATGTAATCAACTTCCTTTCAGTAATGTAATTTACTGTTGTGTAGTTTGAACCAAGTGTATGTAATCCGGATGTGTTTTGGTGCCTCTGAGTTTGTTCCTATCTAGGGGAGATTGTTGGGTCTAATGTATTTATCAAGGAACATTGGAATCTTCTCAACCTTCTCAGAAAAATGCTAAGTATGGAACTCGAGCAAACTCAGGCACTTCGAGCAAGGTATTTACTAATATGAGTAAGGTTATTTTCAGGAATTCTTCTAAGTGTTAAGCTTCGAGCAAGCTGCACTTCATCTAGCAAGGTCATTTTATATGCTTGTGGCTTGCAAATGAGCAAACATTTGATTGTTTGAGCTTAAACCAAGATTCAAGCAAACTTGGTGGGTCGATCAAATATACAATAAAGGAGGATCTCAAATATGCTTGTGGAAGTAAAATAATTCCTTCAAAGTATTTACCTGTCACACCCTCAAAATCCACTAACGGAGTTTTACCGTCAGAGGGTGTGAACTAACAGGATCGGAATCATTAGTTATTATCAAACCATAAAAACGTTTAAATGAAAATAAGTGCGGAAGCGTAAAAACCAAAAGATAAAAGTTGCGTCACGCAGGACGACTCAAAACCCCATAATTAAAGTTTAAAATCAGGTTGCATAAACAAAAGCGTTTTCAAACAATGCATGATCCTATACCGCGCGCCCGCCTCGGCTACCTGAGAATAACATACTAAAAGTGTCAACACGAGGTTGGTGAGTTCACAAGTTTATATAAAATAAAGCGTTTAGCGTTTGCGTTCAGCGTTTTGCGTTCAGCGTTTTGCGTTACCAGATAGTGTTATGTCAATTATATATCTATAGGTAGCTAGCCTATAAAACAAGTATCACTAAGTGTTCGACACCGAAGCTGACTGTTTATCATTTGCCTTGCCACCAGGTCTATCCCGACCATGGTATGTGTTTAGCCAAGATTACACCCACTCGACCTCCAGTCGAGTTTAGGGTTGGGTGGGGTTTGTCAAACCCAGTAGTACTACTCAACAATGACTCGCTATTATCCAATACTAAACGGTTCGATGTGAATGAAGGACTTTAGTTATTGCGTTTGCCACTTAGTCTTTACAAGTGATATATAATTTATATTAACAAAATCTTAAATGCGTTTTCGGAGTATGTTATCTCCCCAAGTGAAAAGTGTTTGAAAATAGTTTAGAGGGGTAAGTGAACTCACTGTTTGCGAAGAATTCCCAAAATAAATCACCGAAGGATGCGCGTCACAGAAAAACTCTCTCTAGCGTTCTAAAACAACAAAGAGATTTTTCTAAGTGTCGGAACTATTATCGAGTCTCTAGACTCGGCACATAATACCTATGCACACAATATGTTTCGTGTTTCGTTTGTGAATCGTGTGTGACTTTAACAAGTACATTTGTGATACATTACATGTGTGAGCAATTATTTACGTGTCATGTATTAATAATGTACATCACTAGCAATTACTCCCCGTGAGGGCAATTTGGTCAACACATAACAATTAACTAGCAATTATTCCCCGCAAAGGCAATTTGGTCAAAACACGACAATTAATTAGCAATTATTCCCCTCAAGGGCAATTCGGTCAAAACACGACAATTAATTAGCAATTACCATGTTTCATGCAACTTTTACAAAATTCAGCAACTAGTTTCTTAATGACAGAATTCTACTTGTAAAACTAGTCTATTCCACCGATCATAGCATCTCAATTAATTTACCAAAAATCATCACAAAAGCATACATGTATTAGGTTTCCAGAACATATTTTATTTTATTTTTATTCCACATATGTTTCTCACAATGATCAAAACATTACAGCAAACTCATAACAGTCAAATTCATGCGCAACAGAATGTTATTTGAAATTCCCGTTAAACTAAAAATCCAACAAATGCAAGACCACTTGGGTTAGGTTCCTAACTCAGCAAGTCAACTTCCAGAAGTAGAACCAACCCAATTGGTATCGTAGTTCATGAGATATAACATTTACAAAACAACCTAACAGCAGGTTTAACAACTCAGCTTTGCACAACGTTTTTGTAAAATCATAAAGGTTAACTTTTACACGTCCAAAAATTGCAAATTTACATTCTTTAGAAACTAGACTCAACCTAGTTTACTGTAGTATCAATTATCTCAACCAATTTCCACATTTACACCCCGTTACAGTCAATTAAACATCAACAACACAATCTGTCCAGAAACTGTTTGCAACAAAACTCAACATATTAATCATCTATAGACCATAATCCGTTCATATGACACTCTAGACACCATAACCACTATCTATGCATATCAATTACACCATACATGCATGGTTAGGGTTTTATTTGTTCTCAAAATCAAAGACACAACCATTAACATGTAATAATATCAATTCTAGTTATCAAATCATCATCAATACATCATCACATCAAACAAAAATCATATGAACACAATATAAGAGAATTTTTGCAACCTAGGGTTCACAATTATACCTTCAAAAACACCAACACAAGCAATAGGAAGGTAGAAGATAGCTTGAAACGGATGTAGGATGCTTCAATTGTGAAAGACAAGATCAAAATCAAGTATTATGTGTGTGTATGAGGGCCGGTCGCAAGGGGGGGGGGGGTCTAGAGGCTGCCGTCGGGTTTGGGAGAAAGAGAGGAGAGAGTTTAGGGTTTAGGTTAATATTAATAATAATATAATACACTTTGGACCCTTAACTTTCAAATGTTACTTTTCTAGCTTAATTAACTAGTTCTAGCACATTGAGTTAACGTTTATAACAATGTTATCACATAACACAAAAGTCTAACACATAATTATCACATAATTATTGTTTTGACGTTTTTCGCTTATTCACTAGTCGTTTGCGTCAACTCGTTTGCGTTTCGGTGCAATTCCCGAAAGACTACACATGTAGTAAGTGTCAAGCGTCATTTAAACCCTAGTTTAAATGTAATGAGGTGTGCGTTATAGATTCAATGATCTTTAAGTTTGAATTAACGGAGTTGAGTTAACGGAGTTAAGCTGAAATTGACGAATGTCACATTACCCGAGCATGATTTAGTCTCGAGCATAGTTTCAGTACCAGAGTATACTATTTTCTCAAATAGATCTGAGGAGAACTAGTTTGCTTGTGGGATATATCCAAGCAAAGTTTGGATATATCATGAAGATTAAGGCCTGCTTAGAAGAATACTTTCATCTGGAAAGGATTCTAAGTAAAGTCTAATCGAATAACTACCTCGAGCACACTCAGGATTACAAGGTCTACTCGACAAAGATCAAGTTTACTCGAAGACCTGTTTTAACACTTGGGTTTATTTTGAATATTTTTTGTAATATTAGGGTTTCTTTCACGCAACACACCCCTCTTGAACTTTCCATTCAATAACTTTTCTCAAAGCTAGCATGATGTACTAGTCCAACCAAATGCACGTGTGCCAGTCTACTATATTAAGCTTGTGTAACTATCGAACCTCCACCTAATGAATGCATAGACACTCACACAAATCAAGAGGGCTTATTATGGGTAACAACGGGGTAAAGTGTTCGGGTACGGAATAGGAATATTGAAAGTAGCTCAACGATTCGATACGGCTTATTACATAAATTCTAAGAAAACCTAAGAAATAAAATAACAACTACATACACAACTAACTTTTTTTCATTTTCCTTTTTTTTCAATACAAAATACCTTGAACATCGAATTTCTAGCAATATATATATATATATATATATATATATATTAGATCATTAACAGCATTCTAATAAACATCATACCAAATACCCAACTCAATTTCCAAACGATAATACAATTACAAGAAATACCTACTAAGCTGGATCGTCTCGCAATTTAACATCGGGGTTGATTGAATAAAAAGAATAAGTCCAAAATTGTTTTCTAAGGAAACCAAACCAGGGTCAGGCCCGAACATCCCCATTCTCAACCCTGGATTGTTTAGGTTAGGTGATGTCTCACTTTCGTCTTCCTTGGTCGGCCACCTTTTTCTGCCACTTTCTCACTTTGTTGATGCTCAACTTCTTTCTTCTCAATTGACTTGTCAATCAAAAAACACTCCACTTTCGTGTGATCATTGCTCAAGGATACACACTTGTTAACAAAATCCGTCATCAAGCTTTCCTTGTCAACAAGAGGGTCAGTAGTATTTTCAAATAATAATAACCGTTTATCACGATTTCCAAATTTAATTCCCAATGTCCCCTTAGCACAATCAATCACTGCAAGTGAAGTAGCAAGGAAGGGTCTACCCAATATGACTGTGGGTTACGTGTCAGTTACATATTTAGCATAATCAAGTACTAGAAAGTCAACTGGGTAACAAAAATTCTCCAAATGTACAATCACATTATATATCATGCCCAGGGGAAGTGTATGGGTTTGATCCGCTAACACCACGGTGGTGTTTACTTTTTTTAGTGGACCGAACTCATACTGATCATATAAACTATCGGGCTTGATACTAACACAATCTCCAAGATCTAGCAGTGCCCGATCAGTTTTAAATTCACTAGTTTGGATTGATAAAAGGGGCACTCCTGGGTCTTGAAGTTTACTCGGGATAGTATTATTGTCAACACCCTCATCCCTTATTTTGGTTAATTTGTCATTTAAACATTTATCACAAGAAAAATTTTCATAAAAAGATGTTTCATTCGGTTTTAGTTCAGAGTTATTTTGAAAAATTGTTTCATAATTAACCACATTTTCAATCTCATCACTAATATTCTCCACCACCCCCTCAACAAGTTGTGGTGTTTGATCAACTTGAACACTAAAAATTCCAAAATTAGGTAAAAGACTTACCGCATTGATATGCACGTTGTTCCTCTTCTTTAAGCTCGAGCTGCTTTTCTTCAAATTCGCCACATTGGTTACAAGTTGACCTATTTAGTGGTCAATGATTGAATGGTTTTGTCACGGACCTCATCCTTTTGCATGCAAATTTCATCAAGTTGATTTCTCCTTTGCATGTATTGTTGCATCAACTTGAGCATCTCCATAACTTCATTCCCACTTGATGAACTTTGACCCGAATAACCACTTTGACCACCACCCCTTTACCTTTAAACCCTTGATTGTTATATTGTTGGCGAGGAACATAATTTCCTTGATTCCATTGGAAATTCGGATTGGATTGAGTAGCCGGATTCCCATAGCAAAAGTTTGGATGATTTCTCAACCCTGGGTGGTAAGTGTTTGAATTCATGTTGTAATTCCTGCCACCTCCTCCTTGAAGTGCATTCACCTCCTCTAGTTGTACCTGTCCCACCATACACACATCCGATGCATGACCCAACTCATTATAATTCGTACAAACATCAATTACTTGATTAGTGGTTTGTACCCCTCCATCTTCCACAACTTGTACTTGTGGTCTTCCTATTGTCGGCCTTGCTCTTCTTCCGGTTTGAGCCTTTCTCTTTGATGTGACCGCCATTTGCTCTAAAACTGCCCAATTATCTTGTTCATAATTAGTACCAAATGTAACATTTGTAATGGATCTCAAATTCTACTCATCTTCCATGCTCAACCCCTCATGAAAAGCATTCAACAAATCTTAAAGAGCAATACCATGGTGAGGACAATTCTTAATCATCATGTTAAATCGCTCAAATGCTTCATGAACATCTCACCCGATTGTTGTTGGAACATTCTCAAACATCGTCTTGCATCATTGGTCTTTTGAGCCGTGTAAAATTCTTCCAAGAATCTTTGTTGCATCTCGGCCCAAATATAAATGAATGCGGAAGGCAACATGTAAAACCATCTCTTTGCCTTATCTTCCAAAGAAAATTGAAATAAGACAAACTTAACTTCATCCGATGAAAAACCTTGACCCCCAATCGTGTTGCAAATGGAGTCATACACCTCCAAGTGAAAATAAGGCTCCTCCGTTGCTAGACCCTTATACTTTGGTAAACTGTAGAGTGAATTGGTTCTCACCTCAAATGTTCTTCCGTGTTGATTTTGAGGAATAACTACCGGGGATGGATTATTAGTGATAACCGGTCGAAAGTGAGCTTCAATTCCCCTTACCATCTCTCTTGCATGCCTTCTTGGTACCCCCATTGGTACTCTTGGTTCACCCATTTGCCTATACACGGGCCTTGGAGGTGCAAATTGTTGAAATTGTGGTTGAGGCATTTGTTGTTGCCCTTGTGGATGAACTTGTTGTGGAAATTGTTGTTGTTGAACAACCGGTAGTGGTTGATCTTGTTGTTGAACAACCGGTGGCGGTTGTCTATTGAGTTCTTGCACCGGTTCCGTTTTTTTGCCTTTGAGCATAATCAAAGTTTCCTTGATTCACCCTTTGACTTCCATCACCCCCCCCCCCCCCTTGTAGTAACCTTCCACGTCATACCCCTCAAACTCCCTGTCAAACCCATCACCATAACCATCACCTTGTGTTCTTGAATATTGCGTGAAAGGTGGTGGTTGATATTGGTAGCTAGATTGTGGTTTCTAAAAAATTGGTTGTTGGTTATGTTGGGATGATGATGCATCAAAAGTAGAAAAAATATTGAAAATAGGTGGCAATGTTGATGATATTGAGTAAGTGAGTTGAGTGTTCATAGGTTCAGTTGTGCAGGTTGGTTTTACTTCACTCGATGAAGTAGGAATGGTAGTAGTAATCGTTGGAGGTGGATTTGGTAGAGGTGAGGCTGGCAATGTTTGACCCGAAGTGGGGACAGGTGAATCCATGGTGTTGTTCGATGTAGTCGGAGAAAGAAGTTTGTTCACCCGAAGTAACACTTGGTTTGGTCTAAGAGTTTGTTCAATCTCTGGATCAAAAACTAGCGGTGATGACCTGTTAGAGCCTCTAGTATTGTAACACCCCATAACCGCAGCGGAAACGTAAACGGGATGCAACAGACACCTCTGATATCAACCACATTGTTTATAAAGAAAAACTGAATGCATTAATATACTTCAAATTACATTATCTTGTATTCCATTACCGTCTAGGTGATACACACATCATACAATACGATACATAATTCTATCTGTTATAATGTATCCTAACATCCCGCACGCAAATCTTACACACATCAAGCACTTAGCACGTAAGCAATCACTTCATCTTAATTGTACCTGAAAAGCATGTGAGAAAACGGGTCAACTACGAATAGTTGGTGAGTTTCACAATTCGAGTAAACCATGATAAATCATTATCAAAATATAATATTATTTGGGGACACTGTTAACCCAGTACTGTACTCATTCTGGGGGCAACGTTAACCCAGAAACACTTCCAAAGACATCTGGGGACACAGTTAACCCAGTAACACTTCCAAAGACATCTGGGGACACAGTTAACCCAGTAACACTTCCAAAGACATCTGGGGACACTGTTAACCCAGTACTGTACCCATTCCGTACGATTCTCGTACAATCAAATATTTATAAATACACGCAAATCCATGCGTTCAGTATGTACTTAAACATCTCAGTAAAAACATGCTTCCGCCCCGAGAAAATATTCGAAAACAGTTCAGAAAAGGGGCTCGTGAAACTCACCTTAGCACATGCAAGCAGGTAACAACAATCATTATCAGTTAACACGTCTAATCTGTAATATGATCCCTACGATCGTTACTATACACTCATTATTAATATAACTTTAACCAAGTTAACCGGTACATCTGGGGACACTGTTAACCCAGCACTGTACCCGTTCTGGGGGCAATGTTAACCCAGAAACACTTCTCCGGACTCAGATTGTGATGTCGTTTAGAGTTCCATGGTCACAACTACAATTAGTCGTTTTTCTCGTTTTGCGTGCCTAGCACGGTTATCCGTTTTTACGTTTCAAAAATGAGTTTGGTCACACACGACCTGAAAGTAGTGGTTGACTGATAATTTAATTGAAGTTGTGAGATTTGAGCTCGGTTTAGACGCCCCGATTGGCTGCGGGTCCCGTTTCCGTCTTTGACGTACCTGAAACTGTTAAAATAGGTTAAAATTACTCAAATCATCCGAATTATGTTCGGATGATTTATTTTTACTTGTTTAACTCAATTATATGAAAATAGTTCATTTTTAGGGTTTTTATACACCAGTCAGCTCGCTTAAGCGAACTTCACCGGTTTACGCGTTTTAACTTTAAAAGTTTGATAATTAGCACATTATCCGTTTAATCTTGGATCTTGAAATTTTGCACAAATCAATTTTTAACAGTTGGGAATTTTATAAAAATATTTCCAGAATTAATTCTTATATTTAAAATTTATTTATCTATTTTTAAACACCATTTAAACACTAAATATGTCGTAAATACCAAACGATCTTAGAAAAATCCCAAATTTCTCCTGGATGTCCCCTGCCATCCACATAGTCCCCTGTAATTTTTCTAGAACCAAAATCTTCTTTTACATGCCATTTTCACTAAAACCGAGCTAGAAAACCCTAGAACTCGTTTAACCGAAAAGCCTACTTAGACTTCTCCAACTAACATAAAATTTTGTGAGTGACTTATACATGACATAAAAAGCTTATCTGCAATTTTCCAGAATTTTCCATGATATTTAACTATTTTTCACCATTTTTAGCCAAAACCGAGCATTAAATTCACCAAATATTCATCCTTTATTCAAAAATTACCAAAAATTCACAGAACTCTTATTTTCATGTGTAAAACATCCCTGTAAAATTTCATGACTTAACTCTAAACCATCAACAATCTGTCCTAAAACACATACACCGAACATAAACCGAATATACCTTTCGTTTTCCGCCACTACAAGCTACAAACTCGTCTTTCCGCCTTATCTACCACTAAACACAGAGCCTACAAACAACATACCACAATACCAAGCAAGTTACACTCACGATCAAGCCATTTCTTTCATGGTTTCGGTTATGATTCCAAAAACAAAGATTTAACCGTAAAAATTCGTTTTTGATTCGTTTAACTCCTTTCTTGGACCAAGATCCCTTGTATAACCCGTATACATCACTTGATCATGCAAGAATCGGTTTTCATCTTTGAAACCTCATTTTCTTGCAAACAAACTCAAGAAACGAAGATGGAAACGTATATAACTCGATTATTTACCTTGTTTTCTTGCTAAAAACTCTCGGTTTTGGATCACGATCTTGAGAGGATTGATGAGCTTGGATGGATTGTTGTAAAAAAAAGAAATGAGAAAGAGGGTTGGACCCTTAGGTCCGATCGGATTAATGAGGGGGGTGGGGTGGGACCCACCTCTCCATTCTAGGCCACATGTTTGGATTCTCATAATCCGGATAATGTTTTGGATAATCTGGTTCAATTCGTTTTTCGGTTAAATGTTTAATTCGGCTTAAAACGGGGTTAAAACGGTCGTTTTTCGGCTTAAAAATGAAATTTATATAAAATCGATTTAAGAACTTTAAAAACTTAAACCATGACATTTATTAACTTAAAACATCATATCATTAATTATCGCGCATCTTTTTCGGCTTGATCGATCATCTCTTGCTCGGTTTGGTATTAAAGGTTTCGTTTAACGCACCGACGTACTATTAAATCGAAATCCTTTTTCTGTGTTTTAATCCACTTATCCCGAAGCTTTAATGTTCGTAACATCACTAAATATCATATATCTCGTCTATAATTGAACCCTCGATTCGTTCGGGTTTCAATAACTATCGATCGATTAATCGCATATTCAATACGATGAATTATATATTCACGTACAATCAGTACAGTGAACCATGTATTCTCGTATAATTACCATGGTAACTCATGTACCCGACATAAAATATGACGTAACTATCGTCTACCGGTTAGGGTATCCCTGGTTTCGTCGGAATCGTTACATTCTCCCCCCGTTAAGAAATTTCGTCCTCGAAATTTTACACGCCCACTATCCCCTTTCGAGAGAAAGGTGGGGGGTTTTTCCTTCAGAATTCACCCTCGCGTTACCAGGTATAATCTGGTCCTTGCTGTGAATTCCACGTAATCTTAATCAATAAAGCTTGGTGTGTCCAAACTGTTTAGTTTTCCCGTCTACTATCTCAACGGAATTATTTATGATATCAAGAATGTCTTCTATGAGTACTTCCATTACTAGTACTTTCGTTGCCTCATCGCTTAGGTACTTTTCAATCCGTATACATGGCAAAACATCATGTATAATACTTAGCCCCTGGAGTACTTTAATCGATAAACTAAATGACCAATCATGGAGATAGTCTCATGAAGTCCAATATATTAAGGAGCTATTTTTCGGTTTTGCCAAACCTCATATCACCTCTCTAAGGTGATGCCTTAAAAATACCTTGTCACCTCTTTCCAGCGACAATGGTTTCCTTTGAATGTTGGCATAAATCCTTTGCCAATCTCGCGCTGCTTTCAACTTATCTTAAATATTATAAATCCGATTTGTTGTTTCCCGAACCAATTCATATCTTATGGCTTGAGTGACGCCCATTTTCAATTTAACAAATTGGTGATAATTACTTCACCCATAGAAAGCTTCAAGCTCTCGATGCTTCCTTCCCCTCCTTCCAATAATGGAAGTAGGATGACTATTTCGATCTGAGATCATTGAAAATGGTACTCCACGACGAGATACCATTTCATCATCATGAATTTGGGCGAGAATTCATTGTGGTAATCGTCATAGATTGGGATGAAATGCGAGGATTGGTTAATCGTTCCGCGATTACCTAATTTACCTCATGCCTTTGATATATCATGGGAATTTGCGTCCCGAAATCCATTGTAATTTATTCCCACTATCATTGGCGAATTTTTTGTCGTTGTGGCGTTCCCCAGGGTTTTCGGTGTGCAGCCCTATCTCTCGCATAACTCAAATATCCTCCAACATACGTATCCATATCTTTCTCCAACTCAGCCATTAATAAGATCCTTTCAGATATTCGCATCATCAATAGTCTAATCCGACCCCGGATGTATGGAATATTTCGATCTATGCGCTTCGTCCATGATTAAATCACGAAGGTCATGGAGGGTCGGGATCCAAACCCGATTTTTGAAGTAGAGAATTTCGTCCACGCGCTGTTCGACATTCTTCTCATTGCCGTAAAGCTCCTCCCTTTCCAATTGTTCCTCTCTCAACGCCTCACGTTAAGCGACTCGAATTAGGTCTGAAAGGTTCGACTGAACTATCATCCCCAGCGCTCGCACTCGCAATGACTTAACCCGACCTTTCTTACACAAGGCATCGGCTACGACGCTAGCCTTGCCGGGGTGATAACGGATGTCACAGTCATAATAGCTTAACAACTTGACCCATCTTCGTTGCCTCATATTCAGTTCTTTCCGATCGAATATGTGCTGCAAACTTTTATGATTAGTGAAGATGGTGCACTTCGTACCGTGGAGATAATGTCTCCAGATTTTAAGTGCGAAGATAACCGCTCCCAGTTCTAAGTCATGAGTAGTGTAATTTTTCTTGTGTACTTTTAACTGTCGGGAAGCATGGACTATAACCATATTATTCTGCATTAACACGCATCCTAATCCTCTACGCGATGCGTCACGATACGCAACAAAACCATCGTCTCCATCGGGGAGACTTAAAATCGGCGCTTGGCACAATTTTAAAGGTTTCTATCTTATTTGGATCTATGTGAAATCCTTGTTGCTTTACAACATGACCAAGGGATTATGCTTTCTGTATTCAAAGTCACATTTCGAAAACTTCGCGGATAACTCCTCTTGCTTTAACACTTCCACCATTTTCCTTAAACGTCGTTCGTGTTCTTCCTTACGTTGCAAATATATCAAAATATTATCAATGAATACTATGACTAATTTGTCAAAATAAAGTTTACAGACTCGGTTCATGAGTTCCATGAATGCTGCCGGCGCATTTGTTAGCCCGAAAGGCATAACTAAGAATTCATAATGGCCGTAGCGAATCCGAAGCGCTGTTGTTGCAACGTCCTCCTCTTGGATTTTTCATTTGGTGATAACTATATCTAAGACCAATTTTCTAAAAATAAATCGCCCTTTGCAGTTGGTTAAACAGATCATTTACTTCGAAAAAGTGAATACCTATTCTTGTTTGTCACTTTATTCAATTTTCCCTAATCAATACATATCCTAACACTTCCGTCCTTCATTTCCCAATTAACACTGGTGCACCCCATGGTGACTAACTAGATCGTATAAAACCTTTATCCAATAATGCTTGCATTTCAGTTGGTGCAATTCGGTAAGATGCTTTAGCAACAGGGCCAGCTTGAGGTATTAAATCGATTCTGAATCCGACCTGTCGGGTTGGCGGTAATCCAGGAAGTTCTTCTGGGAAAACTTCTGGAGATCCGCGTACCATCGGGATATCTTCTATATGTTTTCTTTTAAATACTTTGGCAATCGCATTTGTTAAATACACCACATTTTCTTGTCTTAAATATTATAGCATCTCAAGATGAGATTAGAGTGGTAACATAATACCGTACACTTTTCTCTGTATCTAATCGCTTCATCGTCCGAAGGAGAGCTTCTAATCATCTTCTTTTCATATTTGATTTCAGCTTCATGTTGAGTTAGCCAATCCATGTTAACTATTACGTCAAAACTTCTTAACTTTACTGGTCGTAGGTCAATAAGGAAAGGATTAATCGTTCCGAATAATAGAACAATTTAGTTAACCATTAGGGATTCACCGTTAGCGATTCTACAGTATAGGGTTCTATAGTTTCACTAATTGGTATCTTTCCAAATGATAGGAGGTTAACAGGAACTAACTTCTATCGACGACCGTAAAAATATCGCTGAAGCCCATTGATTTAAAACTACAACGTACTTAATACCACCTTTGGTTCATGACGTGCTTTATTCGAATTACTCACAAAGGCACGGCTCCTTGCTTGATCAGAGGTTGATGCTTGTCATGAGGTTCGTCTTCCAACGACACCTTGGCTCAACTTTGGGCAATTTCTCTTGAAACGTTCTGTACTGCCACATTCATAGCAAGTACAACTGTTTGGCATAATTTGATTTCTTTGGATGGATTATTATTGAAGTTGTTGGGTTCGGAGTGGTTGTACACGAATGGGTTGGGGTTGCCGGTTCACATGGCTTCAATTGGTTCTACAATTGGGGCATTACTTCCATCTTTACCACACCTGTGGCCTACTATCATTCGACATTCTTCTTCCTGCCGATAACCATATTTTCCACATTTAGGGAAGGACCCTTCATGCGGTTCATGTTTTCACACCAGAACTAGTCTTGATATAATTCTGGATTGTAGGGCATACCTACTTATTCACAAGTCTATTTTGCACTATTCCTTTATCATTTCTCTTCTTTTAGCACTCGACGTCTCACCTAACGTCCTTCCATTCCGCTTCCCATAGAGTCGAATATATCAATGCTGGCTTGTGACTCAACCCTTCCAAATGTTGTATATTTTACAGGGTTGACTATACTCCTTATCGATGGAGTTAGTCCCAATATAGCGCTCACTTCGCTTAGTTTCAGGAGTAATTAGCCATGTTACCAGACATGACAATTCCTTCAAACGATTAGCGTGTTCTATGTGATCAGCACACAACATTTCTATCTTCCATAATTCAGTTTCCAATCTCTGAACGTAATTATTCGAATAAAAGTGCTCAAGCACAAGAATTTTAAATTCCGACCATATCATCGGAGTAATAATTTTCTAACTATAATTTTGTACCATCGTGTTCCATCACGATACAACATAATCTACCAACATATCTGTAGCATATTTCACTACACAATGTTCTAGACTCTTGCCAATATTCTTAACCATTTCGATCTTTTCTATCCACTCGCTAATCTATTCCTCCCTTTACCATCAATAAACTCTTAATAATTTCCTTAACACAACCAACAAACATATCCTTCATACCGGATCTAATTCATTACGACTACTATTCATGTTTAGTTTATAACTAACACTTGTAGTCATAATAGTATTCGGTGGAACATTATCACTCTTAGTAATAACACTAAGAGTTGAAGTGTTCATAATCATGTGATTGCTCGATCTATAATTCTGTGATCACATTTGCATCAACACTAGCAGTGATCTGTGATACGACACTCGGTATCATCCTCTGCTATCTTTGAGCAACCAACTGAATCATATCAATCTCCATCATTGGAGTTACTCTTTTTATGTCATTCTGCCGTACTCATCCCGTACGCAGTAATCAATACTAATCTCACCGTATAACTCGTTACCAGCTCAATCATAACAACAGGTACACATACATACCAAATATTATCACACATATTACACATACCAGTATCTAGTATATATGTCCCACAAATATAATAACATATGGACTTAACCTGACGTCTGTTGACGTTTAAATATGTTTCATAACCCTTGTCACTAACTGACATATAGATCTTTCTCAACAAAGATCAATGTTTAATATGCTTGATTTCAATATCCTTCTGCATGTCAGCATAACCGATACATGCTCACCGTGAGCACCAAACGATTACGTACCACGGAGTTATAATATCCGTGTCTATTCGTATATCCGGCATACACAGTATACCACCTACGAACGAATAACCAACTATGCTATAATGATTCCAACACCTCTTTGTGTATGGGTAATCATTCTATTCGAGTATACATGGGTATAGGCATCTAACGGATGTAAGGTTAACATAGGGAGTTGCAAGGTTCAAGGTAATCGCGCAACATGGGTTGCCTTCAAATATTATTAATTACCATTAGGGGAAACTCTATCACTTGCTCAGTCAATGTCCTCAGGCTTTCTAGGTTTGCTAAAATCAATAATTCTCGATCTGGAGGTGGTATGTCTCATATGTTTGAGAGTGAGCAATACATATATATATTTCTTTATATTATTTTTATCTGCTCATTTATTATCAAACTCATTATTATTATTATTTTATTTTATTTATTTATTTATTTATTTACCTTAATGGAATAAGAACGGGTTCAGGTACAGGTCCGTCCGTACGTGAGGGTTGGCGGTTCGGGTGAACATAGGGGGTTATTAGGATATACGGTACCGGTGTTGGTAGGGTAAGGGATTTATCAATTTTGGTTGGGAGTGACGGTTACTAGATATTTCTGGTTAATGTCAAACGGGAGATCTAACTTGGTACTATCATAACTATGGCCCGATAAGTCAGACTCGTTATCAACCGATGCTCTAAAAATTTCAGCATCCTCGGTACTTTTATTATTTCATCCCCCGGTTCCTTATCCGGGTCCTATTTCTCAATACATGAAACCACAAGATATATATACATATATATATACACACATTAGCACGCATAAATAATATTATATACTTTACACATATGTTGCCATTTTTACCTATTAATGTTCCCCGTGACTTCCCCTGAGTTCCCTCGTACGGACAAGTCTGTTATTATGTTCCGGACAATAATTACTCACTTGTCCGTCCAAGTTCATCCAGCTCTCGTCATTATAAATTATTAGTTGATATTCAGATCCTATAATACTTGAGCTACTGGTTAAATTTTAGGTATCTTTTAAAGACATCCTAATTCTTTTATAACCAATGGCTCTGATACCAACTTCTGTAACACCCCGTAACCGCAGCGGAAACGTAAACGGGATGCAACAGACACCTCTGATATCAACCACATTGTTTATAAAGAAAAACTGAATGCATTAATATACTTCAAATTACATTATCTTGTATTCCATTACCGTCTAGGTGATACACACATCATACAATACGATACATAATTCTATCTGTTATAATGTATCCTAACATCCCGCACGCAAATCTTACACACATCAAGCACTTAGCACGTAAGCAATCACTTCATCTTAATTGTACCTGAAAAGCATGTGAGAAAACGGGTCAACTACGAATAGTTGGTGAGTTTCACAATTCGAGTAAACCATGATAAATCATTATCAAAATATAATATTATTTGGGGACACTGTTAACCCAGTACTGTACTCATTCTGGGGGCAACGTTAACCCAGAAACACTTCCAAAGACATCTGGGGACACAGTTAACCCAGTAACACTTCCAAAGACATCTGGGGACACTGTTAACCCAGTACTGTACCCATTCCGTACGATTCTCGTACAATCAAATATTTATAAATACACGCAAATCCATGCGTTCAGTATGTACTTAAACATCTCAGTAAAAACATGCTTCCGCCCCGAGAAAATATTCGAAAACAGTTCAGAAAAGGGGCTCGTGAAACTCACCTTAGCACATGCAAGCAGGTAACAACAATCATTATCAGTTAACACGTCCAATCTGTAATATGATCCCTACGATCGTTACTATACACTCATTATTAATATAACTTTAACCAAGTTAACCGGTACATCTGGGGACACTGTTAACCCAGCACTGTACCCGTTCTGGGGGCAATGTTAACCCAGAAACACTTCTCCGGACTCAGATTGTGATGTCGTTTAGAGTTCCATGGTCACAACTACAATTAGTCGTTTTTCTCGTTTTGCGTGCCTAGCACGGTTATCCGTTTTTACGTTTCAAAAATGAGTTTGGTCACACACGACCTGAAAGTAGTGGTTGACTGATAATTTAATTGAAGTTGTGAGATTTGAGCTCGGTTTAGACGCCCCGATTGGCTGCGGGTCCCGTTTCCGTCTTTGACGTACCTGAAACTGTTAAAATAGGTTAAAATTACTCAAATCATCCGAATTATGTTCGGATGATTTATTTTTACTTGTTTAACTCAATTATATGAAAATAGTTCATTTTTAGGGTTTTTATACACCAGTCAGCTCGCTTAAGCCAACTTCACCGGTTTACGCGTTTTAACTTTAAAAGTTTGATAATTAGCACAAATAATTATCCGTTTAATCTCGGATCTTGAAATTTTGCACAAATCACTTTTTAACAGTGGGGAATTTTATAAAAATATTTCCAGAATTAATTCTTATATTTAAAATTTATTTATCAATTTTTAAACACCATTTAAACACTAAATATGTCGTAAATACCAAACGATCTTAGAAAAATCCCAAATTTCTCCTGGATGTCCCCTGCCATCCACATAGTCCCCTGTAATTTTTCCAGAACCAAAATCTTCTTTTACATGCCATTTTCACTAAAACCGAGCTAGAAAACCCTAGAACTCGTTTAATCGAAAAGCCTACTTAGACTTCTCCAACTAACCTAAAATTTTGTGTGTAACTTATACATGACATAAAAAGCTTATCTGCAATTTTCCAGAATTTCCATGATATTTAACTATTTTTCACGATTTTTAGCCAAAACCGAGCATTAAAATCACCAAATATTCATCCTTTATCCAAAAATTACCAAAAATTCACAGAACTCTTATTTTCATGTGTAAAACATCCCTGTAAAATTTCATTACCTAACTCTAAACCATCAACAATCTGTCCCAAAACACATACACCGAACATAAACCGAATATACCTTTCGTTTTCCGCCACTACAAGCTACAAACTCGTCTTTCCGCCTTATCTACCACTAAACACAGAGCCTACAAACAACATACCACAATACCAAGCAAGTTACACTCACGATCAAGCCATTTCTTTCATGGTTTCGGTTATGATTCCAAAAACAAAGATTTAACCGTAAAAATTCGTTTTTGATTCGTTTAACTCCTTTCTTGGACCAAGATCCCTTGTATAACCCGTATACATCACTTGATCATGCAAGAATCGGTTTTCATCTTTGAAACCTCATTTTCTTGCAAACAAACTCAAGAAACGAAGATGGAAACGTATATAACTCGATTATTTACCTTGTTTTCTTGCTAAAAACTCTCGGTTTTGGATCATGATCTTGAGAGGATTGATGAGCTTGGATGGATTGTTGTAAAAAAAGAAATGAGAAAGGGGGTTGGACCCTTAGGTCCGATCGGATTAATGAGGGGGTGGGGTGGGACCCACCTCTCCATTCTATGCCACATGTTTGGATTCTCGTAATCCGGATAATGTTTTGGATAATCTGGTTCAGTTCGTTTTTCGGTTAAATGTTTAATTCGGCTTAAAACGGGGTTAAAACGGTCGTTTTTCGGCTTAAAAATGAAATTTATATAAAACCGATTTAAGAACATTAAAAACTTAAACCATGACATTTATTAACTTAAAACATCATATCATTAATTATCGCGCATCTTTTTCGGCTTGATCGATCATCTCTTGCTAGGTTTGGTATTAAAGGTTTCGTTTAACGCACCGACGTACTATTAAATCGAAATCCTTTTTCTGTGCTTTAATCCACTTATCCCGAAGCTTTAATGCTTCGTAACATCACTAAATATCATATATCTCGTCTATAATTGAACCCTCGATTCGTTCGGGTTTCAATAACTATCGATCGATTAATCGCATATTCAATACGATGAATTATATATTCACGTACAATCAGTACAGTGAACCATGTATTCTCGTATAATTACCATGGTAACTCATGTACCCGACATAAAATATGACGTAACTATCGTCTACCGGTTAGGGTATCCCTGGTTCCGTCGGAATCGTTACAAGTATTCAGGCACCTGTAAGTACCTGCACACTAACATAACCAGCGTAAACCCGAAAATAACAAACAAAAACTACAAAATCTAACACACGTTGCGCACTACTCCCCGACAATGGCGCCAAAATTTGACATGAGGTCGAAGACTCACTCATAAATAAGCCAAATACAACCTATTAGATAGCAGTAAGTGAGTGTCGAACACATAGAGTTTGTGGAAAATGTGTTACTAAGTAGCTTTGTAATATGACTATATTACATTATCTAAATTGCATAAAAGTAAATTCAAAGATTTGGTTGTTTGGTTTTATTAACAAAAAGAACTTAAACAATTTAACGAGTTTTAAAACAATATGAGAAAATATGCCTTCCCTCGGTTTTAGGTTTCTATGAATGTTAAAGTAAATGTTTAATCAGAGATAAACTATAAAGATATAGTTCGTGCTTATGCAAACGATTGTGATAATTGAAGACTAAGTACTTGGATTATAAGTGCAAGGTAATCACTCAAATATCAATTAGTTTATCCAACCCGAATCCCTCCCGATTAATCTCGATTGCTTAAAGCACCAAGAACTGACGGTTTAAAACACGAACTCAACAAACTAACATTCTACCAATGAATTCGTAAACACCATAATAATGAAATCAACAAGTTCAAAGTATTATCTCAGAAATTGCATAAACATTTAATCATAATTCATAATAAAACCTTACAATCTGAGGGAAAACACAAAGAGAATTAGCCGAGCATGATTCGGTCCATCATCCCTTCGATTATAGTAATGATACGAATCAAAATCGAGTCTCTAATGATTACCACACTCCCAATAACGTTATTACACCCCAAAATCGCCTCTAGGTCGCTCTAGGATCAAAAGATATGATAATAATGTCAAAATCCGTCCAAAAAACGAGTTATAAAAGTTGTTACAACTTTCAGTGTCAGGCCCACCTTAAGCTACGGTGGCTACCATAGCTTACGGTGGCTTCCAAAAAGCTACGGTGGGAAAAAACTGCCTTACGGTGACCATTTTCTTCAGAGGCCACCGTAGCTTACGGTGGCCACCGTAAGCTACGGTGGCTTCCATTCTTGCATCCTTGTTTTCTTCATAACTTTCTCGTTTCAACTCCATTTTCTTCACCGTTTTTGCCCACGTTCTCGTAATTTCATCCTCTATCTTCTCCAACCTACAATTATACGAGTAACCGTAGTCAACTAATTCCATGAAATAAACTGATTATATGTATTATTATTATTACCAGTCTTATATCACCTAAGGGTTGTCCAATGGACCTCCTGTCAATGGCCATTACTAGTTCCACGGGGGCTGATGGTTTGACATTTGAGGGGGTCCGAGACATTTTGTTGGATGAAGACGTTTGCCGGAAAAGCACGAGTGGCGGATCATCTTCTGATATGTTTTATGTTGTTGGGGGAAGGAAAAATAACATGAGCACTGGGATTTGGGGGAGGAGTTCGTCTAGAACTCTAAAGAATGTGAATTGTTGGAGGTGTAATGAAGTTGGACATGTTAAAAGTGAGTGTCTCACATTCTTGGAGGTGTAATGAAGTTAGACATGTTAAAAGTGAGTGTCCAAACAGATTACTAGGTAAATGCTTCTGAGGTGAACACTGCTGAACAGGTTAATGAAGGCGTCAGTGATGACGAGGCATTATTTTGTAGCGTTGATAACATGGTGGACTCTTGGGTAATGGATTCCGGTTCTTCATTTCACACTATGCACATCGGGGAGACGATGGTAAAACTAAAGGTTGGTAACTTTGGGAAGGTATGTATTGCTAGTGGTGATGTTCTTAATGTTACGGGCATGTGAGATGTTAATTTGGTAACTCCAATGGGAACTATTTGGAACTTGAAGAATTTTAGGGTTATTCCATCATTGAAGAGAAGGCTTATCTCTGTTAGTCAACTGGATGAATTAGGAATGGAAGAAAAGTTCGGTGGAGGTAAATGGAAGGTAACTAAATAAGGTTCAATTTGCAAGAGTGGAGCCTGGTGCCAAGATGATTCAAGCTGAGAGGGGTCGGAGATCTAAAATAGGTAAGGGGTTTGGTGACAGTGGGAGTGTGGTTTGTGATCCCGGAATAGTTACAAAACAACGTTGGGTTTTGGTTACCGTTATTCCGATTATTAAAATCTCTCCTGGGGAACTGTTGCTGAAAGAGGAGAGTAGTAGTGGTTCTCCAGTTATCTTTGGAGCTGGTGGATTGTGCGTATTAGTTGAGATAGAGGACAGATCAGTTTTGGCTGATGAGTTGGAGCTTGGTGGAGCTTCATTAGGCTCTTCCGGTACTTGATGTTGAAGGGGTTGCTGCAACTAGGGGTAAGCCTTAGCTTGTTTATGGGAACTGGAAGCTTGGAAGACTTGTTAATAAAGATTAGTGTTATCACTGATGCCTGAGTTGCTCTGTACTTGAATGGCGGGCTAGAGTTTATCGCAAGACCTTCAAGTGAGAGATTGTTAGATTAGTGAAGGCCTTTGGGTCGGGTTCGTTGGTTGACGATTAGAAGCAAAAGGGGGCAACTCGTGTAATTATTGAGGATTCCCAATTTAGAGTTTTCTTGGTCCATACTCTATTAAACCTAATTGTCATATATATATATATATATATATATATATATAGGGGTGGGTTAACGTACAATAATGACTTATCATACATTAGGTACGCGACATTCCAGAGCGTTTGATTAAAAAACGCGCGGTGGCAATTTCGTAAATAACCCAACAGTAGTTCGCGATCAAAATTTGTCGATTACAAATCAACTCTGATCCAAATTCGGAACTTGTCGCTCAATCTAATCCAATTTCTAAACTCTAATCACAGCTTAAAGTATGAAATCTCTAAAGTCAAAAACCAAAATTGAAATAGAACGTCCCTGAACATTAAAAATCTTCAAATTGATCAAAAATTGATGATTTAATCAATCGAATTGATGTGTAAGTGGCTTTAGAATCATCAATCGATTATCAAAATACAAATTAACACACTTAATTGAGCTATAATTAGGGTTCATGTTTAAACGTTCTGCTCAAAGTTTAAACGTTCTGACCAAAATAAACACCAAAATTGATGATTTAACCAATCGAATTGATGTGTAATAGGCTTTAGAATCGTCAATCGATTATGGATTTGCAGAAATAACGCACTCAATCGAGCTCTGATTAGGGTTCAAAATATTATGTTTAAACGTTCTGAAACAAAACTGAAGACCTTTAAACGTTCTGACCAAAAAAAGAGCATATTTAAACGTTCTAAATGTTCAATGAAGTTCTGGGTGTTCAAAAAACAATGAACATCTTTGAAACTTTCTAATACGTTCTAAGAAGTTCAGGTTGTTAAAAAAAGTTTATAATATCTGATAAAGTTTAGAAGTTCTAAGAAGTTCTGGGTGTTAAAAAAAGTTTAGAAGTTCTGATAAAGTTTAGAAGTTCTAAGAAGTTCTGGGTGTTCAGAACTTCTAAAACTAACAAAAAAAATTAAACACTTGTAAACATGAAATTGAACACTGAAATCACTTCATATAATCTCATAATCATCAAATAATCGTCAGTCGACCGCTAATTTGATCATTGATTCGATCATATGAACAAAATATGGAACGTCTCCAACTGGGTTTCTGCAAATGGCGCTTAAAACTTTAAACGTTCAGTTAAAACTCATCACTCAAAACTCAAAATTGATCAATTGAAACTTCAAATTGATGATTAATTGGACCAATTTCAAAGTTTAATTGGTCAATTAGTTCAACAATTTCAATTTCAATTGGTCAATTTTATCAACAGGTCGTGACGGAGGAAGATGGTGTACGGTGGACGGAATCATTGGATGGTGGACGGTGGACAGGATCGTTTGATGGTGACGGATTGCTGAACGGTCATGTTGAAGGTGGATGAAATCGATGAGAGCAACGATTTGATGAATATTACAATATTGCCACCGCTTGTTATTTGAAATCAACGGGGATGCGAGTCGCGTACGTAATGTATGATTAGGGATTATTGTATTGGATCCTTTATCTATATATATACACCTAGTCATGTATTGTGCTTAATAAAAATACCCTAGTTGCAGCCCGTTGACGTAGGTCGCATTGACCGAACCACGTAAAATCTCGTGTCTCTTATTTATTGGTTCCGTTTGTGCGTGTTGTTTATGTTTCCACTGCATACCAACTCTTTTTAATACCTAACAATGCTTAAACCCAGCACTCTAGTAGTAGCTGGCCTGGGAACATAAAGATTGGAGCCAGCCAAAGAAATATATGAAACAAACCAATAAACACCCAAGATCCTGTGACCTATGCATAAGAAAACCATTGTTCACCTAATCTTTAAGCTTTTAAATCGCAAATTGTTGTAGTTTAACTTGTAAACCAAGTCTTGAATTTAATCAAAGTAAAGCAATCCAACAAAAAGTAAAAGAAAACCCAAAAAAATTCAAGTCTTCTATTTCAATTCAAGCATACGATAAAGTTAGCTATAGTTCAACCTCATATCTCTATCTGTAAGATAAAGGAAACCATCAATAATTTTAAAATATTAAACTTAGTAGTGATTATTGTTTAAAATTACTCATAAATCACGGTGTTTAATCCAAATTTGGTTATTGGGGAGATTAGAAGTCTTTTCCATTTGATTGGTTAGTGGGATTCCCGTAAGGTACACTAAATAATCTTTGTGTATAAACGGGAAAACGATCAGCATGCTTCTACAACATTTTTAAACGCCACAAGAATCCCAGCAGACCCCAGGTAATCATTGTCTTTTAGTTTTTCGGTTTGATTCTGACTGGTTCATTTCATGTTTTTACTTTTGTTTGGTTTTGAACAAAGAGAGTCGGACAAGTTATGGAGAACCCATCAATGATCAATGGAAGTGACGGTTTTCAGTTTCAGGTTTGTGTTTGTGTGTGGTTTACTTACACATATTCATTAATTGCTTTTAAGCATTGTCTTTAGAGGGGTTGTAATTATCCAACTGGGGCAGCATTGGTAATTTATATATAGTTTGACGTATACTTTTTCTTTTGAACATAAGAAACTGAAAGAAGTTATGAAGAAGCCATCAATGGAGGTCCCAACCCCACCGATGATCAACGGCAGCGACGCTTTTCATCCTCAGGTGCTTGTTTAGTTTGATATTTAAGATTTTAAAACACACAACATTGTCATGGTTACGGAGAGAAATCGTTTCTATCTGGGTCAGTCCATTTAGGATTCTTTTGAATTATATCAAAAGGTTTGGTTTAAGGTTTGGGTCAGTCAATTTAGGATTCTTTTGATATTATTCTAAGGCGTGCCAATTTTGATCTATGTATTTAATTTATTTTTGTGTTGCAATTATTCGGATGAATTCTTGTCACCCTTCTTCACTATTGTTTTATTATTATTATAATTGTTTGTGTGTGCGATATATATATATATACACTAGTTTTTATCCCCCGTATTATGGGGTTGTTTTATATTATTTGTTCTAATATTTATTTATTTTGTGAATTTATATTTTTTTTATTTTATGAAAGTTAATAATATATTTATGGTTTGATGATAAATTGTTTCACAAATAAATGAATTGTTATAACCCGTTTTAAAAGTTTTGATGAGATCCAAGACTCGTTTATTTTTTACTATAAAATTGTTTTTTTAATTATATATAATATTTATGAAAGTTAATAATATACTTATGGTTTGATGAGACCCAAGACCGGTCCGTATTACGGGGGTTGTTTTATATTATTTGTTCTAATATTTATTTATTTTTTGTTTTTATATTTTTTATTGTATGAAAGTTAATAATATACTTATGGTTTAATGATAAATTGTTTGACAAATAAATGAGATGTTTTAACTCGGTTTAAAAACTATATGGTTTTAATGAGATACAAGACCCGTTTATTTCTTTTACTATAAAATTGGTTTTTTAATTATAAATAATATTTATGAAAGTTAATAATGACTCAAGACCCGTTTATATTTTTTACTATCAAATTGGTTTTTTAATTTAAATAATATATATATATATATCTATTTTAAAATAAATAAGATATTAATTTTTAGTATATTCTATTTTATAGGATTTTTACATCAATAATTTGGTGAGAATAATTTTTTTATTTATGGAGATGTTATAATCCGTTTAAGGAATATCTAGGTTTGGTAAGGCTGATACCCATAAATTCAGGTCAAATGCATGAGAAGCCTCCATTTAAAAATCAAGCAAATCTGATTACTCCAAAAAAGGGGGAGCGACCACATCGCGACACGTAGGATTTTTATATCTTCGTTTATATTTATTATAGATAGGGGAGGGTTATACTAAAAAAAAGTAGTTTCCTAGGAAGACTAAGAATAAATCATAGTCATTTGATCATGTTAATCAATGGTTGAGATTTAAAATTACCAAAAACCGACATAGTTTTCTATAATTACTCTTTCATCACTATAACCGACATAGTTTCTTAGGATTGTTCTTTCACCATAGGTTGTAATGCCACTTGTCTAAAATCTATTGGTTCTTATCATTCTTAGGAAACTCTTTCTTTTTATTTGAACCCTTTTATATATATATATATGTTTATATATGGGTGAGTTATAATAAAAAGAAATAGTTCATAGGAAGAGTAAGAATAAATCTAAGCCATTTGATCTATGATATAGTGATTGAGATTGGTAGTTTTTAAGTTACCAAATAGTTTCCTAAGATCTAGGATTTAGGCTACATAGTTTCCTAACTCTAAATTTTATGTTATTCCTACTCTTCTAACAAAACTATGTCTTTTTATTTTAATCCTTTTCTACATATATATATATATATATATATATATATATATATTTATGGCTACAACACCATTACACTTTTAAAACAAAAATTCACTATTTGTGACTATGCGTCATATGACGCAAGTCATCCCATTTTATAGCACTCCACTACGTGTAACCTTAATAATGGTTTGGTTGAGTTTTGATTTTCAACTCTTTATTTCATTTTTCAAAGGTTAGAAAGAGTTATTAATGGTTTAACTTTTGTTATAACGTAAACACCATTAATTTTCAAGCAGCAAACTATAAAAAATCTATTTTGAATTTGTTGTAAAGTATCTTGTTTAACTTGCTATTTTTTTTGTACCTGACTATTACTAATCATAGTTAGAAAATTTAATCATTTTATATAGTAATAGACGGACTGACGATAAAAGTTTTGGTCAATTGGAACCACAAAAGAAACTTTGATGACCAGGACCATCAGTTGCCACCTCAGAAAACTTGATGCTTTTGTTTATACTCTTTCCATTACAGAAACCAAATAACATAAGCAGCGAAAAGTGTAACATCATTGTTAACCACAACTTCTCAAATGGTTTGCATTCTTGGCATGCAAACTGTTGTGATGCGTTTCTATCCGTCAAAGACGCATCACCAAAATCATGTAAGAATCATGTGGTGGTTACAAATAGAACCCAAAACTGGCAGGGGTTGGAACAAGACATCAGTCACAAAGTATCCCCAGGTTTAACTTACACGGTTTGTGCTCGTGTTGGAGTTTCCGGGTCCAAACTTCAGGGTGGCGCAAAAGTCATTGCTACTCTCAAACTTGAATACAAACACTCGGGTACCAAGTATATTAATGTTGCAAGGTGTGCCATTTTTTATTGCTTGTTCTTCTTTCTTCAGTGTGGTGCAAATGTCATTGTTATAAGTCTTAAGTTACAAAAGTGTAACTTATGCCTTATTGCTCACACAACATCAAACTCATCCAAACGCCTTATGACTTATGACTTTTTGGAGAAGTTGTAAATCATAAGAATGCTAAAATAAGGAATTCCAAACACCTCCTTAATGGAATTAGTTTTCACTAAATTCCTTGTTACATTAATAATTTTTATTAATCTAGATCAATATAACTTTGAATGAGTTTGTTGACGATAAAATACAACCTAGTTGACTCATTCTGATATAAATTCTGATACAAAAAGTTTATCCTTATTACTTATTCGATGAAACAAGTTTTATCCATTTACACCTAGTTGTTGCAGGACCACTGTCTCGAAAGGAAATTGGGAGCACTTGGAAGGTACATTCATGTTGTCGGATAAACCTGACCGTGTGGTGTTTTACTTGGAAGGACCGAATCCAGGGGTAAACATTCTCGTTGAATCGGTTTTAGTCTTCACTCATGTAAGTGAATCAGAATCAAATAACTTGACAAGTTTTGAACTTTGTAACCCGTTGGACTTATTTTGATTTCATAAACTACGTTTTAATTCATAGGATAAAATTTCGTCATGTTTATACACTGATGACGGGAACATCATAGATAACCCTGATTTTGAGGATGGAGTTAACAACTGGACCGGAAGGGGGTGCAAGATTGCCATACACGACTCCATGGGAGATGGAAAAATCCTTCCTAAATCGGGAAAATATTTTGCATCTACATCTGAACGTATCCAAAGTTGGAACGGGATTCAACAAGATATTAGCGGAAAACTTCAAAGAAAACTTGCATATGAAGTCACCGCATTTGTTAGAATCTTTGGCAACAACGTTACTAGCTCGACTGTCCGTGCTACTTTGTGGGTCCAGACCCGTGATTCCCGTGAACATTACATCGGCATTGCTAAGTCCGTTCTCTTATTACATAATCTCTTATTTAACTTTCATTCTTTGGAGTTTCAATTATAGAGGTGGTAAAAAAGTTCAAATCGGTTTTAAGGGGTTAATATGATTAGGAAAACGACCTGATAAAAATATAATAATCAAGTATATATTTCCTCTTATGTTTGAGATAAAATAAATGAATAAATACATAATATTAACTTTAGCGAAGAGAATTAACAAAATTGGTCTTTTAACTTTTAAAATAACCAATAAATAAGAGGGCAACATTAATTTTTGACGCAAAGATTTTCTCTAAAACATAACCCAATTAATCAGCTTGTTTGTAGTTACTAAATGAAACATGTCCTTTTGTTTGGCATTGAAGCGTGCAAGCAACAGATTCAGATTGGGTACAATTGCAAGGAAAGTTTCTTTTAAACGGTCAGCAATCCAAGGTAGTGGTTTATCTCGAAGGTCCGCCTCCGAGCACCGATATTCTTGTTGACGGGTTCATGCTTAAGCATGCCGAGAAAACGCCACCTTCACCACCACCCGTCATTGAGGTTCTTAACTTCCTTACATATATATGTACATCGTTGATTAATAATACATAACGGACCTCTAACGTGCACGCAGAATCCAGACTATGGAGTAAACATCATCACGAATAGTAATCTTAGCGACGGAACAAATGGGTGGTTTCCCCTGGGTAACTGTGGGTTGAGTGTGGTGACTGGTTCACCTCATATGCTCCCACCGGCCGCAAGAGACACGCTTGGGCCACACGAGCCGTTAAGTGGTCGTTGCATACACACAACTAACCGCACCCAGACCTGGATGGGTCCGGCTCAGATTATCACGGACAAAGTCAAACTGTTTGTAACTTACCAAATATCGGCTTGGGTTAAGCTTGGTCCTGGAGGCAGTGGTCCGCAGAATATAAATGTGGCTCTAGGAGTTGACAGCCAGTGGGTGAATGGTGGCCAAGTTGAGATCAATGATTCTAGCCAGTGGCATGAGATTTGTGGGTCTTTCAGGATTGAAAAGCAACCGGGGCGAGTGATGGTTTACGTTCAAGGTCCGGCAGCCGGAGTCAGTTTCAAGCTGGCTGGACTTCAGATCTTTGCTGTGAATCGCCAGGCCAGATTTAGGCACTTAGGGAACCTAACTGATAAGGTACGCCTAATGTGCCGGCTAATCCAATCATAACTTGCATTATATTAATATTGTTTTTTTTTTTCTAATTGAATTTTACACTTTATTTTTTATTTATATCATTTCGAAATAATATAACTTTATAATTCATATTTCATCCAAATTGGAGTCTCTCAAAGTGTCACCACCCCTAACTTCCTTTATATTTGATTGTTCGACGTACAGCTTCGTAAACAAGATGTAATCCTGAAATTCCCCACCCCAGATTCAAGCGGTGTTCATCCGACAATGCTCATCGTCAAACAAACTCAAAACAGCTTCCCCATCGGATCATGCATAAGCCGCACAAACATCGATAACGAAGACTTTGTCGCCTTTTTCGTTAAAAATTTCAACTGGGCTGTCTTCGGCAACGAGCTCAAATGGTACTGGACCGAGTCACAAAAAGGCAACTTAAACTACCAAGACGCGGATGATCTTTTAAAACTATGCGATGACAACAACATCTCGGCCCGTGGCCATTGCATCTTTTGGGACGTTGATTACACGGTTCAGGATTGGGTTAAGAACCTCAACAAGACCGACCTAGCCGCAGCCGTACAAAACCGGTTAACAAGCTTATTAAACCGATACAAAGGCAAGTTCAAGCACTATGACGTCAACAACGAAATGCTGCACGGCTCGTTTTACCCAAACCGGTTAGGCCAAGATATCCGAGCCGACATGTTTAAAACGGCCAACCAGTTGGACCCATCAGCCACATTGTTTGTGAACGATTACCACGTTGAAGACGGGTGCGACACCCGTTCCACACCCGAGAGGTACATGTCACTTATTACTGACTTGCAACGACAAGGTGCACCCGTTGGTGGGATTGGGATTCAAGGGCATATCGATAGTCCGGTGGGCCCGATCGTATGTTCGGCTCTTGACAAAATGGGAACTCTTGGACTCCCAATATGGTTCACCGAGCTTGATGTTTCTTCGGTCAACGAGCACATTAGGGCCGATGATTTGGAGGTTATGTTTCGTGAAGCGTATGCTCATCCCGCGGTGGAAGGGATTATGATTTGGGGGTTTTGGGAGCTGTTTATGAGCCGAGATAACTCGCATTTAGTGAACGCCGAAGGTGATATCAATGAAGCTGGGAATCGGCTTCTTGAGCTTAAAAAAGAATGGCTGACTCATTCTCATGGGCATGTTAATGATCAAGGCGAGTTTAAGTTTCGTGGGTTTCCTGGGACATACGAGGTTATTGTTGTTGCGGATTCCAAGAAAACGGTCAAGAAATTTGTGGTCGAGAAAGGTGATGTTCCGTTGGTGGTGCCAATCAATCCTTAAATGATTACGTTGTTTCTGGTTAAAGTATTTTGTGTTTTCATGGTATGTGTTTGTGTAACGTTGTGGATTAATAAACTACATCTATGTAATTTGTTTGTAAAAGAATGGTGTCTTTCTTATCTATACTATATTACAATACATATAAAAATAACGATTTGGTAATTTTACTGAAAACTCTTAAATTTAAGAGGTACAAGTGACTAATGCAAATTTAAAATATACAATATGATGAAGCGTGTAACTTTACAGATTGTTAGGATTAAACTTACACACGAAACTGAACACACACGCGAAAGCAATAACGAACACGAGGATTTAACGCAGTTCAGTCTAATTAAACTGACCTACGTCCGCGGGTGGCAACTAGGTATATTTTTATTGAGTGACAACGATTACAAGTACATAATATGGTTTATATAGAGACTGAACTAGGGTTTATAACTTATTAAACAAGATATCAAAACCGGCTTGGGCTTGGGCCTGGCTGCCCGCACCCGTCTCGTCTTCGACTTCATATAATAAACCGGGTCTACACCAAAAGGCCTACGAAACCCAACAATCTCCAACTCGTAGGCCTTGAGTACTCTCGTCTGCACTCCTGATTGTACTTCTGTAATCTAAACATCTTCTAGTTGCCATCGCATTCTCATCAATTAACCTGAAGGCCCGTTGAAGCTCCCTGGAGCTCCAACATCAGTCACGGCTAAAACTGCCCTTGACCCGTTCTCTGTCCCTACCGGCTCCCACTGAAACAAACTACCGGATCCTGAGAACAAACACTCTCCATATTCAGCAAGTAATTCACTGGAGAGACTTTAACAGCTGGAATACTGGTTTTCTTAATCCACTGTTGGATAGTGCCTCCGTCATACCATGGGCTGTGGTTTTTTTCATGACGTTAAACGCTACATCTTCTGACAACGACAATGTAATACGAGCCCTAGCTTTCTTGTCTAACTTCTTCCAATCTGCTTATGACAACTCTTCTGGATTTTCATCCTCAAACACTACATCCAAGTCTTTCTGACAAAGTAGCGCTTCAATCTACATCTTCCACCAACCAAACTTATGTCCCTCAAACTTCTGTATCGAAACCTTTCCGTCTTCTGCCATGACAATGACTAAAACGAAAAACTGGATAAAACAGAGACAGACACAGCAATGGCGCGGGCCTGAACTTAACGACTATTCTACTGAACTATGTTAAACAGCCAACCTATTTAAACTGTACAGCGGAATAACGAACTAAAAATAAGAAAACTAAAACTTTAACTGAAACGATAAAACTTGACAAACGCGATTGACACTGGTTCTCCGTTTCTTTAAACGATTTCTTCTAATTGATATCGGTTCTTCAGAAAATTGCTACAAAATCTGATCAGATATTGATTTTGGGCCCACTTAGAAAACTAGGTTACTACCCTTGAAATCAACAACCCATAAAAAAAAACAATTATCTAATCTTCACTTTTCCTTGCTTCACCTTTTCACGAACCAAAAATTTATCACAACCCAAAACAAAAAAAGTTGTCCTCTAGGTGAAAGCTTGCTATTGGTCACAACTCACATGAATTAATATCATACCTCCTTGATTTGCATGACCTAAAAAAAGAATAATCAATTCCCTTTTGTCTCTAGTCAAGCGCAAACCACACCTTAAAGGATATTTTTCAGCAATAAACTTTGGCCGATTACTTTCAAACACAGAACCAACAACCAACAAACACACAGATCGTAGGGCTGGGTTTAGTAGCGACGAGTGGTAAACCCTAACGACGATCGGAAACCATACGGCGGCGGAACCCTAGCGCAGTAGGGTGGCGACGGCGAAAGGTTTGGCGGTGACTCGGCTGGTTTCCGTGTTCTTCGTGTGATCCGAACCTAAGCTCTAGATACCACTTGTTAGGATTAAACTCACATACGAAGCTGAACACACACACGAAAGCAATAACGAACACGAGGATTTAACGTGGTTCGGTCAAAACTGACCTACGTCCACGGGTGGCAACTAGGTATATCTTTATTGAGTGACAACAATTACAAGTACATAATGTGAGTTATATAGAGACTAAACTAGGGTTTATAACTTATTATACAAGATATCAAAACCGGGTTGGGCTTGGGCTGGCCGCCCACACCCGTCTTCTCTTTGACTTCATACAATAAACCGGGCTTACACCAAAAGGACTACAAAACCCAATAAATCCCTTATTTCCTTATTCTCGCATTTTCAAAAAGCCATATCACAATCTACCTTTCTCTCAAAAGGCAAGAGATGCAGACGGTGGTGTTAATCGTCGTCTATATTGGTGCAGAATTGCAGACCGAAGTGGAAATCTCAACAATCAATCAATTTTTGTTTTTCTGGTAGGTATTACTCCTAATAAAATAAATGATGAAACTTGAAATAATATGTTGTTTATTATGAAATCGTTTCCAACCTTTGTGACTTGTGTAGCCGTGTAGTGGTTTTCAAGAAAAAAAGGCTCTGGTGGTTGACTTCCTCAACCTCACATAGATACTGTTATCATCCTTCTATTCACACTATTCCTCCAGATGCTAAATTAATTGCTTTTCAAGGGTTTGCATTCATTCGGATTATGGATTTGCTATTAAGAGGCAAAATCACATGGGTTTGATAATTTTAAAATACTTGAATCTTTAATGAAAATAATGATTCGTTGAATCATGTTTGAAAACTGGACCTTTGCTTGCATGTAAAACTATGAGCCTCAAAGTAAAACCATAAATGACTTCCTTTGTTATAATTTTAGGTAACTAAAGCATTTTTTATTAGTTGCAAGGGGCTGGATTTCAGTTGGTTGCAGTCAGGGTGGTCATAATGTCTCCACAGAACACTTGGAGGTAATATGGATTCGATTTCGTTGTGTGGTTATGTTCGGTTAGGATGTATAAATTAGTTTGGCTATTTTCGGTTCTAGATATATGGTTAACTGAAACCAAGCTGAAAAATCGATATTTTAAAGAATAAAAAAATTGATCATCGGCGAATTCAGTTTCGGTTAATTCGATTTTTTCTCACAACTTAGCATAATTTTCTAAAACTCATTGTTTATTACCCTATTTGAAGATTTTGTAAGCATTCTCTCTTTATTTCTTTGTAAAGAACAATTACTCATAAAAAAATCCATATATTAGTTCATGATATTGATGGTTATCCCAGGGACTTGGCACAAAGTCGGCTAAATGTGAAATACCGAGACTTATATACTGGAATGAAGTTATGCAATATGTGTAAGTATCTAAATCTTGATATGTTATTGTTAGATGTTATATATTTATGCATTTTGTAGTGGGAGGATTGATGAGCAATAACATGGTAGAAGAGCTCTCACCCATTATCTGTCAATAATCAGGCATGTGGTATAAGTAAGTGATTTTTTTTAATTTAGTTTTCGTCACATCAGTTGAATCTTTTATAAAGTTTTTGCTTATTTATGATTTTTTACAGTGATGTGAGGAACAATAGCTTAAGTAGCACAATTCCTTCAAACATTGGCAATTGCACCGGCTTCCAGATTTTGTATGTACCTTACTCGAGGTGATTAAATTTATAAAAATACAAGCATGGTTTTTTTTATTCTAATAAAAGGTCATGTTTGTTAGGGATTGTCAAACAACCAGTATATTTATAATCGTGTTGACCAGTGAAGCAAAAGCAATAACCATTATTTCTTAAATATAACCACATTTTTACCAAAAAAAAATGTCCATTGACCCTCTCAGAACGTATATTTCTGACCTCTTAACTCACCCATATCTCAGGCACAACAATATTGTAGGGATGCTATTACGAATTCACCGCTTGCTAACGATCAACTCTGCAAAAGTGTTTTGTACAAATAATAACTTTAGGCAGACCAACCTATCCTTGTTGTTGCCAAATTACCAGGTAATTGTTTTGTGTTTATCATATTCTTTTCAAATGGCTCTATCTGCAACTATACCACATACTTCTGTATGGGTCTATCTACAGTTCTACATTTTGTTTATTGTATTTGTGTACAGAATGATGCTGGGCAAGTAGACACATGGATTGACAAGAACCCATTGAAGAAGAATGCTAAACTTTTGCACTACCCTGGTGTTGTGATACTTCAATTTTGGGGTGATGATGCTACTGTTGCACTTAGAAACTACAAACGGATCGAGAAGCTAAAAGGCCCTATGGGCGCAGGTAACTCACTTTTATTGTTTTAGGCTTCCGTATTTTAAATGCATATACATACATGTGTGCACATGTATTTGATTGGTTTATTTGCGTATGCAGTGAAGGAGATTCTGAAATTATGTTGTGTTAAAACGTTGACGATGGTATGCAAACTTTCTAGATTCGATTCAGTATATATTTTTGAAGTTTCAGATAAAAAGGGTAAAACGGTCATTATTAATTTGTTTTTAAAAAATTGAGTATGTATAATATTTTAATTGCTTTGTAAGGGTTCGCAAACATTTTCGATTTTCTCTTAATATTTATTGACCGTTATTTTATTTATGACCAACTTGACATGTCTCATTTTGAGGGTGAAAAGCGGGTTTCTAATATGCGGAAGTAAAAGGATAACTTTTCAATGCAGCAACATATGGGCCGAAACTGAAAAGGGAACCGAACCAAGAATGGCAAAACAAACTTGGTCTGTTTTTAAACTAAAAAACAAATTTTTATGATATATGTGTTCTATTTAAATGCAAGATGGTGTTGACAGTGTCAAAACGAGTAATTTGTAGTACGAGTCAAAGTGGGTTTGTGTCAAAACGAGTAATTTTTATTTCGAGTCAAAATGAGTTTGTGTCAAAATGAGTGATTTTGGAGTCAAAACGAGTAATTTTTAGTACCAGTCAAGATGGACCGGGTGACTTGCAAACAATAGTTTTATGTTTCAGTTGACGAGTTGACTTTTTAGATAAGTAATTACCCTGTTTTGGATATTTTCAGGTAAGATGAATCCGAACAAGTGAGGAAGCTACAAGATATTTTTCCAAACATGGATAAGGTAAGTTCATTGTTTTTATATTTATTTTTTAATCTCACCTCTAGCTTACGCCTCGTGAGGCTAAGGGAAAACGGCTCATGGCGCGATTAACCTTGAAAGTATGTATGGATATTATTAGCTGCTAGCTTGATTGTGAAATTAATTTTTTTGAAGATTAACTTATAATAAGATAAATGCTTATATTATGCAGGTACATACTGATAAATGATAATATTTCTACATAAACACGAGGTATGGACACATAATATTTTCTTTGTATATTTTTTCTCAGTCATTAAAAAATGTGATCTTTATGTAAGCCCGAAAAGCATTTTTTGGGTGGTTTTGAATTTTCAAATGTGTTGAATTGGTCAAACACACTGAAAACAGCCAAATGTATGTTTTTAATGCGTATAACCTTCTGAATCTTATTATTTAGATGATTTAAATAAGGGTTGTAAACCGAACGAACACGAACGGGGTATGTTCATGTTCGTTCGTTTAACTTTGACCGACAAATGATAGAACAAGAACAGGTAAACGACTAAGGTTTCATTGTTCGTGTTCTTTATTATGGGATCATGTGCTTTTGGATTTTTTTTAACACTTTTGGATTATTATGGATACATTGTTAAGGCTGCATAAAATAGGTTATTGACCTGAACCAGTTTGGGTTGAAACTGAATTGGTTTAGGTCATAGAAAGTCAACTCCGGTTTTGGTTCGAACCGGTTCAAGTTCCAACCCCATTTTTAGGATGAAAAGGTCGGTTACCGGTTTGAAATTGGAATTTAACTGGGTTGGGTTTAAACCGGTTTCAAGGTATTGGGTTACAAATCGATTTCAATCCTATGGGTTGAGTCGAGTTGAAATCAAGTTCAAAGTTAAGCACCTTTAAGCATTGTTTTTTTTAAGACAAAATAATTTTTCTCAATCGGGTTCAAGATATTTTACTTTTGAAACTTAAAACTTGATGTTTTGTTTTCTCAAACGGTTCGTATATGAATATATTGCTATCTTAAGTATATATTTAATCTATAATATTACATGGTCACAACTCACAAATGACTTCATTAACTTCAGTATTGTGCAGTCTTGTTTAACCTAATGAGTTAGTGTACCTGAATTGAATCACCTGATGAGTTAAAGTTCGTTTTTGGTTTAAAGATATTGGAGATCGTGGAAGGGTAGTTTCGGTACCTTTAGGTCTGGTAATTTATTCTTTTTTGTTGTGTGCACATGTCTCTATTTTTGAGTTTTTGAAAATTGTTAGGTTTTGTTTTTTGCCTTCTTCATAAAATTACCATCTTTTTGTATGATTATTTAAAGATTTCAAGATCTAGATATTATTGTGAATTGTAGTTGAGATACATCAGTGATGAATTTGTTGTTGCTATGGAACCCAACTTATAACAAAGAGACATGTTCTTCCATCAATATCATTTGCTGTTGCTGTAACTTATAACAACCTTTTGCAAGCTCTTTAAGCTGTGATTTAGGTTATAGCTAAATGACAAAGCGGCCCATTCTTTTCTGCTTCTAACTTGCTCTTATGATCTATACAATATACCCAAAACATTTATGTGATATTAGTTGTTGATACATAGAAAAATAGAATTACATTAAAACATAACTAGACGGGTGCCCGCGTGATGCACCGGGTGTTTGAACGCGGACCCTATTAATCACGTAACAATTATGAGTGTTTATGGTTCGGTTTAAAACCTTGAAACCGTTTAAACCGGTAATCGGTTTAGTTTCACGGCTCAGTTTTTTACTTTCAGTCGGTATTTTTACTTCCTTTATCATTTTAACTATCATATTTTGACTTAGTTGGAATTGATGATACTGTTAATTAATAGTCATTTTAATCAAATTTTATTATCAAAGCTTAAACTGTTAAACCAAACCAAAACAATACCAGACCGTTAATGACAGTTTGACTTTCAATTTTCAATGGTTTAGTTTTGGTTTTGGATGACAAAAGATGGGTACTAACGATTGGGCTCACAAACTTAACTTAAAAACAATCAAAACCGGCATTAAACACCCCTACGTAACATATTAATTTTTTTAATTGAAATAATTGTAACAGTATTATACTCAAATTAAAGAGAATAAAATACTCGTTTTTATGGTGCAATAGTTTTACAAAAATATTAACGTATAAAAAAGTTATTGATGTTTAAAAATCGTGGGTGAGAAGTTGGTTTAAAATTGAAACTAAAAGAATATGGTTAAAGATGAGGGGGCAAACTTGTAAGTTGGGTGATTTGTGTTTAAAAGACAAATTTACCCTAATTACACATGTACTTTATGCATTAGCAATTGTAAATCTCTTAAAATTAAGTGTTTTAATTTGTCCTTATTTGATGTATTATTTATAGTATAGATATGAGTCTAAAGTTTGGAGATGATCATAATTCCTTATGTAATATTTCATTAAAAACATAACTTAGAGTAAAATTTTTGGAGATCATGCTAATTTTCTTCAAAATTTATATGGTTGTGGGTTATTTAACTAAGTTGACCCTTAGAAATAAAAATAAATAGAAGCATATGTCGAAATTGCAAGTTATTCTTTCGTAGAGTGGTTATCGTACCGGAATCGTAACAAACTTAACCAACAAATGACTGCAAAGGACAAGACAGTGCAAACACATGAAATGAACATTTTCAGACATGTATCTTGTTAGGGAATTGCTTTGAAATTGCATGTGCTTGTTCTTAACTCTTAAGTCATACACTTGTAGATGTGCATTTCTACATGGAAAGCAAGTTATAAATAATAGCGTTTAATTTTTTCTACTTAAACTTTAACTTCACTACAAATTCTTCTTATGAACATCAATGATATTAGCTACTGTTCAATTCATTTAAAGTTACACTTTGTTGATTGCAACTACCCATTTGCAACAAATTACGTTTCACGTCTTAGATTTGTCATTGGCGCAGCATCGCACGGGTTCCTACTAGTATTACTTAAAAATGAATTATGTGCCTTATATTCTACTTAAAAAAATTTGTCGTGCTGATCACATGTTAAGAATTATGGGAAACAAGAACGTGATGATTAATTAAGGATATTACCTGAATTTTTTTTTACTGTGCTTAGAGGTGCACAAACAGGGTTAAAATCTAAAATAGGTTCGGGCTGAAATCGGTTTGGTTTGATCAATATAAGTCAAAACCAGTTTGTGATAACTTTCGGTTCGATATCAAATTAACCGGTTTCGTTTCAGGTTTTAATTGTCTTCGGTTTGGGTGTTTTTGGTCGGTTTTGGAAGGTTTCGGTTTGGTTAACCAGTTTTGATGGTTAAAATTACAAACTAGTTCCAAGCATACGGTTTCAGTCAGTTCCAAACTGGTTTGATTTCTACATAATTGGTTTCAAACCGGTTCAGTTTCGGTTTAATTTTTAGGTCGGTTAATTAACCGGTTTTTTACCCACCTCTAGTTGTGCTGATCACATGTTAAAATTTAAGCAAGTGATATGGGAAGAGAATTAGATTATCATATTATAATTCAGTGTGTTTAAAAGTGAAATTAGGGTATTTGTTTGAGGAAAAAAACTTGTGAAAGAGGGCAAGAGGCCCAATCTGTTTTTTGTGCTTCATAACTACAATATTATATTTTTATAAGATTTACCGACAACTGATAAATAGTAAATTTTCTTAGTTTTGTTAGTGGGATTCCTTGGAAATCTATTTGTAATCACTTATATCCGACACTAATAATCACTTATATCCATCATTAAATTTAAGTAGACAAAATTACGAAAGACCAAATAAAAATCAGGAACATAAAACAAGTAAAGAAAATTAAAGCAACTAACAATTGAGAGCTACAGTAGCGGATAAGATATAATTACCGTTGCTGCACACGACAAATTTATTTATTGTTTCAATTGCCGCGATTAGGGCTTCCGTTAGCTCAATACCTGCATCTAAGGAGGTTCTGAATAAATAAGAGAGGACAACTTAAAGTTTGTAAGTCCCGAGACGGAATCTTTCAATACGATATCAAGTTAACACTCTGTTATGCGAAAACTAACAAAGTTGTGATCTAAGAATAAGATGAAAAACAAACACTAATTAAACACAATGATTGAGTTCAAAGCACATGTATATTATGCCGGGTACCTAAGTTCCCTTTCCAAGTAACCGATTACAAAGAGGATGATTGTGTTGTCTAACCCTAAATAATAAGAAACATAAGTATATACTACAAGGTAGTACAAGCTATACAGGCCAAGCCCAATCTGGACCAAAAAACCCGTCAAGCCCACCAAAATCACTTGTTATCGTTAAACAAAATCGTAAATAGGGGTGTTCAAAATTTGATTCGAATTCGAAACATTCGAAATTCGAATCGATTCGAATTCGAATATAAATATTCGAATTCGAATTCGAATTCAAAATATTCGAATTCGATTCGTATTCGAGTATAGTAATAGAATACGAATCGAATACGAATTCATGATTTTTTATTCGATTCGATTCGAAATTCGAATTCAAATTATATAATATATTAATATATATTTAAGTTATTAATTTTGGTCAAATCCGTAAATAATAAATGTTCAAAACATAATAATTAAGCCCAATAACCCATACTGATATTTCTTAATTTTGCTAATACTTAATTTTGAACTTATTATCATGTGGTATTGTTGCTATTTTAAATTTATATTTATGTGTTTTACATTGATGAATATGATTTTTTGAAGTTTTTGACATGTGAACTTGAATCAATTCGAATTTATTCGAATTCGAGTTTCAAATACGAATAGAATCGAATTTCGAATATGGAAGATCATACGAATACGAATAAGAATCGAATAATCCAACTTTTAAACGAATACGAATAGTAGCAAAAAAAATAAATTATTCGAATTATTCGATTCGATTAACTTGAAAATTCGTTATTCGATTCGATGAACACCCCTAATCGTAAACACTATTAAAGCATAAACCACAAAATATATGTAACATCCCCAAAATTTTGATCCAAATTTGACAACTTAGGAAAGTTGAGGGATCAAAAATAATCTCAAGATAAGTAATGAGAAAATATTAAATAAGGAAATATAAGAAAAATAAGGAAATAAAAATATTTTCTTAAGTATTTTTACATAAAGGAAACTCCATCCCACATGGAAGGATGTAAGAAAAAGGAAGCACTTTACTTGGGTATAAATAAGGAACGTAAATCACATCCCACATGGAAAGTGGTAAAGAAATGGAATCTCTTTATAAGGAAGAGATTTTCCACAGTAATATTCTTTTATGAATATCAAGCACCAAGTGGTCCTAGCGGAGGGTGCATAGCACCCGACGCGCACGCGCTCGGGCGAGGCCGAGGCCGAGGGCGAGGGCGACGGGCATTGGGCGCAATGTGGCGCACTTTGCACTTCGCACGCTCGCATCGCCGCGAGCCGCCTTAGTATTTTTGTACAACGAAAATTAGACTAGAAATGTCAAGCTATCAAAGATGAGGGACTAAAAGTAAAAAATAGTATTATGGGACCCATCGCGGTACGCGATGAGTCCAAGAGGACGGCCATCGCAGTACGCGATGGGCCGTGATGAGTCATCAACACATGTCACACTCTGGTGACACGTGGCAGCAGGTCGGGACACGTGGAAGAACCTGTCAGACCACGTGGCGACACGTGTCAGAATGGAACCCGTCGCGGTACGCGACGGTGTTGAAAAAGGTGCCCATCGCGTACCGCGATGGGACACAAAAATGGCTATAAAAGGGGATGGATCCGGCTCATTTCACACACACCACAACCACCCTCTCTCTAGAATTTACTCTCTCTTTACCTCGGTTTGCGTGCCGAACATCGTTTTGCGTGCTGAACGACCCGACAATCATAACCTCGTAATCCGTGCCATAAACCCAATATTTTCCTCGAAGTGCGTGCCACTCAAGAAGCCTGACATTTTCATCTCGAAGTTCGTGCATGACCCGGTGACATCCGAACGTTGTCTTGATTTGCGTGCCAAGAAGGGTTGATCAAGAACGCCTCGATAAATGTGGATAGATTAGAAGTGATGCCCGTATAAGCGTAGGAATATATAACTCCGAATACCCGTGCGAGGTAAGGGGTTCTGCCTAAGTTATTATTATATTATAAATGGCTTAGACCATAGTCGAAGATATAGCTGAACCTTAATTATGATTTAGTATTATATAACTTTTCTTAAGTGAGGGTTATAGTTAAAATAATATTTCTTTAATATTAATAAATATAATATTCAAAGAGTATAGTTGAATAATGTTTCTTCTTGAAGAAGAATCAGTATAGATGTTTCTTCCTGAAGAAGAAACGAACATATAATTGGTGAATAAATAAGAGGACTAAAGGTCCAAATGTTTTGAATAGACAAATGTTTTATCAAGGTTAAAGCTATACAAAACGGACTAAAGGTCTGAAGCTAGATCGCTGATCTAGTTATTTATATAAAGATTATTCTCGTACTATAGGTCCGAGGTAACAAAACAAGAAGAAGGAATCAGAAAACAGGAATCAGTATCAGAAACTGATTATAAATAGACAAGGTGAATACGCCCCAAACCTTTTATAATGAGTCTGAATGTTTGCATAGGATTTACGAATCCTTAAAAACTTTGTGTACAATAATAAGAAATGGACACTCTGATTAAGAGTATACATGTGTCTGGATCTAAACATACATGGTGACTCGGTATTTCCCCGAGGCCATGCATATCATCAACATGCCTCTGAAGGTCTACGGGACTGTTCAAAGAAATGATATTGGGTATATAATTAATTGTACATAGTACTTAGGGTAATTTTATCCCAATTTATGTAACACCCCGACCGATGGCGGATTATACATTGGGGCGCCACGTATTGTTTCATTACTCGCGACACTATTTGGGTGTCAATATTTAATAAATACATTTCATTGCGCACGCGCAGAACACAATTTCACGAAGTAACATCAATTTAATCATATCATAACTCAAAATATTCGAATAACATAAACTTGTCTTGTTACATTTTAAACTAGGTCCAAAAGAAAAGAAAACATCCTATGTGTCCTCAAGCTTCCAGAAACAGCTACAGCAAACCTGAACATGTGTTAAAATAAAACGTCAACACTTGCGTGTCGGTGAGAAATCAAGTTTAATAAATATAAATAGATAACAATATCTGCGCGCATCATGTGTATAACTGGTGTTCAACAAGGGTGTAATCAGATTGTGATCAAGCCTTAGATCATAGCTCATAGTTCAATCCGTGCTCCCAATTGAGCACAAAAACAAGAAGACTGTGCAAGTGTAAACAAAAGAGAAATCATAAACGATAGTTCTCCCGTGTTCATCTAATGGATCCATGAAAACTGCGGAATAGGCCGACAAGACGGTTAATGATCCACACATACAAATAAACAGCCAAGTCTACGTCCATAACACATGGGGTTTTGCGCGACAAAAGTTCATAAACAAGTTTAAGACTCAAGTTTGTACGAACACATGAGCATCCCAAAACATTAAAAATAAAAAGGGATTAGGTACGAGGTTACTCACCTGAAAAAAGGTGTGTTGAAAGATAATGCAAGAACCAACATTTAAACAAGCACAAGTTAACCTATAAATAAGAGGTTATTGGTTTAACGATTGGTTTTTATGTCTAGAATATATGTAAGTTACTTAAACAAAATATATATATTTACCGAGATCTGGGCAGAACAGAAGAGAAGACGGAGGCAAAGAGAGTGGAGGCAGCTGAGGAATTAGGGCAGAGAGCAAAGGGAGAGAGGTTTGGGGAGAGTTTAAATGTAGTGTGTGAAGTGTTAAGAAAATAGCTATATTTATAGGCAAACCCTAGGGAACACAATCCCTAGAAAAGAGGAAAAGATCTAAACAAATCAAGCAAAAGATATTAAAAAGATATGCCGGCAGCTGCAGGGGATGGGGAAAAGCTGACAGGTTACAGGTCAAAGCATGGGAGGCGTCAGAGAAAACACTGTTCAAGACATGCAAAAGAAGATTTCAAAAGATAATGTCAGTCACTTTTTCTGTCAACCAATAGGATTGGTGCGCATGCTGCGCCGAAAGTGGCTTTTCGGACAGATGTCGGAACTGACCTAAGGTGCTCAAACAAAAGATAAGATATCTCAAAAGAATACAGGCTGACCTAAACAGAGGAAAAGACTTAAGGTTTAGCGCGAGAAGATTCGAGCGCACGCGCGAGGGCGAAGGCAGACAGAGAACAAATCCTTGGCGCGTCGCGGGAAGAACTACAAATCCTTAGCGCGCCGCGGGAAGAACTACAAATTCTTAGCGCGTCGCGGGAAGAACTACCGTTCTTAGCGCGCTGCGAGAAGAACTACAATTCTTAGCGCGCTGCGAGAAGAACTACAATTCTTAGCGCGTCGCGGGAAGAACTACAATTCTTAGCGCGCCGCGGGAAGAACTTAAATCCTTAGCGCGCTGCAGGAACAGTTCGCCTCGCGTATCGCAGGAACAGCTGGTCTTCACGCAGGCTTCCTTGTAAGGATTCTGGCGTGTGGAGCTGCGCAGACATCCTTAGGCGGGAAGAACCAAAGGACAAACAAAGAGGTAAGAGAAAAAAGGGGTTCAAGGCTTAAGGGTTAAGCAGAGGGGCGAGACGGCGACAAGAGAGAAAAAGGGAGGCGGGACGGCGACAAGAAAGAGAAAGAGGCGGGACGGCGGGAAGGAAAATTATTATTATTAGTAAGTAATATAAAAATATATATATATAATTTATTTAATGTTAAATTTACAAAGATTAATAATCAAATTTTAAATCATAAAAGAATCGGATTTGAAAACGGGTACCTGGGTCGGGTCGGATTGGGCAGTTGTCACAGTCTCCCCTACTTTAAGAAATTTCGTCCCGAAATTTAACTCGAAGTAGGATGCGCAGAGAAAAGGTGCGGGTACTTGATCTTCATCTGATCTTCCCTTTCCCAAGTGAACTCGGCTCCGCGCTTGGACTGCCAACGAACTTTAACAATAGGGATGCGACTGCGCTTGGTTTTCTTTACCTCGCGATCCATAATCTCAACAGGCTTCTCAACGAAGTGCATAGACTCATCAACTTGAACTTCATCAAGTGGTATGTGAAGGTTCTCGTCAGCTAAACATTTCTTGAGATTGGATACATGGAAAGTTGGATGCCCATTGCTGAGCGCGGGCGGCAGGTCCAGTTTGTAAGCAACTTTACCTACTCTCGCGAGAATCTTGAACGGACCAACATAACGAGGTGCAAGTTTACCTTTCTTCCCAAAGCGGACAACACCCTTCCAGGGCGACACCTTGAGGAGAACAAGATTACCAACTAGAAATTCGAGAGGCTTCCGCCTGCGATCTGCGTAACTCTTCTGTCGGCTTCTGGCAGTCAGCAGATGATCACGGATCTTGGCGATTTTATCGGTTGTCTCTTGAACTAGTTCGGGTCCTGTGATTTGAACTTCACCCACTTCGTTCCAACAAATCGGTGAACGGCACTTTCGACCGTAAAGTGCTTCAAATGGGGCCATACCGATGCTGGAATGATAGCTGTTATTATAAGAGAACTCGACCAGAGGTAGGTGTGAATCCCAATTACCTCCAAAATCAAGAACACAAGATCGAAGCATATCCTCAAGGGTTTGAATGGTTCGCTCAGACTGTCCGTCAGTCTGAGGATGATATGCAGTACTCATGTCCAGACGAGTTCCTAACGCAGATTGGAGAGATTTCCAAAAGCGAGATATAAAACGGCCATCGCGATCGGATATGATGCTCAAAGGAGTACCATGACGGCAGACAATTTCCTTGACATAAAGATGCGCAAGTTGTTCGACACGGTAGGTTTCACGAATGGGCAGAAAGTGGGCAGACTTGGTCAATCGATCCACTATTACCCAAATGCTATCATGTTTGCTTGCGGTCAAGGGTAACTTGGTGATAAAGTCCATTGCTATACTTTCCCATTTCCACGTAGGAATTTCAGGTTGTTCGAGCAAACCAGATGGGCGTTGATGTTCAGCTTTTACCTTAGAACAAGTTAGGCATTTAGATACGAACACAGCAATATCCTTTTTCATACCAGGCCACCAAAAAGAAAGGCGCAAATCTTTGTACATTTTGTCAGCGCCAGGATGAACGGAATAACGAGTTTTGTGCGCTTCACTCAGTATGACAGAGCGAAGATTCTCATCATTGGGGATCCAGATGCGATTGAGATAGCAGAGAATTCCATTCAGATTAGGGACAAAATGAGCTTCTGCACCACACGCTAACTCGGCGCGTAGGTTTCCTTCGCTGATCGATGCGCGCTGCGCGTTGCGAATGCGCGATTCAAGATCGTTTCGGATCGGCGCGAAGCGAAGCTGCAGGCGCGGCAAGATACAGTTAAGTTGGCTGGGTTTCCGGCTGAGCGCATCGGCTACCACATTAGCCTTTCCAGGGTGATATCGGATCTCACAATCGTAATAGCTGATGAGTTCGTTCCATCGACGTTGTCTCATGTTAAGTTCCTTTTGATCAAAAATGTGCTGAAGGCTTTTATGGTCGGTGTAGATGATGCACTTAGTCCCATAGAGGTAATGTCTCCAGATTTTCAAGGCAAATACAACTGCACCAAGTTCGAGATCGTGAGTCGTATAATTCTTTTCGTGAATTTTGAGTTGCCTTGACGCGTAAGCGATAACCTTGCCTCGTTGCATAAGTACACAACCGAGACCTTGGTTGGAGGCATCACAATACACGACAAAATCATCATTACCCTCAGGTAAAGCTAGAACAGGAGCTTCGCACAACAATTGCTTGAGCCTCAGAAAGGCTTCTTCTTGCTTCGAGCCCCAAATATACGGTTTGCCTTTGTGCGTTAATGCTGTTAAAGGCAAAGCGATCTTTGAGAAGTTCGAAATAAATCGCCGGTAGTAACCAGCTAAGCCCAAAAAGGAACGGATTTCGGTAGGAGTGGACGGCGTAATCCAGTTCTTGATTGCTTCAATCTTGGATGGGTCGACATGAATACCCATCTTGTTTACAACATGTCCAAGAAACTGTACTTCATCCGACCAAAACTCACACTTGGAGAGTTTGGCATAGAGTTGCTCGGTTCGAAGCTTTTGCAACACCAACCGAAGATGTTGCTCATGCTCGGCCTTGGTTTTAGAATACACCAGAACATCATCGATAAACACGATCACGAATTTATCCAAGAAAGGCCTACACACCCGATTCATTAGATCCATGAAAACGGCGGGTGCGTTGGTTAAACCGAAAGACATGACCAAGAATTCAAAATGGCCATAGCGGGTTCGAAAAGCAGTCTTGGGAATATCCTCATCACGGATACGCAACTGGTGATAGCCAGAACGGAGATCGATCTTGGAGAAACAAGAGGCACCTTGGAGTTGATCAAAGAGGTCGTCAATACGCGGTAAGGGATACCGGTTCTTAATGGTGAGCTTGTTCAGCTCGCGGTAATCAATACACATGCGAAACGTACCGTCTTTCTTTTTAACGAACAACACCGGAGCACCCCAGGGCGAAGAGCTAGGGCGAAAGAATCCTTTAGTGGTCAACTCTTGAAGTTGACTTGCTAATTCTTGCATTTCAGCGGGTGCAAGTCGATAAGGAGATTTGGCTACGGGGGAAGCACCAGGGACAAGATCAACACGAAACTCGACTTCCCGAGCGGGAGGTAAACCAGAAAGATCATCAGGAAAAACTTCAGGGAAGTCGCGCACGATAGGGATATCAGAAAGTTTCTTCTTTCCTTCATCGGGTTTGACCACATGGGCTAAGAATGCAACACATTTCTTCCGCAAAAGTCTTCGGGCTTCAGTGCATGACATTAGTTTAAGACCGTTAGATGGTTTCTCGCCGTAGATATGCAGATCACCATTTTCCCGAGGAATGCGAATCAACTTCTTGGCGAAAATAACTTCGGCGCGATTTTGCGAGAGCCAATCCATACCGATAATAACATCAAAGCTTCCAAGCCGCATAGGAATGAGGTCGATTCGAAAATCGTTTTCGTTAAGGTTAAGCGTACAATCTTTGATCACAGAGTTTATTAAAATAGTTTCACCATTAGCCAATTCAACTGAAAAGTTTTCGTTTAAGTTTATGCGCGGTCGCGCAAGTTTCTGCTCAAATGCGCGAGAAATAAAACTTCTATCGGCGCCAGTATCAAAAAGTATAGATGCATATTGTCCGTTAAGTAAAAATGTACCATTAACCACGTCATTGTTCGCTTGCGCTTGGTGCGCTGTTATATTAAAAGCTCGGCCGCGCGTCACTTGGTTTGAAATTTGGTTAACCGGGTTCGCTTGCGTAATCTGAACTTGTAGTCTCGGGCACGCGTTCCGGAAATGACTGGGATCACCGTAGTTATAGCACGACCTGGGTCGTGGATTGGGGTATGTTGGTTGTGGGTTTAACGGGTAAGTTGGTGGTGTATGCGCGATTGGGTTGGCTGGAAGGACTCTACAGTTCTCAGCAGTGTGACCAGTACGGCCACATCGGTTACATTGTCGGCACGGGACTTGAGTTGGATGGTGAAGTCTACAGGTTGGGCAAAAGGGTTGGTTTCCTGTGTAGGGTTTCTTAGTTGGCGGGGCAGGGAGTGCTGGATTGGTTAAGGCATAGTTGTGGACTACAGGAGGTGTTGGGTAGGTCGACAGTGGGTTAGGCGCGTAAACTGGAGGTTGGTAGGTAGGTCGCTGGACAATGGGCGGGTTGGTAAGCGCATAGGCTTTGCGCCTGCGCTTGAGGTTGTTACGGTTTGAGGGTTCTGGTTGGTTTCTGTTGGTTCTGGGACAGTCTTGGTGGGTTTGGTCTTCTCAGCTCCCCGCAGGAACAGGGTTCCTGCCCTGACATGGTTGTCGCTGAGCACAGCGGCCAACTCGACGGCGTCAGAGAGGGTTAGTGGGTTCCTGGCCCATACAGAATCTTGGATTTCCATGGGGAGACCCCCAAGGAACTTCTCGATGGCTCGGCGGGAATGGGTAACTAGGTGTGGGACAAGCAAGCTTAATTCATGGAAGCGCGTCGCGTACTCGCGCGCTTCGCCACTGTACTGTTTCAGGTTCCAAAACTCTTCCTCCAGGCGTTTTACTTCGTTGGGAGGGCAGAATTCTCTAGTCAAAAGTTCCTTGAATTCCTCCCAAAGCATGCTAGAAGCAGCCTCTGCGCCACGCGCATGAGCTACTCCGTTCCACCAAGTAAGCGCCCTTGACTTTAGGACACTTGAGGCGTATAAGGTTCGTCGGTCTGGAGGGCATTGGGTATGGAGGAAGGTGTTCTCAATTTTCTTGAGCCATTGGAGCATTACGGTGGCTCCTTCAAGTCCTGTGAATTTTGGAGGGTTACCCGCATTAAAGGATTTAATATTGTATCCGGAGGGGTTGGGATTATTTCGGTTTAAGGCTTGGGCTATTGCGGCGGCCATTTCCTGGGAACATTGCTGTCTACGCCTGCGCGAGGCTTCTCTCCTCTGATGACGGCGAGATAGCGGAGGCATTCTATAAAAGTTTTAATTTTTGTTAATATCTTGGTATGGGAAATCGTTTTAGCGCAAAGTATCATTGTGAAGCTTGTTTCGCGGAGTTAAATGCTATCAAACTTTGAAGTAAAATATGAATTTAAATGCAAACTTAATACAGGTAATGAATTCGATTTGAAAATTGACAATTCATGTATCACCATGACTTTTCAAATCTTCAATTTAAAATATACGAGCAAACAAGCATTGAAGGTTGACAATTCATGTATCACCATGACTTTTCAGATCTTCAATTTAAAATATCGAGTAAATGAATATTGGAGATTGACAATTCATGTATCACCATGACTTTTCAATTCTTCAATTTAAAACATAAAGTTAATGGTAATTGAAAATCAACCATTCATGTACCACCATGACTTCTCGGATTTTCAATCCCCACAACAAACGAATATGTAAGGAAATAAATTGAAATTTAATAAAAATTGAAAGATCACGAATAAAACATGAAATCAAGTGCTGCGTATGCGCCAGCATATTTTATAAGTATCGAGTAAATAACAATTAGCGCGCAAACATGAGATATTTCTCATGCGCGAGAAGGGACTCTTAGGTAATCTAGGTCGTTACATCTAACCACCTATCCTAAAGTCACGGAGCTCTGATACCAATCTGTAACACCCCGACCGATGGCGGATTATACATCGGGGCGCCACGTATTGTTTCATTACTCGCGACACTATTTGGGTGTCAATATTTAATAAATACATTTCATTGCGCACGCGCAGAACACAATTTCACGAAGTAACATCAATTTAATCATATCATAACTCAAAATATTCGAATAACATAAACTTGTCTTGTTACATTTTAAACTAGGTCCAAAAGAAAAGAAAACATCCTATGTGTCCTCAAGCTTCCAGAAACAGCTACAGCAAACCTGAACATGTGTTAAAATAAAACGTCAACACTTGCGTGTCGGTGAGAAATCAAGTTTAATAAATATAAATAGATAACAATATCTGCGCGCATCATGTGTATAACTGGTGTTCAACAAGGGTGTAATCAGATTGTGATCAAGCCTTAGATCATAGCTCATAGTTCAATCCGTGCTCCCAATTGAGCACAAAAACAAGAAGACTGTGCAAGTGTAAACAAAAGAGAAATCATAAACGATAGTTCTCCCGTGTTCATCTAATGGATCCATGAAAACTGCGGAATAGGCCGACAAGACGGTTAATGATCCACACATACAAATAAACAGCCAAGTCTACGTCCATAACACATGGGGTTTTGCGCGACAAAAGTTCATAAACAAGTTTAAGACTCAAGATTGTACGAACACATGAGCATCCCAAAACATTAAAAATAAAAAGGGATTAGGTACGAGGTTACTCACCTGAAAAAAGGTGTGTTGAAAGATAATGCAAGAACCAACTTTTAAACAAGCACAAGTTAACCTATAAATAAGAGGTTATTGGTTTAACGATTGGTTTTTATGTCTAGAATATATGTAAGTTACTTAAACAAAATATATATATTTACCGAGATCTGGGCAGAACAGAAGAGAAGACGGAGGCAAAGAGAGTGGAGGCAGCTGAGGAATTAGGGCAGAGAGCAAAGGGAGAGAGGTTTGGGGAGAGTTTAAATGTAGTGTGTGAAGTGTTAAGAAAATAGCTATATTTATAGGCAAACCCTAGGGAACACAATCCCTAGAAAAGAGGAAAAGATCTAAACAAATCAAGCAAAAGATATTAAAAAGATATGCCGGCAGCTGCAGGGGATGGGGAAAAGCTGACAGGTTACAGGTCAAAGCATGGGAGGCGTCAGAGAAAACACTGTTCAAGACATGCAAAAGAAGATTTCAAAAGATAATGTCAGTCACTTTTTCTGTCAACCAATAGGATTGGTGCGCATGCTGCGCCGAAAGTGGCTTTTCGGACAGATGTCGGAACTGACCTAAGGTGCTCAAACAAAAGATAAGATATCTCAAAAGAATACAGGCTGACCTAAACAGAGGAAAAGACTTAAGGTTTAGCGCGAGAAGATTCGAGCGCACGCGCGAGGGCGAAGGCAGACAGAGAACAAATCCTTGGCGCGTCGCGGGAAGAACTACAAATCCTTAGCGCGCCGCGGGAAGAACTACAAATTCTTAGCGCGTCGCGGGAAGAACTACCGTTCTTAGCGCGCTGCGAGAAGAACTACAATTCTTAGCGCGTCGCGGGAAGAACTACAATTCTTAGCGCGCCGCGGGAAGAACTTAAATCCTTAGCGCGCTGCAGGAACAGTTCGCCTCGCGTATCGCAGGAACAGCTGGTCTTCACGCAGGCTTCCTTGTAAGGAGTCTGGCGCGTGGAGCTGCGCAGACATCCTTAGGCGGGAAGAACCAAAGGACAAACAAAGAGGTAAGAGAAAAAAGGGGTTTAAGGCTTAAGGGTTAAGCAGAGGGGCGAGACGGCGACAAGAGAGAAAAAGGGAGGCGGGACGGCGACAAGAAAGAGAAAGAGGCGGGACGGCGGGAAGGAAAATTATTATTATTAGTAAGTAATATAAAAATATATATATATAATTTATTTAATGTTAAATTTACAAAGATTAATAATCAAATTTTAAATCATAAAAAGAATCGGATTCGAAAACGGGTACCTGGGTCGGGTCGGATTGGGCAGTTGTCACAATTTAGTTGGGTGACTAATGAGTAGTCACAAAGGTATTATTGTTGATTTCACAAAGGTATTGAAAAGAGATTTTAGAGTCAGCGTTATTCACCAGCTTTGTGCTGACGTATTTTCCCCCATGTTACAGGGAACAAGAAAGGTTAGACAAGCAAGAAGGAATAAAGATTGGATTTATAGTCATTAGATGCTATCTGATGGCTCAAATATTTTATTTGAAAATAATACGAAGAGTTATGTTTTTCAAAGAAATGTGTTTGAAATATTAAACGAGTATTTTGACCCGAGAGTTTAATAAGTTTTCAAAGTAATAATATTTTATTTAAAGACTTCTGCTGAAATAAAACCCGCAACTCTGATGTATTTACAAAACATGTACCAACTATTGGTCACACGCCTAGGCCCTAAAGTGGGGTGTGACAGGTTGGTATCAGAGCCATCAATCTTAGCGAATTAGGTATTTGATTATACCTATGCTTTGATTAAGGATAAGTTTTGAAAACTTATTATATAGATTTTATTCAAGCTACGTAGATACTTAGTTGAAAAGTATCTAAAAATTATCCAAACCATTACGGATAAGATATAACAAATATAAATAAGATAGGAGCGTCTACCTATCTCTAAATTTAACCTCGCGCAGATGTCCGATTGTGAATCTAGCGAAGAATCCGCTAAGCCTCGATCTGGTAAAGGAAAAGGATTAATGGGAACGTCTTTTCTCCCAATTCCTATACCTAGCGATGAAAGTACATGCCAAACGAAAATAGAGGAAGATTCGGAATCATATGATATTTACATTCCGCTAGCTCAAATAATTCCCAATCATGATACATATGGAGCGGGATCAAGTAGATCCAAGAAATCAATGATGTCAAGGGAAAAAGAAGTAATGACCTATCCAGAAGAATATATTCTAGAGCAACAATATTTTCCGGCAACTAAGGATTTTTGCGTTGCTCATAATAAAGAAGCAATGAAAGAAATGGAGGTGGAAGAAAAAGAAAAGGAGGCTATCAAGAAAGATAGAAAGATTCAAAAAGTAGTTATTCGCTAGAAGAAATAGAACCTTTGAAATTGTAGAGAGTATAATTGTAACAAACGTGCACTCTTGTAACTATAATAAGATGAATAAAAGATATGTTTTAAATTCTTCGAATATTGGACTTATCTTTTAAAATTTTATTGTAGTATGTCAAGAGAAGAAAGTGCAAACTCTCACAATAGTCCTTCAAAGAAAATAGAAAACAAAGATAACGTTAATAAAAATAATGAAATTCCTGCTCAATATATAAAGGGAATTCAAAAGATGATTAAGGAAGCTATGAATGACATATCTACAAGTAAAAGTCAACCAAAATCTAACAAGAGAAATCGAAGTAAGTCTGTTTCTTCAAGAAAGGAAGAAACTTATGATAGCTCTACGGCTGATAATCATTCAAAGAATAAGAAAAGAAAGAAACGAAAGAAACTCAAAATCAGTGGATGTTTGTTCAAAGACTTCAAGTATTATGGACCAAAGGAGTTTCACGGAGATAAAGGAGCCATCACAACCGTGAGGTGGCTTGAGGAGATGGAAACAATAGTGATAACAAGTAAGTGTACTGATAAAGAGAAGATGCAGTATACCGCCTTAATGTTTAAAGGAGAGGCGCATGAGTGGTGGAATGCTCTATTAATGAGCAAAGGGAGAGAAGTGATGTATAACTTAAGTTGGGAGACATTCAAAGGTCTTATATTAAAGAAATTTTGCCCAACTCATGAAATGGATTGGATTCAAACTGAGTTATGGAATCACAAGGTTGTTGGCACAAATATTAGGGAATATAACACTAAATTCCTAGAATACTGCCAACTGGTTCCATATCTAGTAACTCCGGAATATAACAAAGTAACTCGATACATATATGGACTACCAAGAGAAATAAGAGATATGGTACGATCCAATATGCCAGAAACAGTTGATTCGGCTATGGAATTGGCCGGATATTTAATCAATAGCATGATAAGGAATCAAGAAGAAGAAAACGAGAATGATAAAGAGACTAAGGAGTCAAAAGATTCCGAGAAGATAGGAAAAGAAGAAAGTACTCCCAAGTCATCTTGTAAGACTTGTGGAAGAAAACATACTGGAAAGTGTCGACTAGAAAATTCAAACAATTGTGCATACTGCAAGAGAGAAGGACACACAATAAATGAATGTCGTAAGAAACTAGGGGTATGTTTTACATGTGGAGAAACGGTACACTTCAAGACTGAATGCCCAAAAAGAAAAGCTAGTCAAGATTAATGACAAGATCACATCAAGGAAATGTCAAGATAGATTAGCTAACTTTTGTATATTAATTGTAACTCGTTTTCAAACGATAAGTTTTGTAATCAAAGAAGGGTATCAAAGAAGGGTATTTAATTCCCTAAGTTATAAATAAAATATTAGCATATAGATCGTGTCAATACACAAGAATGCTTATATTCGTTACCTCTAAAGAAAAATCAAGAGGTTCACATATTGAAAAGTTCATCTGAACTTATAACAAAGAAAACGTTGAGAAAATTATCATCTAGGAGGATGATATATCAAACGTTTGAAAATATATATATGCAAGGACAATATATTATCGAAAGGAGATCATTCAAGAATATCTACCTAGTAAGGTTGATCAAAAAGTCAAAGAAAAAGAGCTCGAAGATATTCAAGAAAATGCAATCGCTAAGTATAGCGCATGAAATTAAGTCAAAGGGTACTATAGAGAACATCATTGATCAAGATCAAGGATAGAATAGATTCAATAGACTGAATCTAAGCAACAAGTTAATGGAATAGATTCGATAGATTGAATCTAACAACAAAAATATACTGGAAAAGATTTGATAGACTGAATCAAAACAACAATGTAGTTAACATCAGCAAATATTTAGAATACAAACGGTAAGGTAAATAGTTAAACACAACTGATCAATGTGTTTAGCATTTTATATTTACTAATGATATTCTGAACTATTGACTGGTTTCATCATTCAAGGATGTAAGTTAGCAACAAAATAAAGACCCTAGTTATTCTGTATACAACAAGAACCAGATTAGATAGAATCTAATTTTTGAAAGGTAAGAACTATTCACACTTCAAACAACGAATCTCGAGGACGAGATTCATTTCAAGGCGGGGAGGATGTAACATCCCCAAAATTTTGATCCAAATTTGACAACTTAGGAAAGTTGAGGGATCAAAAATAATCTCAAGATAAGTAATGAGAAAATATTAAATAAGAAATATAAGAAAAATAAGGAAATACAAATATTTCCTAAGTTAAGTATTCTTACATAAAGAAAACTCCATCCCACATGGAAGGATGTAAGAAAAAGGAAGCACTTTACTTGGGTATAAATAAGGAATGTAAATCCCATCCCACATGGAAAGTGGTAAAGAAATGGAAGCTCTTTATAAGGAAGAGATTTTCCATAGTAATATTCTTTTATGAATATCATGCACCAAGTGGTTCTAGCGGAGGTTGCGTAGCACCCGACGCGCACGTGCTCGGGCTCGAGCGAGGGCGAGGACGAAGGGCGTTGGGCGCAATGTGGCGCTTTGATGGCGCACTTCGCACGCTCGCATCGTTGCGAGCCGCCTTAGTATTTTTGGACAGCGAAAATTATACTAGAAATGTCAAGCTATCAAAGACGAGGGACTAAAAGTAAAAAAATAATATTATGGGACCCATCGGGGTACGCGATGAGTCCAAGAGGACGGCCATCGCGGTACGCGATGGGCCGTGATGAGTCATCAACACGTGTCACACTCTGGTGACACGTGGCAGCAGGCCGGGACACGTGGAAGAACCTGTCAGACCACGTGGCGACACGTGTCAGAATGGAACCCGTCGCGGTACGCGACGGTGTTGAAAAAGGTGCCCATCGCGTACCGCGATGGGACACAAAAATGGCTATAAAAGGGGAGGGATCCGACTCATTTCACATACACCACAACCACCCTCTCTCTAGAATTTACTCTCTCTTTACCTCGGTTTGCGTGCCGAACATCGTTTTGCGTGCTGAACGACCCGACAATCATAACCTCGTAATCCGTGCCATAAACCCAATATTTTCCTCGAAGTGCGTGCCACTCAAGAAACCCGACATTTTCGTCTCGAAGTACGTGCACGACCCGGTGACATCCGAACGTTGTCTCGATTTACGTGCCAAGAAGGGTTGATCAAGAACGCCTCGATAAATGTGGATAGAGTAGAAGTGCTGCCCGTATAAGCGTAGGAATATATAACTCCGAATACCCGTGCGAGGTAAGGGGATCTGCCTAAGTTATTATTATACTATAAATGGCTTAGACCATAGTCGAAGATATAGCCGAACCTTGATTATGATTTAGTATTATATAACTTTTCTTAAGTGAGGGTTATAGTTAAAATAATATTTCTTTAATATTAAGAAATATAATATTCAAAGAGTATAGTTGAATAATGTTTCTTCTTGAAGAAGAATCAGTATAGATGTTTCTTCCTGAAGAAGAAACGAACATATAATTGGTGAATAAATAAGAGGACTAAAGGTCCAAATGTTTTGAATAAACAAATGTTTTATCAAGGTTAAAGCTATACAAAACGGACTAAAGGTCTGAAGCTAGATCGCTGATCTAGTTATTTATATAAAGATTATTCTCGTACTATAGGTCCGAGGTAACAAAACAAGAAGAAGGAATCAGAAAACAGGAATCAGTATCAGAAACTGATTATAAACAGACAAGGTGAATACGCCCCAAACCTTTTATAATGAGTCTGAATGTTTGCATAGGATTTGCGAATCCTTAAAAACTTTGTGTACAATAATAAGAAATGGACACTCTGATTAAGAGTATACATGTGTCTGGATCCAAACATACATGGTGACTCGGCATTTCCCCGAGGCCATGCATATCCTCAACATGCCTCTGAAGGTCTACGAGACTGTTCAGAGAAATGATATGTGTATATAATTAATTGTATATGGTAATTAGGGTAATTTTATCCCAATTTAGTTGGTGCCTAATGAGTAGTCACAAATGTATTATTGTTGGTTTCACAAAGGTATTGAAAAGAGATTTTAGAGTCAGTGTTATTCACCAGCTTTGTGCTGACGTATTTTCCCCCATGTTACAGGGAACAAGAAAGGTTAGACAAGCAAGAAGGAATAAAAGATTGGAGTTATAGTCATTAGATGTTATCTGATGGCTCAGATATTTTATTTGAAAATAATACAAAGAGTTTTGTTTTTCAAAGAAATGTGTTTGAAATATTAAACGGGTATTTTGACCCGAGAGTTTAATAAGTTTTCAAAGTACTAATATTTTATTTAAAGACTTCCGCTGAAATAATACCCGCAACTCTGATGTATTTACAAAACATGTACCAACTATTGGTCACACGCCTAGGCCCTAAAATGGGGTGTGACAATATAGCTATAAAATTTCCCCTTTGGTTTATTGGTACTTTTCCCAAAACTACTTGAAGAATGAGTAACTCAACACACTGTCTTGTTGCGGTTACCGGTACGTTTGGTCTTGGAGCATCATTTAGTCCCGCCGGTCTCGTTTTGAGCTCAATTTATACTTCTTTTTCCAACAGCCACCCTGGTTCGGTTTTTGCTCAGCCTTACGATTCCAGCCCCACGATCTAGATCCTGAAGCTGGTCTTTCGACTAGTAATCATATCTTCATGCTCTTTTTTTCATTCTGCATTTGAAGATCCCACAAAATGATTACTTTTCTTTCTCTTGACACCATATTTTCTTCACCTAATGACCAAAAGGATGATCCATAATCTCATCTGTGTCAAACAATCAAATTATATTCAACAAATAAAGTCTTCGGTCAATCATAGACTAATCCGGTCAACCAAAAACAAAAACAAAAGTCATCAGCATGCATGATTCCTCGTTTTCCATGTCAATCTTCTCCAACATACCCAACCTGGAGCAGGCTGACGTGTTACTATTACATATATCATAAACCAAAGAAACTCCATTTGAAATAAAGAAATAGAATCCAAAACAATGAGTTAAAACAACTGAAAGAAATCTTAAGTGTCATTTATTAAAACTGAAATAAAAGAAAATAAATAAAGTCTTTATTCTTGAACATTCTACCCTCATCACTAATTTCCCTGTTTTCTCGAATTACCTGTCAACAAATAAGACAAACACAAACAAGAAAATACGGCTGAGCCAAAAATTGCCCACTAACAGAAATAATAATAGTAATGACGATATGATAATAAACAGAAATAAAATAATAACAAAATCTATCATAACCGAAATAGGTATGATACCGAAATTTGATACTTTCAGAACATATGACAATATTATACCAGAACAAAAACCAATACTATACATATAATGGTGACTGACCTACACGACAAGTGATGTTGCTAAAATAGGCCGCGTAATTAAAGAGGTACATAGAGCCAAAACATATAACATATAATATGTGATGTGTAACATATAACTGAACTAGGATCGATCCACACGCCCCTAAACGGCCAAATTACAACCAAAGTACTAGTTAGAGACGTCGTGAACTTTAAAACACACTGTCACGAAAAGTGTGTGCTCGGGTAACAGAGTACTAAACCTGAAAGACAACATAACTATCTAACATATAACATAATAATAAAAATTCATATTATTATCCACAAAAACATGCAATAATGAGCACAAGTTTATACAATCAATTGCATGCTACAAATATCTCTAACCAAACTTAGTAATCAAAATGGAAAGTTGAACAAAACTAAATAAAAGTTAACGACGTATAAAATGTCCGGAGACCAAATGGGTCATATCAATAGAGACAACTTGGAGATACTAAAATATAAATACCAAAAGTCCGTACTACAAAGTAACGGATTAGAATGTATACTATGAGTAAACGAAAAAAGGAACCGCACTACGAAGTAACGGGATAATAACTATGAGCGATAGAAACCAGAAACCGTACCTTAGGCAGAAGGAGAATCAATCAACCAAAATAGTCATACTCAACTAGAACCCGTACAATAGCTCGACATGATCAACGAGCGTGGCAACAGAAACACTTATGGGCTAAGAGCAAATTAAATGTCGGGTGATTGATGGCTGATTCGGTATTCTTGATGACTTCACGCGGTTTCACAATCAGTGACGATGATTCTTGCTAGCATCACTACGGAACTAGAAAAGAATCTCGAGCGGTAACAATTGATGAGGGCAGAATGGTTATGATATCATGGGAAGATAAATAGAAGATTCAAAGGTTTGTGGGGGTATATATAGTTGAAAAGAAACGTGATTCCCAAGAGATTTATCCCAATGAATATGTGAGTTTGTTGTTGGAATGTAGGAAGTGATAAAGTTCGAGAGAAACATATATATCTTCAGGAAGAATGGATTAGGTCAAGAGCTACCCAACTCATTAAGGTTTAAGGCTTCTTCAAGTATTGGTATATTATTATTATTATTATTATTATTATTATTATTTAAATATTCAAATATTATTATGATTCAAATTTTAATATGAACTTGTCGTTTTCTTCCTGATCATTAGGCATGTATTATATATTTATACCTATCACTTTGTGTAACACATATATATTCATTTAATCAAATTCTATTTTATTTATTTAGATTTCTTTCCGTTAATCATGTACGGGTAAAAACCCTCATGTATTTATTTATTTATTTATTATTATTATTATTATTATTATTATTTTGATTATTACAAACTTTCTCATTTATATATCCGATATGTATAAGTAACACTTCATCGATTAAAAAACTTCTTAAGAACAACTTATGAAATCGACAAAATCAGATAACAAAATAGTAATCTCCAAAACATTACATCAAAAGTGTTAGCCACATGATAATCTGGACTCTTTTACCTTTGATGAAAAATCGATGATTATTGATGCATAAAATACTTAAAGATGATGATAGAAGCTCTAGAGACTTAGACTTAGTGACAGAAAATGGTTTTAAATTTGAAAGATCTATTTGACGATAGCCCACCCCAAGAGTCTTTATATCATGAGTATTCGGTAATCATGGGCCATAAACACCCAACGGTGTCCAGATTGTAAAGCATCACATCAATACAGTATTTAAAGCCATAAGACTATGAAATTTTAACCACTTAACTTGAAGAATAAGGATCTAGTTTGTATCACTGGCTGTCTAGCATACTTACACGTTAAGCCTATCCTAGCATCATATAATAACCAATTTTCATTTTTATAAAAGCTGATTTCTTGGTGATCTAACTGACTCAAGGCTTGAGTATGGCTTGAACCTTTATTCCTTTCCTAATACATGCATATTAAAAAAATAAGAATAAGATCTAAAGATGTGTCACACATAAAACATGTTCATTCAGACAAGTCAAAGGTCAAACCTACGTTTCATTCTTAAGGGCTGAATTTACCGACAGATGGATTACAAAATCTATGCGTTTCAGCTACTGTACCTGACATGTGTTGATCTTACCGTTAACATGAAGATTCATATAATCTCCAACATAAATGCAACTAAAAAAGACACTATTTTTGAATTTTGTTTTCAAATAAAAAAAACACCCACCCACACACACACACTTTTTGTAAGTCCCTAGACGAATGTTTCAATATGATATTACGTTAGATGGTTGTTATGCGGAATCTAACAACGAGTGCATTCAATGCAAAACAAGTAAACAATAAGAACAAGATGATATTCTTCAAAACACACGTTTATTAACGCCGGGTGCTTAAGCACAATAGATTGCAACTCGTCTATCTCACTCGTTTGCCTCTAACTAAAACCAAAAACCGCACTCATAAAGACCTAATTACATGTTTATACATTGACTACATAAAGTCCGTAACTACCCAAAAGCCCACCGAGATCCACGTGGATCTCGGTTTAGAATGCAAGCCCAAAACAAATACAAACCACATAAGTATTAGCCCAAAAATCTCCCCCTTGGTTTATATCTTTAACTTCAATAATGCTCCAGTATATTTTCATTCGTCTCTTTGTAAGCACCGGCCCATTAACCTGTACGTATGATCGATCCAACCATGCATGTATACTCCTTAGCAGCTGGCTCACACAATGGTTCAACCATGATTTGGATCGAGAATTCGAAATTGTCCCTTTCTCAGACGAATGACGACCATAGCCGTCTCACCATCATACATCCAGAATTTCATTTCATCCAGTGCTCTATCAAGAATTCTAGTAGTGAGCGGAATATGACTCGCCTTCTTTATTGCTGGCCACATGACATTGACCATGGTTTTCCCAGTTTTTGGATCTTGAACCCCTTTGACTTTCTTCAAAAAGGATTCTGCTGTAGTCATATTTGGGAATCCTCGATCAACTTGATTCCTTAAGAAGTTCCAGAAGTCGGCAGCTGTCACACCCCATCTACAGCCTAGGCGTGTGACCATCAGTTGGTATCATTTTTGTAAATAAATCAGAGTTACGGATTATTTGTGGAAATATTAGCGTGGATTTAAATATTAATATTTACATGTCAAAAGACGGGATTATAAAATACCCGTTAATGTTTACAAAAGATTACTTGTTTTATACAAACCACCATTTAAGTTGAACATTTAACAAAAATGATCTTAGCCATCAGATCGCCTAGATGTCAATTTCGATTCTTCAACCGGCTATTCTTCATTACCTGTAAAACAGTTTGAAAATACGTCAACAACACATGCTGGTGAATAAGCTGACGCATAAAACATATTATTTACTTAATTACCCCTTGAGACATAACTTAGGTCTCGGCCCATCGTGGCTTAGGAATAATCAAGTTAAAAACTTAAAACACAATTACAAACTTAAGCTCAACTCGAAACCGCTCAGCAAACACCGCAACGTTTGAGATTATTTAGCTACCATTAGTATACACATGATTACCCTCTCTCGGACGTAACTTAGGCCCGACCTATCGTGGCCGAGGCATATAACCAGGTGTAGCGCGGTGTGCCCACCGTCTAACTACATATGTAAGGATCCAAACAAACGTACACGACAACCTGAGGGCCAGCGATTACTTTTGATCATAATGTTTTAGAGATACGTAATCACTTGTAATCAATTTATTTGACTCGATAATACAAGTTATAAAAGTTGGGCGTATTCACCTTTTAAAGGATCAGCTTCACTTCACTGATCGTTCTTCTTCAGCTATCTCGGATCTATAGTACGAGTATAACCTTTTGTTAATACTAGATCTTTAATCTAATTTAAGACCTTTAGTCTCTTTTGGATAATCTTTAACTCGATTATATTTTATATATGAACCTTTAGTTCAAAATACTTTTCTTTCTTTAACAAGTTCAAACCTTTAGTTTTACTTGTTTACTTTTCTTAAATAGTACGTTTCTTCTTCAAGAAGAAACGTATACTTTATTTCTTTACTTATTATTTAAGAAACTCAAATAATAATAATAATAATAATAATAAAAAAGATATACTTTTACTTTTATATTTTTTCTTTGCTATATTTTCTTTATTTAAATCTCGAGGTATCGAGCATATCCTCGACTAGGGTTTAAGATCGTTAATATTATGAGTTAAGTGTCATTTTAGCACATGTGATTTGGCCAACTACGCAACATTGGTACCCATTCTTTATTTTGTGCAAATGGCTACCTCAGTTTCAAAAAACTTGCACTTTTAGTAATTTTTTCTAATGCCGTCTATTTTTTCCGTTAATTCAGGGATAATTTGGTAACTTTGTTATTTTCTTTGTTTTTTTCTTTTTATTTTAAACACTTATATCTTGTAAACCGACTATATGGGTTTAAAAAAAAATCAATTGCCGGCGTGTATTGGATTTCGGTTTTCAGAATCATAATGTGTCGTCGGAGTTCCACTGGAAAACTGACTAGCGGCGGCGGACGTGGCGGTGGCGCCGACGTGTATTGGATCTGGGTTTTTGGAGTCTAAGTCAAAATTTTGGTAATCGAGAGGTTGATTGAATACATGTTGTGTACTTCTAACGAATCGATGATTGATGAAGGAGAAAGGGTTTGGGAATTTAGGATTTGGATTTGATGTTATGATTTGAGGATTTTGGGTTTACTAGATATAAGCGTTTAAAATAAAAAAAAAACAAATAAAATAAAGAAGTTACAATATTATCCCTGACTTAACTGAAAAAATTAGACGGGGTTAGAAAAAAAGTACTAAAAATGCAAGTTTTTGAAACTGAGTTAGCCATTTACACAAAAGAAAGAATATGTACTAAACTGAGGTAGCCATTTGACCAAATCACAGATACTAAAATGACACTTAACTCATATTCTATTAATATTTTTTCGGGCATTATCCCTACCTTGGTTGGCTTATTATTCCCTAGATTCTCGAGCAGCACTTCGACGCTTTATTGTTTCTCAAATATTCTTGATCAACACCTTCTTGCACGTAAATTGAGATTTGCCGAGCTTCAATTGTCGTCGGCATGTACTTCGAGGCGGGACGTCGGGTCGTATCGGATGGCACGCTTATCAAGGTAGTGAGAGAGTAGGTTTTCTAGAGAAAGAGAGAGAGAGTGATGCAAACTGATTTGTGTGATGAAGGAAAAGGTTGGTGACCCATATTTATAGGCTAAGTCCGGGTGGTCATCGCGAAACGCGATGGTCCAAGAGAAAGCTGTAGCGTATCGCGACTAGGCTTGATGAATCACCATGTAGCTTTTGCCACGTTTGCCACGTAGGGACACATGGCGGGGCATGTGTTTGCTGTCAGACCACGTCATCGCGATACACGATGACGTTGGGTCTAGGGGGATTGTGTATCGCGATCGGTAAAAAAATACAGAATTTTCTATTTTAGTCCTTGTACTTTATAACTTGGCATTTTGATCCGATATTTTTCATGATGTTACATCCTCCACACAATGGAATGAATCCCATCCGCTAGATTCGCTTCTTAGAATAAGTGGGGATACTTTTTCTTCATTTCGGATTCTAATTCCCAAGTTTATTCGGGGCCTCTTCGTGAGTCCAACTTTACTTTGACTAATTTCATAATTCGTCTCTTAAGTTTCTTAGTTTTAGAATCTTCTATTTGTATAGTTCGTTCTATGAACTTAAGATTTTCGTTTATTTCGACACCTTTCGATGGCATCCACAAAGATTCATCGGCTAGACATTTATGCAGATTAGAGACGTGGAATACATCGTGTATCCCTTTCATTTCTTCGGGTAGTCGCAAACGGTATGCGACAATACCGATTCGCTCGAGTATTTCAAATGGTCCAACAAAGCGTGGACTTAGTTTTCCTTTCTTACCGAAGCGAATAACACCCTTTCAAGGCGAAACTTTCAACAAGATTCTATCGCCTACATTGAATTCTATTGGCTTACGACGAATATCAGTGTAACTCTTTCGTCGGTCTCACGCCGTCTTAGGTCTTTCACGGATTCGCAACACCTTGTCGGTGGTTTCTTGGACTATCTCGGGTCCAGATAATTGATTATATCCAGTTTCAGACCAGCATACTGGCGTTCTACATTTTTGGTCGTATAACGCTTCGAACGGTGCGGCTTGAATATACGTGTGATAGCTATTGTTATACGAAAATTCCATTAGGAGAAGATGTTCATCCCAACTTCCACCTAAGTCAATCACACAAGCGGGGAGCATATCGTCAAGCGTTTGAATTGTCCTTTCGCTTTTCCCATTGGTTTAAGGATGATAGGCAGTGCTAAGGTTTAGTTGGGTTCCTAACGCTTGTTTAAAAATTTTCCAAAAGTGAGACGTGAATCGGCTGTCTCGATCAGAAATGATAGACAGAGGCACTCCATGCAATGAAACGATGTTTTTTACTTAGATTCGTGCTAATCTATCCATCAAATACGTATCGTTGATGGGTATTAAGTGAGTAGATTTTGTTAATCTATCAATGATAACCCAAATTGCATTATGCTGATGAGTGGTTTTCGGGAGTTTTGTGATGAAGTCCATGGTGATCATTTCCCACTTCCAAACAGGGAGTTTGGGTTGCAGAGGCAATCCCGAGGGCTTTTGATGTTCAGCCTTGACTTTCAAGTACGTTAAACATTTTGCAACATGCAAAGCGATGTCCCTTTTCATTCCATTCCACCAGCAGTTCGGCTTAAGATTTTGGTACATCTTGTCACTACCGGGGTGCATCATGTATTTGGACTTGTGAGCTTTGCTCATGATCTTTTCTCGCAAGTCTCCAATGATTGGTACCCAAATTCTATTTCCAAGTCTAAGTATACCATCGTCACCCTTGACTAGCGAGTCAATGGTACCGTTACATTTTTCGTCGGAGATCTTGTTTTCATTGATTGCTTGAAGTTGGGCGGATTTGATTTGCTCAACTAGATCTACTTGGATTTCTAGTCGTAATGCTCGTACTCTTTTTGGTTTTTCATGTTCTTGACGACATAGGGCGTCAACTACAACGTTAGCCTTCCCTTCATGATAGAGGATTTCACAGTCATAATCATTCAACATTTCCATTCATCTTCGCTGTTTAATGTTGAGCTCTTTTTGCTCAAAGATGTGTTTTAAACTTTTGTGGTCGGTATACATGACGAATTTAACTCCATAGAGATAGTGCCTCCATATATTTCAAGAAAAGATCATGGCACCTAACTCTAGATCGTGAGTTGTATAGTTTTTCTCGTGTACCTTGAGTTGTCGAGAGGCGTAAGCGATTACTTTCTTTCGTTGCATTAGTACGCACCCTAAATCGGAATGGGATGCGTCACTAAGGACAACAAAATCCTTGGTACCTTCTGGCAAGGCCAGTATAGGTGCATGGGTGAGTTTTGTTTGAGTATATCAAACGCCTCTTGTTGTTTAGCTTCCCATTCATACTTGATATTTTTACGAGTTAACGATGTTAGAGGAATGACAATTCGGGAGAAATTTTCAATGAATCTACGGTAGTAGCCGGCCAAACCTAAGAATCTTGGATCTCAGTTGGCGATTTTGGAATCTCCCACTTTGAGATAGCTTCAATCTTGGCGGGATCGACTTGAATTCCATTCACATTTATGATGTGACCAAGAAATTGTACTTCGTGAAGCCAAAATTCACATTTTGAAAACTTGGCGTACAACTTCTCGTTTCTAAGTAATTCAAGTAAGATTCGGAGATGAGTTTCATGATCTTCCTTTGACTTAGAATAAATAAGTATGTCATCAATGAATACGATAACAAATTTATCTAAGTAAGGTTTACAAATACCATTCATCATGTCCATAAATGCGGTTGGGGCATTACTGAGACCAAACGGCATGACCGTGAACTCATAATGTCCATACCTTGTCCGGAACGCGGCTTTTGGAATGTCTTCGGATTGAACTTTGAGTTGATGATAACTAGAACGCAGATCTATCTTAGAGAAGTAGCTTGCGCCTTGTAGTTGATCGAATAGATCGTCGATTTGGGGTAATGGTTATTGGCTTTTAATGGTTACTTTGTTTAAGGCTCGGTAGTCGATACACATTCATATAGATCCATCCTTCTTCTTGACAAATAGAATCGGCGCTCCCTCATGGTGATGAACTTGGGCGGATGAATCTATTCTCGATCAGCTCGTCTAATTGCTTCTTCAGTTCCTTCATTTCGGTTGGAATACCAGGATGTTCGTCGGGAAAGACATTGGAAATTTCGGAGACAATAGGCACGTCCTTTATCTCCTTTGGTTTGGATTCTTCAGTGACATAGGCCATGAATGCTAAGCATCCTTGATTTAAACATTTGTTAGCCCTAATCATGGAAATTATGCTAACTTGGCGTCTTTGTCCCATTCAATTCGTATGGTTCGTTTATCAGGGGCTCGAAGTTCAACGGTTTTGCTATTGCAAATGATACGGGCATGATTGTTGGATAACCAGTCCATACCAAGTATTATGTCAAAACCAGCAAGAGTCATGGGCAACAATTGAATAGGTAAGATGTAACTAGCTAATAAGATTTTTTAGTTTTCTAAGGCTTCGGAGATTCTAACGATTTTGCCACTAGCGGTCTCGACGCTTAAAATTTTATTTAATTTCTTTAGAGGTTCGTTTAATAAACTACAAAAGCTATACTCTATAAAACTTAAGATGGCACCTGAATCAAATAAAACTCTCGCATATGTGTCGTTGACTAAAAATGTACCGGTAATGGTTTCCGGCATGTCGGCCGCCTTTTTGGTGTCAAGAACGAAGACTCGAGCATTTACTTTCCTTGACTCGTTCTTTTGACCGCTTCCACCCGTGCCTCCAGTAGCAGGTTCGTTCTTGGGGCACTCAAAGTTAAGGTGTCCCATCTCATTGCAGTTGTAGAAAGTCATCATCATTTTCCAACAGTCGCCAATTGCGTGGCCGGGTTTGTGACACGAATCACAAACAGTTGTAAATGGAGCAAAGTGGCATCTACCTTTATGGTATTTCTTGCAGATCTTGCATTAGGTGTAGTTGGAATTGAATCCAGATTTTCGTTGTTCCACACCCTTGCCCTTGAATCGGGCACCTCTAGTCTTCTTGTGGTCCTTTGATGGCACCACCTTTGTGTCTTCCGCTTTGTTACGGATTAAACCGTTCATTAAATAACCAACCAATTCCATAGCTAATGACCGTCGTTTGAGTCAATCAAAAACCTAATTATTCTAAATCGTTAGAGCAAGTAGGGTATCGTATCACAAGGAGTATGTGGTCAATGCAATTCGTGTAACAGATTTAATATTATGAAGTAAATGGTTTTAGTGCTGATCACACAAGCAATAATTTAAATTAAGAGAACTAAGCAACGAACAAGTAAACAAGTATTAAGCAGTTAACAAAACCACACCCGGGAATTCAAGTAAGTAACCAAACAGTATCTCATGCAACCTAATAGATTGAGTATTAACGATTAACTGAAAACTGATCAACCAGACAAAACCTTAGACGTCAACAATTACTTTACACACGGCACCGGTTATCAAACGGTCCTTGCCAGTGTGACTCAGTTAAGGGTAATTGTACGTTTTATCGTATTCAATCTAACCAAACAGTTATATGACTAATTATCTAGCAACTAGTAACAGATCGTTCAGACCAACGTAAACCTAAACCGACCGAACACACAGAAATACTAAACATCAATAATCATATATCAAAATTCAATAACAAAACATAAGTATTCTTAATCACATGAGAAAAACTGTAAACGGTTACAAACTATACATCCCGGGTGCGATTCTAGGAGATTAGCTGAGCCGCGACATCATCGATTCTTCGATATGGATGATAGAAATCATATGTAGGATCTTGACACGAGCTAGGATAGTGGAAATCACCTATAGGACTGCCGGAAATCGCCTCTTGGTCGTCAAAAACGAAGTTAGGGTTATCTGTTGATGAAAAAGAAGATATAACCTAAAATTCCCGTTTGCACTCCCGTCGCGGAACGCGACGGGGTCTTCTATGGCCATAGCGTACCGCTATTGACCACCAAAGTCAACATTTAAATTATCACCCATCGCGGCACGTGATGGGTCTTCAGCAAGCCCATCGCGTACCGCGATGGGACACTGCTACAAAAATCATCATTCTTTTCATCGTTTTGCGTGCTGGACATCCCGGGTCTTCATTCCGTGTCACAACAGGTCCATACTGAGTACTTTAACGCCTATGACCTGAAATCCAATAAAACACGTATGAAGTATCGATAGTTCTAGAATAACCAGTTGAAACTAAATAATAAACGAACTAAAACATATACAAATTAGCCGACCATCAATAGCAGAATCAACGGTTTGAGGCAACTGAGACCTCACCATATCGTGAATTTCTTGCGGAAGTCCCCAAATATATCATGTTACTTTGCTGGATTCAGGAGTTACCAGCTGGGGCATGAGTCGAAAGTACTCGTGGAATTTGGTGTTGTACTCACGAAGGTTAGTTCCACTGACTTTATGATTGAGGAATTTGGATTGGATTTGGTCGATTTCATGCATCGGACAGAATTTTGCTAACACCATTTCTTCGAACTCTTCCCACATCAGATTGTACAATACTTCTCTTCCTTTGCTCATGATCAAAGTGTTCCACCCTTCCAGAGCTTCACCTTTAAACATTTGCGCCGTTTATTGAATCTTTTCTTGTTCAGTGCACTTGCTAATGATCAATATTGACTCCATTTCTTCTAGCCACCTTAGTGTTGCAATGGCGCCCTTGTCGCCATAGAATTCTTTAGGACCAAAGTTCTTAAAATCATTGAACGAACAACTTTTGATTCTAAACTTCTTAAACTTGCGATTGAAATCGCCACTGGCGTTTGATTCATGAACGCTCTCTTCGGGGTGAGATGGGTTAGGACGAATTTAGATTTTATTAATTTTCGATAATGATCGGTATTACGATTTTTCCTAGACTCGGTTCTTATGTGTGACTTAGCTCTCACAACTTTCTTTATCCTTTCTTGAATCTTGTTCAAGTAATGTTCAGGTATTCTTTGGTCTTGTTTGTTTTGGGCGCGGTTATCTTCCCCTTTCGAGGAGCTTCCGCATTATGTGGATCTTCTTGATTTGACATATCTGAAATAATTACATTATTTTCTTAAAACACATTTTTATTCATTTATATATATACATTTATATATGTATCTTAAAAGACATATATATATATATATATTGTTACATTACACACATTTATATATATATATATCATTACTTGATATATATATATCCTTATCTATACTGAATGACTCAACGTTCTTATTTTAAACACATATAATGATTACATAACAATACTTGACTACACCACCATAGTTCCTAATTCTTCATGAACTTCTTTACCATCTTTGTCATCTTGTTGCACTTGTGAAGAAGCCTGCCCCGCTATTAAACATTCATATGACTCGAGGACGGATCCTAGAAAAGCCATATTTTCTTGAACATTCTCAGCAGTAAGTCCATTGATGTTCTAGATGTTAACAGCTATGTTGCATTGCATAACATCAGATGATGAACTCGTAGGTTTTGAGGATTGATCAGGAGCAGAGTTGGTTCCAGCGTAGGTGCTTGTGTAGTGCGGTATGTTGGTTGGTTGAAATTGACTTGATTGTGAAATACCACAACAGCTACTATTTGTGACAAATGCAGTTTGGATTTTCAGGCTAGGAGCCACCACAGATTGTGATGAATTGAAGTACAACCCGATATCTTGAGCTACAGATGTACTCTTCATTTTCTGCTTCTTACGGACTTCGAACTCTTGGGCTTCTAATTTTCAATAAATCGAGCTAGATTCAACCTAGCATATGCAATCGGGTTTGACTGTTGAATCATGATGAATGTCTCCCATTCGTTAGATAGAGAATCAACAAGTTTATCAATATACTCATACTCTTGCTTCTCAATGCCCAATCTCTTCATTTCATTAACCAGATGGCAATATCTCTCAATTAATTGTGCCATTGATTCACCTTTGACCATGGTGAAGATATCAAATTCCTTTCTCAAGAGAGCCATTTTAGACTTTCCCATATCTAGATTCCCTTTGTCTTTGTTAAGTAAAGTTTCTCAGATCGAGTGACACGAGCCATTGTGATGTAACATTTGGAAAATCTCGGACAAATGGATTGTTGAAAAAGATTCATCATTTTATTTTCTTGAAGAAATCTTACTCTTTCACCCTTAGGGATTTGGGATAAACGATAGCTAGTACCATTCTCGTTACTTTGAGTGATGTACTTCACTTCAACAACTTCCCATGCATCGTAATTAACAGCTTGCACGTAAGTCTCAAATTTATCCTCCCAACTCGGATAATCCTCCGTTCTCAAGAGCTTAGGTGGCTTATTAGACGTGCCCATCTCATTCTCTAGATTGACGTACTGGAGTATTGTAGAAGGTTGTGACACGAAAGCATTCATTTTCTCCATAATTGCACGAAAATCAAGAAAATCAGCAATTACAGCGTATAAGTCTCTTAACGTGTAAGTTATAAGAGCTTATATATCTTACACGTTACACAATTATACTCTCTTGACTTATACGTTGAACATGACACCGCTGAACTTATAGGTAACAACGCGATTTTTTCAAATTATATTTTATCCGACCCGCTTTTATGTTCAGGTTATATTATCAAATAAAATACCGCATTTACCTAGTTAAATTAATTATTATAATAGTATTTTTAATTATTTATTAAAAACATATTTACAACTTTCAATTTATAAGAAATATAACCCTAAACATAAGTTTTAACCCACTTTGTGTCCACACCCAAAGTTGAGGGACTAAATAGCACTTCTGTCTAATTATTATTATAATAAAACCCATCTTCCTATCCAAACCCATACCCAAATCCGAAACCCGATTTGCAAACCCGATTACCCAAAATGGTTAACTTGGACCTCAATTCTCGTTGTATTTTTGGAATTGATCGTCTCCGATCGTTTATTGGTATATTTCGACTCATACCGACATAATTAATATAGAAATCAAGATCAATAAGTTTGGGATTATCATATTTAACCTAACCGCCCTAGCGGTGATGTCAATTTACCACTTAGAGGTAATAAGAACTCAATTAAACGTGTCTGCACAAGGAGATATTCATCGCGAGCTGAAGCCCCATAACTAATTGCAATAGAATTAGCTGCATATATCAAATCGATCATCTATTTTGGCCGTCGGTTTTGGTTTACCGTTCATCATCGATCTAATCTTGTTTAAGGTAATTGAACTGCTTTGCCTTCGTCTTCAATCCTATAACAATAGCCCAATGCTTAATTTAATAAACAATAACGAGTTTAATCAATTTAGATTTCTAGGGTTCATTAATGATTTGGGGAATTGGACTGTTTATATTTAATATATCGATTTCATATTATCAACAAATGACTAACCAGTTCAACTAGTTTGGCTGGTGTGCGTGATTCTCTTGGGCCGACCAATGGTGCGGGTTTGAGTCCCGGCCATGGCAGTTTTAGTTTTTATTTCTTTTAAATTGTTGTAAATTGTAAATGGTTTATAAATCAATATTAAATAATATTAATTATTAAATATGCGTTATTTTATTAAGACCGGCATCATTAAGTTATGTCTTCTGTCAAATAGTCGTTGAAAGCTTTCGTTTACGTGTGTGTCTATATATATATAAGTATATATATATATATAAGTATATTTAAAGAGTAATGAATAATCATTATTTTATTAAAACCCGACACCATTATTGGTGTTTTCTTGTCATTGAACGTTTTTATAAAATTGCTTATATTTATTTATATATGTATATATTATATATAAATGTATTATTCTTTAAACAAAAATTGTAACAAACGTTTTTTAAACGTATTAATTTTATACCTTCATATTTTCGTTAAAAATCTCAAAATATATATATATTATATGATAATTATATATTTAAACATTTAAATTAAATAATTTATCATATTGCAAGTTATATTTAGTTAAATAAATTCATTATATTATTTAAATAATATTTATTTAAATAATCATATAATTATTTCAACTCCTATGTATTTATTTAAACTAATAATAATGAGTTCACAATTTAAATAGTAACCGTAGCGTTCAATCGATCAATCAATAACCGTTCTAATCATCAACCAAACTTAAATCAATCGAAACCCTAAAGTCCTTTATACGTATTATATAAGTTTCCATTAATTTATATTATATTATTTAACTAAGAATCCTTGACGGTATATCCCAAAAGATTTATCTTTCTCACATCATCCTCATTTATATTTTGTTCATCTAATCAGGTGAGTAGCTCACTCCCCCTTTTTAACGCATTTTTTTTACCGTTTTTGGGACATATACGTAACTAGCTATTTTAATATTATATATTATTTAACTGCAATTGACATTCCATGACCTGTGACTAGATCGTCCTGAAGACGGATGCGACGGCAAGAAGCGGAATTTGCAGGGCTTTAAAGATTATCCGGAAGGTAAAGCGTCGACTCGTTGAAGCTACGCTCTACTATCTCGTCAACAGACAATCCAGATTGAGTCGGTACCTCCGCAAAAAACGTATTCTCATTCCTAGGATCCTCTTTAAAACGCTGAATAAATTCTTTCATAGTCATAGTAAAGATAAATTTCTTGTAGTTATGCTGTTTATCCTTGTGTGTATCTCAGTTTGCCTAACTTACTATTTGCTTTCTTTATTTGAACGCATTTTGGAGAAGTTCCTCATTTATAGTATGATCATACGATTATCTTTGGCAACCGATGTCCATTTTTATGGCAACAGTTTAGTCCTTGCTTGGTAACCAATGTCCATTTATATGGAAATGGTTGAGCCCTTCCATTATGGTTTGATTGATTGTTTATGTGCTATGGCTTAACTGTTTATCTCACAGGAATAATTTGCACTTTTATTTATTTATTATTATTATTATTATTATTATTATAGTGTCTTAAATCTAGTGTTATACTCACTCAACCTAATGTTGACAAAATTATTGTATTTTTAACGCATATGCAGGTTATCGTGTGATGTGATTCTCAAGTTGTTTGAAGACACTTAGGATTGCATGCTAGAGAGAAGAAACAAGAACTTAGATTTTATTTGTCTTTACTTATTTTATTGATAGACTATGTATTGTGTTATTTGAAAATGGTTGGATTATTTAAGTTGAAATAATGGATATTATCACTTTTAATATTGCATGATAGTACCTTGAGTGTTGTGAGCAATCAGCTCGCGCTCCGATATTTCCGCCTTAGGTTGGGGTGTGAAATTATACGGAGGAAATTACTTATACGGAGATCGGTCTTCTACGTATAACCCACTTAAACGGATAACACCCATATACAGATGACCCACTTATACGGATAACACACTTGTACGGAGAACCATCATCATATACGGAGATATAGACTTGTATGCTGATCAGTTGAACATATACGCTACAAGTAACTGTGTAATGATCATGAACTGTATCTTGAACAATCTGATTGATATTGAGTATTGACTATTGCAGAAATGATCAACAGATGTGAACGAACATGTATCTTAGATGAATTTGAATTTGAACCATAATTGAGTGAGTAATTGAAGAAATAAGTATTGTTGAAAACTTTGACTTGCAAATCTTCAAATTGAAACGAGTTGATGTGTTCAATTCAGTAGTACACACGAGTCATAAGCTCTGATACCACTTGAAAGACCGGGTGCCGGATCATAATACGTCATCATATACGTGTAGATACAATATGATATAATCGTTGCGTTTACTATACTATACTATACGACGGAAACATATTATAAAGAAACTAAACACATGTCAACTCAAGTAATTATCACTATATTCATTTAACAATATCAATACAAGTGATAATATTTTTTTCCAAAGATTACACAGAATTTTTGCCAAATATGACAAGATCAAGACTATCACTACAACAAAAAGGGCTTTTTAGGACCTTTTGTGTGTGACGATTGTAAAATAGGTTCCTAAAATCTATTTAATAGGACAAATGAACATTTGGGGTCCTTTTACAATATACGCTACGATTCCGGTGTCCTAAAAAGTTATTTAATAGGATGGATGATTCTTTGGGGTCGTATTATCATATAACTTAATAAGACGCTTAAAATGTAAATCCTAATAAAGTAATCTATAAGACATGTAGTTGTTGGTGTCCCATTATGTGGTAATGTAATAAGACACTTGATCACTAGAGGTCTTATTATAACATAAGTTAATAGGACACTTTGTAGTTAAGTCATAAATGTTCGGTGTTATAAGACCCTTTCTAGTCGAAGTCATATAAGAACATAACTTAATAGGACATTTTACACTATGGTCTTATAACTTTAACCTTTATAAGACGCTTAATCATTGCGGTGTTATTATAATACACCGTAATAGGACATTTGATATTTGAGTCATAAAACATTTGTTTTATAGGACGCTTATGCGCTATAGTTTTATTATAACATAATTTAATTAGACACTTGACACTTGCAGTCTTATAACTTTAACCTTTATAGGACGCTTAATCATTGTGGTGTTATTATAATACACCGTAATAGAACACTTGATATTATAATTATAAAACATCTGTTTTATAGACATATGTTTCATAGGATGCTTATTCACTAGAGTTTTAATATAACATAACTTAATATGACACTTGACACTTGCGTCTTATAATTTTAACCTTTACCCGACGTTTAACTATTTTGATGTTATTGTAATACACCGTAAAAGGACACACTACTACAAAAATAGGTACTTGCTATAGATTTTTTGCTACGGACATAATTGGTAGCAAATTTTGCTACGAATTAGCTATGATTTAGCTACGAATACAATTTGCTACACTTTAGCTACGGAATTTCGTCGCAATTGAAACCGTAGCGAAATCTATAGCAAAACCAAGAAAATATATACCTAATAAAAACTTATAACAAAATTTGTAGCAAACTCAAAAAAAAATATTTTAATAATAATTAAATAAAACCGGTAGCGAAATCCGTAGCAAAATTTAGATATAGTTATTTAGAAAGCAAGTTAATAGAATTGCTAAATTAGAAAAAAATAAATAAAAAGAAAACAATTTAAAAAGTTCTCTTCAATATCAGTAGCAAATATCTTGAATAACGACTAACATCAAAAAAATAAGAAATTAATACATTATTTAGCAAATCTAAAATAAAATACATTATTTTAATAATCATAAAAAAGCTCAACTGCCAGTGCCACATAATGTTTTTTATTGTTTTTGTTTAACTTGATTTTAGTATATGTAGTTAAAAGATGAGAAGTAAACTTAACTTGTATTCGGGCGTCTCCGAGTATCATGAAAATTTTTGAGACGAATGTGAAAAAAAATTAGGTTTTAATTTAAGAAATATTGAATATTAATAATCCCAACTATCAACTATTAGCCAATAATAATCCCAACTAACAATGTGACTGGTAATAATCCCAACTATCAGTTTTGTTACCAATAACAATCTCAGTTAAATAAACAGTTAACTATTTGTTAAGAGATTTGTCTATCTAACGTTTCTATTATTATTTTTATATATAATTATATTATGTTATCATATTAGTATTTAAAGAAACGAGATACTGGAATAATGAATTGTTTAAGAATGAATTGATTGTGGTTCAACATATTAGTCGTGAACTATTAAAAGAAAAGTTAATAATCTTTGAAAGCAATTAAATGCCTTGTAACAGCAAAATGGTTTCTGATACGTGCCCAACCACTTTAACCCTCATCCACCATGCATGCATAATATGGAGTAGTAGGCTAGCTAATGCATCAATCTTTATGGCATTATTTACTTTAACTGTTTTTTTATAGGCATGTTCTTTTAGGTAGTGGCTTAGTGGTGATAACCTCTAGTTAGTTACTTTAGTTAGTTTACTTTGTTGCCTATAAAAAGGCCTTGATTATTAATATAAGAAAGCAGAACATTAGTATTGAATTGTACTTCTTTTATCTATGATTCTTGGAGATTGATCCACTCAACGGATCCCTATCTTAGGAGACCGCCGATCTCGAATCCGGCTATATCATTTGGTGCTTTCATTCTCGTCTCAATCCTCCGCCTAGCTGCCCCGCGAAGACTCCACTTCTTCCGATGACCTTCCACCCTCCATTACCGAGCAACCTAATCAACTCATTGTCATCACCACAGCGGCTTTCACATCACAAGCCAAAATCAACAATCAACTAACCGTTCTCATCAAAGTCACATAAATCTTATTACCAAAATCGATGCTCAAACGGAAACCACCACACGCCTCGTTAGCCATGTCACCCAACTCTCCCACAAACTTATTGGCACGTACAATCTACCACCAACACGAACACCAACAATGGCACCCCTACCCGTAACCGTCACGCCAACACCACCATCCCCTACAGTCGTTCTGGAACCAAAACTGGTGTCCTCTCCTGGCCCGTTTGCCACATCACCTCCCTTCCAGTTTGCTACCCATGTCACGGTCTCCTCTATTCAACATATAAAACCTACACCCTATCCACATATTGCATGTGCAAAAGGGTATGGAACTGTTAACAAGGCTATGCAACCTTTAGGTAAACAACATGAGTTCTCACCACAAGTTGTGATTTTCGTCAGTGGAAATTGTTCAATTGGAGCTACATCTCAAAGATCCATTGTGCACAACAGCACATCAATTACATGGGCAACCGGAACACGCAAATGCAATAACCGTGACAAAACATTGGAATTTGAGAATGCCCCGTATGTGATTGTACGACTCGAATGGTGACCCCCTTGGAAACAAATCGAATGCTATAGGAAGACGCGAGTGGCGCCCCCCATGGCAGCAACTAGTCCCGGCCTTGAGGACAAGGCCGTTTTTTAGGGCGGGAGTATTGATACGTGCATGTGCATGTATTAATATAATTATTAGTATTTCTTTATTACTTTATTTAAGTTAATTAGTAATTAGTCTAAGAGTTAGTAGTGGGTAGTTTTATATTCATAGTGGTTAGTTTATTTAGAGTCATATTAGCAAGTAGTGGGTAAGTGGTTTGTATGGCTATTTATAGTTACTTTGTATTTGTCTTTAGAATGAATGAAATATTGTAAATGGTGCTCTAAAAGAGTGTCTCTATCTTTCTCATCTAATTCTTGGGAGTGTTTGCCTACTACAAAAGGCTAGGGAGATTAACCATCTCAAATCGGTTACTATCAGTTTCCTTTTTAAATAACCGACTCATCGCACCGGAAGTTAATCTTGGAGCAATCTACATCCATTATATGAATAGCCTACATATATATAACACCTTGGAGAAAACCTACATCTATGTTTCTCTATATCGTATATCACCACCGCCACTGGTGATTCGGAAACGCATGCACCACCACCAGGCCTCCCTATCACCGAATCATTGTCTTCTGTTAGTTTACCGACTGTCCCGACTCTTCCGTATTAAGCCTCCGCCACCATCAAGATGCAATAATACCTAGTAACAGTAGACACCATCATCGTCATGTTGTTTGGTCATTAGCGCCGCGGTAGTCACACACCGTTGTTCACCACCACTACTCTTCTTCACGTGAAGTCCCCACCGCCACTGGAAACTTGATCAAGCACCGCCGCCTACATGAATCTGCCACCAAAGATGGTTCGCGTGTGAGTTAAAGACTATCGATACTTATACGTTTTGCTCACCGAATAAGGTACGGATTTTCATGGTCCTTTTCTTTTAGATTAATATTGTTTTTCATAAATCTAATAGTATCTTGCAACCTCAGTTCTTAAAATTTTTAGTTTGTAAAATCATCCTAATATTGATTGTAAGTTGGTGATCAAATAACGGTTACATTGGGCTACACTAGAAAACAACTATGTCTATTGATGTTTTTTTTCATATTATTTTTTCTATAAAATGTTAACCTGCTAGTGTAAAACGTTTTTTTGTGAAATGATTTTTGCACTATAATGACTTTATTTTAATAACTGTGTGTTGAAATATTCTAAAATCTTGGTCGGAGATGAAGTTTTTCTCAAAAGCATTCTAAACCTTACTGAGACTATAGCAAGAGGATGGGTGAAGTGCTTAGACCCAAATGAGCTAGTTGGTGATACAGAGATCGGACCAAACTGGTGTGAGGTAAATCTTCAAGTACCATAAAAATAGATGAAAATTTGGTGAGATCATATGTGTTATTTTCCACGTTTCAAGATTGTATTGGCATCCATCGCATGGCCTTGTTAATTCATCTCGGTATGTATTTGTTAAACTTGTGATACGAATAATTTTAATAACATGGAACTTAATGCTTATACAAGGATGGTTTATTTGTAGGTATTCCGTGAGGATTGAGGACGCAGGATGACTCAGGATTTTATAATGCTTGTTTCTTTTATTGCTTTTAATTTCTTTGTTGAATGTTACAAGAGTTTATGTTGGATGATGTTATAACTTATTTATGTTTAGTGTTTTTTTTCTATGAATAAACTTATTTAATATAATGAATTTTTATTTCTTTCAATAGTTGATGTTATATACACAATAACTATTAGGATTATATATGTTGATGATCTTTTTATTGGTTAATAAAAACCATTATTTAGATGTCCATAACCGTATCGTAAAATTGTGTGTGTGGATGTTTAAAAAATGGTTGTATAATATGATTTGTCAGGACTTCAAATTTTTGTCCTATTAACCATTAGAACATTGTAAAAGTGTCATAATATGTTTTTAGAACGCTATTTAAGTTGTTCATGGACATATTATGCGACCTTAAAATTTAGTTTCATAATTTTGTTTGGGATATCAGGACCCTTTTCTTGGTAGTATAATGTTCCATCATAAGGGTCCTATAAATTAATTTTTAAGGACGCTTATATGTGTATCAAAAGTTTACAATTAGGTAAGCATGTGTCAGAACATTGTTAAAGTGTCATAATATGTTTTTATTGGGATGCTTTTTGGGTTGTTAATGGGTATATTATGCGACCATAAAATTGGTTTCATAATCTTATTTGTGATATCAGGACGCTTTTTGAGTTCCGAGACTTATTACAACCCCTTTACATGAAACGCTTTTCTCGTTGGTCCTAATAAATGATAGGTCCTATAAAATAGCATTTTAGTACGCTTTTGTGCGTACTAAATAGCCCTTTTTGTTGTTGTGTATATATACACAAAGCCTATGGAACGTATAAGTTGTTGCAGCGTATAAGACTTATACGCCGTATAAGACTTATACGTTGTTAAACTTATACCCCCTTAACATCAATTCTAACATTATCAACTCATTTAAACTATACAAGACCTAGCATTAGACATTTTGCTTTAACATGTTTATAGCTATCTAATAAAAGTCGTGTGTACATGTTGAGTTTATATTTACTTTTACATGAATTGTTTTGGATATTTGTTTGGTTTTCTTTCCGCTCAAGGTTTATTTGAATCATTTTGTTATTTTTGATCTTAATGTTTTATCAATTTGAGACCAATGTATTTCTTTGATCACGAAGTTTCGAATATTTACTTTGTTAATCTCAATGATTGCCTTTATTCACATTTTATTGGAAATTTCCATTTGTTTGACGTGCCATTATTAATTCATGACATCAAAGTTTCGTCTATCTATTTTATTCTCGAACCCAACGCTTTATCGACTTATATGTTTATATTTTGTTAGCTCAATATTACATCTATTTACCATGTTATTCTCTACTCCAATCTTACGTCTGATTATTGCGATGTTCGCGACATTAATGTTTTCATTCGTTATTCTTATTATGTTAAGTTACTCTTGAATCTCGCTTATTTTGTTTAAAACTTCAATAACATCGTTTATTTTGTTTAAACTTTAATGTATCATTTATTTAATTTGACTTAATATTTTCACTTATCCTTAACCTCAAAGATTTGTTTATATATTTTGCTAATTTTGATCCTTATAGTTCATTGTTCTTGATTTCCAAGTTTTCATATAATTCTACTTATTGTTTATATTTTAAAACCCACACAATGGGATGGATTATGTGGACCATCCGTCGATAAAGATAATTATGGGTCGACACGTAATTATCAAAATCCTCGCATGGAAAACATAATAAGTACGATTGTGTGCAATAACTCGGAACTTGGAATGATTTTGGAAAACGAGATAAATGCAGTATGATAAGGGCATGGTGGATACATCGCTGTTACATCCTATCTATAAGTGTCATTGTCATATTTCCCATTTGTGGCGTCTTTCGGGCCATTCAGAGATCAACATTATTCCTTTTTATTTAATTATGTATATATAAAATTGCTAAAACTTGTGACAACTCCATGTACTAATTGTTGTTTTTTTAAAATTTATATTTCTTTTCATTTCGGGCTGAAATTTCTAAAAGTTGTGAATCATGTAACATTCGTTAAATTTCAAACCTGAACCATTTTAAACTTTTGGATTTTCGTATTTAGTAAACTTTATTTTATTTAACTTATAATAATAATATTCTATCTTTACAATTTTAATCATAAACTCCATTTTATGTATTTTATAAGTTAATTGCATTTAATTCAAGTCTAGAATTATGTTACATGTTTGATATTCTATTAACTCTTTTTTTAACATAGTTTTAAATGATTTTAAAGGTGTTTCAACTCATTTTTATGACAATAAACTTAGTTGAATATATTCCTTATGTTTTAACTCAATTTTTATGATCATTTTAAAGGTTTGAATGTTATTCATGTGTAAGCCCCGAATCTGGATCACTACAATATGATATCAACCAATACACGTCAAATATGCTGAATCTAGTTAACATGGTGATTCAGGAACAATATAAATAAAGAACATGATGAACACAATGTAATATGGTTTCAATGCATACGATTCTATTATCAATAAATTGTCTAATACATAAACCAATTCACACAGAATCTTATGCTCTCTAGATGGTGGCTATGAAAGTGTTCAACAACTGCTCAACTAGCTAGCAACCTGGAACCCTATACAATGCATTCTGTATATAGGGTACTCAATACACAAGCCCAACCATAGCCCAAAGCCCAACGAGATCCATAAGGATCTCGGTTTACATACATAGCCCAACACAAAGCCCAATAAACATATAACTAAGTACAAACCACCAAATGAAACAAATAAACCATAATAAAAAAATAATCCATTCAAAATCAAGTAATGAATACCAACACATGCAAAATATCAAAAAATATTTTATCAAAATGTTTAAATTAAAATTAACTTATACAAAGAAAGCCAACATTCATTTAATTTTCGCTCTTAATATTTCCATTTTTTTCTTTTCCTTTTCTTTGTTTATTGTTGTGACACTCGTCAATTTCAGGTTATTTAAACAATTAAATAAAACAAAATAAGACAGACATATTTTTGTAATTTTATGTTTATCTGTTTTTTTTTATTTTCTTGAAAAGACTTGAGATGAGATCATACCAGCTAAACCAAATATAACATATTCTAAACACATTTGTTTCGACAAGAGTAATCAAGAAGTAAAAAACAAAATAAAAGAAATAAAATAAAACTAAAAAACAACAAATAAAACAAATTTAATCACCCGGTCTTCTTGTAATGTAGCTAAAAATTGGGATCAAATTTCAGTTTTTGATAAAATGCCGCCTTTATGAAATATCCAAACATGGAATCATATTGTTTAAGAGGCTGTCACTAGGATTCATGTTCAGCGTTATTATGACATAAAGAAACAGGTTGATAGCAGGTATAACATACTTAGCATGATTTTCATTGTATCAGTGATATGGATTAGGTTCAGTTAGGCATAAATCTTAAATGGACATCACTTATGGACCTGTGATGCCTCTTATCTCTTCTCAAAGCGTATTTGGCTTTCCCCAGATCACCCCAATTTGACTCCAACCCCCTAGTGCTTGATCAAAAGATTTTATTGATAATTAAACATAATTTTAAGCTTTAAGGTTGAACGTTGGACTTACAAGCCATCCGGACTTACAGGCCTTTCATTCGAGACATGACAGGACTTACATTTGTAACACCGTTAAAATTTCGAGTTCAAAGTATCAGCTTTCCAAAGTCTAGGGACTAAAATTGCCAAATTCCAAAGTTAAGGGTTAATTATGAAAATTCTGATTTTTCAACCCATCGCGGTACGCGATGGATCATCTAAGAGACCCATCACGGTACGCGATGGGGCTTCTGACACAATGTGACACGTGTGCCACGTGGCACACGGTGGCACTGTCTGTTGCCACGTGTCACCATGTGGCAACAATGTCGCCACGTGGAGCGGTGGCTGCCACGTGTCGCCACGTGGCAGACCTACTCTGTGACTCAGACAAGCTACATCGCGGTACGTAACGGGCTTACCCAAGGTCTAGGCGCGGTACGCGATGGGACCCAGAAATTTGCCTATAAATAGCGGCCAAGGGCAGCCTATTTCTGCACACCAAAACCTGCTCCCACCTCTCTCTACTCTCTCTCTAGAATATATAAACGATTTGCCTCGATAAGCGTGCCACGATCCTTCGTTTGTGTATAACGTTTCCTCGAAGTACTTGCCAACCCTCTACCCACACTCAATCAAGAAAGTGTTGTTATAATGACGAGGAATCTCGAGAGTTGTGTACCGCGACGTAGCTTGTCTGAGTCACAGAGTAGGTCTGCCACGTGGCGACACCGGCGTCGGAGTGCTGCTCAAGTACCTAGAGTTTCTATACGCCACTAAGGTTAGGCTTAATAAAAAATTCAATATAATTCAATATTATATTCAAGGCTTTGGCCTTAAGTCGAGGATATACTCGATACCTCGATAAAAGAAAAGAAAAGAAAACATAACAAAGAAACAAATGAAAGTTTGATTGTTGAATATAGTGATAACATATATATGTGTGTAAGTATACATGTATATATTCTTTGTTATGAAAATATTTTTTAAAGAATAAAGAGTATTCTTAAATAATAAAAGATTACGTTTCTTGGAGAAGAAGAAACGTCGGGTTTTGAATATAAACTAAAGGTTTATAAAATTACTTTTAAACAAGAGGTTTTCAAGTAAATAAGAATTGAACTAGAGGTTCAATCGAGGATTGAGATATAAGACTAAAGGTCTTAAGTCGGATCGTGTATCCGACTAACAAATATTTATACTCGTAACTATAGGTTCGAGATAAATGAAAGGGAAAGACCCTTGGACGGTGAGTGAAGCCGATCCTAAAAAGACAAGGTGAATACGCCCCCAAACTTTTAAACTTGTTTTTAAATGAGTCTAACTTGTTATGTGAAATTGTTTACAAGGAACTATGTGTTCCTTAAACCGTTATAACTATGGGCATAAACCTAGCCCTCAGGCTGTGGTATACGTATGTTTGGATCCTTACATAGGTGGTACTATGCGATGTATGGGCATGATCGCACCACCCTTGGTCGTAGGACGCTCTCCTACAGGGAGTACGACCTTATGTGTATATTTACGGGTACTTAAAGAAGTTGAACACTGCGGTGTTTGTGAGGTGACCTAGTGTCGAGGATCTAGTTTATAATGTGTTATTTGACTTTGTTATTCCTAAGCCACGTTGGGCCGAGGCAGGCGTAGTCTCGAGGGGTAATAAAGTAAAAGAAATTATTTTGCGTCAGCATGTTCACCAGCATTTTTTTGCTGACGTATTTTATTACATTTTTGCAGGTGAACAAGATTAGCGCTTGGAGTATCGAAGTGCTATTATTGATAAATTCGATGGCTCGGATTTTCTTTTGTAACTTTATATATAAACATGGTGGTTTGTAAACATAAACAAATATATCTTTTGTAACAACTTTAAACAGGTATTTATAATTTTGTATTTTACATATATTACATTTTCGATCCTTAAAGTTTATAAGTCTTCCGCAAATAAACGTAACTCTGATTTATTTACAAATGCGATACCAACTTATGGGTCATGCTCCTAGGCCCTAGACGGGGGCGTGACAGGTTGGTATCAGGGCCATCGATCTTAGCGAATTGGGTATCATAAAACAATACCCAAGCTTCGATCCAAGTTTAGGAAATAATTGATTATGTGTTTTAGGGATAAGATAGGCTGGTAACCTTTCTTCCCACTCTACATTCTAAACCACCCATAATATTAGATGTCATTCAAAGCTCACATTGAAGAATTTGTACGCAAGGCAAAGGAGGCCGGAATTGCCGAACCCTACCCCAAAGACAACATGAGCGACGGGTATTATGAAGCCTACTTCAACCAAGATGTGGAACAAGACTTGACCAAACCGGTGTATTACCCAGGAAGTCGACACTACCCAATAGATGTTCCCGATAGTCCACCAAACCAAGGAATTGAGCCACCAAGACACTCAAGCTACCATCCACCAACCCTACCGATGTATCAACCTTCAGAAGTACCGACATACCAACCATCGGAGATTCCCACTTACCAACCCTCGGAGATACCGCAATGCTATCCAGCCGGATACCTACCAAACTCTCAACCATCCTCCGAGTGGATGAAGTATCTCTCCGAACAACAAGAGTGGCATGCCGGAAGCTCCACTCTTAATGAAGTCAACTCCCAACCAACCAATAATGAAGGACCGTCTCGTAGACCCAAGATGAGGGTAATGATGCCTACTGAGATTTTCCAGAGAATCTCAATAAACGATGAAACCACACAACCCATGGAGGAAGATGAACCGTAAGAAGATGAATCAGAAGAGGAGAATGAATCCAAAGAAGAGGATCCTGAAAAAGAAGAAGAGGAACCCGAGGAAGAATATGAGGAAGAACCGGAAGAAGAGCATCCTGAAAATCCCAACGAAATGACAAGCCCAATAGAAGGATCACTCACTTCCCAAAACGCAAGCTATGGCTCTATGGATCCATACGTCTAACATCTTGAAAAATTAAGGAATCAAGCTTCGTCAAGCTTCCCACCATTTCAAGGAAGGATTCCATCAATCCAAGAACAAGCTGATGAGATCCGTGAACAAAATCAAGCTGCCAAAACCTACCTCTACCTTTCGTCCGACATGGATTATGTTCCGTATCCAGAACCAAGGAACCATTACGAGATGGTAACATTGGGTTACCGTGACCCACCGCCGCAGTATGGATACCCCAACATAATCCCACAGTCATATGAAGAACACCTGGATCGCGCATTGCACGAGACCGATGACTGGAGGAAGAAGGTAGACGAGGAAGAGAAGAAAAAGAAGAAAATTGGAGAAACAATCCTTCATAAATGCAACAAGATATCGAAGGTTGTGAAGAAGTTTTTGAAGAACTAAAAATGGTGGAACTCGATATGAAGACTATATGTGTAAAATAGTCTTATGTGAAATGTGTATAAATAAAGAACGTATGAAACGTTCTGATGTAATGATAGGACTAGCTATGTATATCATGGAAACGATATATATATGTATGTATTGTAAAATATATATATATATATATATATATATATATATATATATCCTTGGGATATATATTAATGTGTAATAAATAAACGTATGTTTAATATAAGAAACGTTGTTAAATTTTTAGACTAAATTGAAAAGAAAGAAAAGAAAATGTCTGAACAAAGTAACAACAATAATAACGCTCGAAAAGAAAAAGAAATGAGAAATAAGGGGAAAGGCCCTGAGAACGAGCGAGAGGAAGAAATTCCCGAGAAATACATGAATAGAATCCAAAAGATGATTAAAGATGCGATTAGGGAAGAATCCGCGTTTAGATCTCAATCTAGACAATCTAGACATTCCTGAACTGTTAACCCTTCTGTTCATCCCTCTCGAAAATACGAAAAATCTCATCCAAACCCATCTCGTGTTGAAGAGAGTGTTCATGAGTCTAACGCCGATGGCGGAATTAGACGAGAGTTCAAGAAACTCAAGATTAGTGGTTGTACATTCAAAGATTTTAAGTACTATGGACCGAAAGAATTCCATGGTGAAAAAGGAGCCATCACAACTGTGAGGTGGCTCGAGGAGATGGAAACTCTTGTTATCACAAGCAAGTGTTCCGAGGAGGAGAAAATTCAATACTCCGCTCTCATGTTCAAGGGTGAAGCACATGAAGGGTGGAATGCTCTGTTGTGAGCAAGGGAAGAGACAAGATGTATAGTCTGATTTGGGATGAGTTTAAGGCCATGGTGATGGCAAAGTTTTGTCCTATGCATGAGACTGATCATATTCAAACCAAGTTCCTTAACCATAAGGTCATAGGAACAAATCTTCGAGAATACAATACCAAGTTCCTTGAGTATTGTCGCCTTGTTCCCTAGCTGGTTAACCTTGAGTCCAGCAAAGTCACTCGATACATATGGGGACGGCTGCGGCAAATCCGCGACATGGTAAGGTCTCACCTACCTCAAACCGCTGACTCTGCTATGGAGTTGGCTGGGTACTTGATGTGCGGCATGGTCCGCAACAAGGAAGAGGACAAGAAGGTGACTCCAATGACTGCTCAAGGAAAGACTGGAGGAAATTCCAACTTTAGAGGCAAGGGCGTAAACCGAAACAAATCTACACCATGCACGACTTGTAGGAGGTACCACAAGGGTAGATGCAACTTTGCTCCGTCTCCTAAAGTCTGTGAGTCCTGTAATGTACGGGACATGATGCTGCTAATTGTTGGAAGAAGAAAATGACTTGCTTCAATTGCAAGGAAATGGGCCATCTGAGTTTTGAGTGCCCAAAGAACAAGCCTGCTGCTGGTGGTATGGGTGGAAGTAGCTAGAACAAAAATGGAAACGCTCGATTCTTTGTACTCGACACAAAAAGGGCCGCTGATGTGCTGGAAACCATAACCGGTACGTTTCAAGTCAACGACACCTATGCTAGAGTTTTATTTGATTCGGGTGCCAATTTAAGTTTTATAGATTATAGTTTTTGTAGTCTATTAAACGAACCATTAACAAAATTAGATAAAACTCTAAGCGTCGAGACTACTAGTGGCGAAATCGTTAAGATCTCCGAAGCTCTTGAAAATGGGAAAATTCTTTTAGATGGTTATATTCTACCTATTTGTTTGTTACCCATGAGTCTAGCTGGTTTTGATATTGTACTTGGTATGGATTGGTTATCCGATAACCATGCTCGTATCATCTGCAATAGCAAAACTATTGAACTTCAAGCCCCCGATAAACGAACGATTCGAATTGAAGGGGACAAAGACGTTGGCCAAGTTAGCATAATTTCTATAATTAGGGCTAACAAATGTTTGAATCAAGGATGCCTCGCATTCATGGCCTACGTCACTGAAGAGTCTAAGTCAAAACAAATTCAAGACGTTCCTATCGTATCCGAATTTTCTGACGTCTTTCCTGATGAACTTCCTGGAATCCCTCTCGATCGTGAAGTAGAGCTTAGGATCGATCTTATTCCTGGTACTGCTCCAATCGCCAAAGCTCCATATCGTTTAGCGCCAACTGAGATGAAGGAGTTGAAGAAACAACTTGATGAGCTTTTGGAGAAAGGTTTCATTCAACCAAGTTCTTCGCCTTGGGGAGCGCCAATTCTATTCGTCAAGAAGAAGGACGGATCCATGCGTATGTGTATCGATTACCGTGCTATAAACAAAGTCACAATCAAAAATCGATATCCACTCCCTCGTATCGATGATCTTTTCGACCAACTTCAAGGTGCTAGCTATTTTTCAAAAATCGATCTTCGTTCCGGCTATCACCAACTCAAAGTTCAAATCTAAGACATTCCAAAGACCGCGTTTCGAACAAGGTATGGACACTATGAGTTCATGGTTATGCCGTTTGGACTTACTAATACCCCAGCCGCATTCATGGACATGATGAATCGTATTTGCAAGCCGTACTTGGATAAATTTGTTATCATATTCATCGACGACATACTTATTTACTCTAAGTCCAAGGATGATCATGAAATTCATCTGCAAACATTACTTGAAATTCTTAGAACCGAGAAGTTGTACGCCAAGTTCTCGAAATGCAAGTTCTAGTTTCATGAAGTGCAATTTCTTGGTCACATCATCAACGTTAACGGTATTCAAGAGGACCCCGCAAAGATTGAAGCTATCTCTAAGTGGGTGATCCCGAAGTCGCCAACCGAGATCCGAAGTTTCTTAGGTTTGGCAGGCTACTACCGTAGGTTCATTGAGAACTTTTCTCGAATCGCCGTTCCTCTAACTTCTTTGACTCGTAAGAACATCAAGTATGAATGGGGAACGAAGCAACAAGAGGCATTCGATATACTTAAACAAAAGCTCACTCAATCACCTATCTTGGCTTTGCCAGAAGGTACTGAGGATTTTGTAGTCTTTAGTGACGCATCTCACTCAGGTTTGGGATGTGTACTAATGCAACGAAAGAAAGTAGTTGCTTACGCCTCTCGACAACTCAAAGTACACGAAAAGAACTATACGACTCACGATCTAGAGTTAGGTGCCATAATCTTTGCACTTAAGATATGGAGGCACTATCCCTATGGAGTAAGATTTACCGTGTACACTGATCATAAGAGCTTGAAACATATCTTTGATCAAAAAGAGCTTAATATGCGCCAACGACGCTGGATGGAAACCCTAAACGACTATGATTGCGAAATCGTTTATCATGAAGGTAAGGCTAACGTTGTGGCCGATGCCTTAAGTCGTAAAGAGCATGAGAAGCCCAAAAGAGTCCGAGCGTTACGCCTAGAACTTCAAATTGATCTTTTTGAGCAAATCAAATCCGCGCAAATGCAAGCGATCAACGAAAACCAAATCTCCGATGAAAAACGTAATGGCACCATTGACTCGTTAGTCAAGGGTGACAATGGTATCCTTAGACTCGGTAATAGGATTTGGGTACCAATCATTAGAGGGTTACGTGAGAAAATCTTGAACGAAGCTCACAAATCTAAGTATATGATACATCCCGAAAGTGATAAAATGTATCACAATCTTAAGACAAACTATTGATGGAATAGGATGAAAAGGGATGTCGTTTCGCATGTTGCAAAATGTTTAACTTGTTTGAAAGTTAAAGCTGAACATCAAAAGCCTTCAGGATTGCTCAGCAACCCGAACTTCCCGTATGGAAGTGGGAGTTAATAACTATGGATTTCATTACTAAACTCCCGTAGACGACTCGACAACATAATGCTATTTGGGTAATTGTGGATCGTTTAACGAAGTCCGCACATTTCATACCCATCAATGAGTCATACTCTATGGATAGATTAGCGCGTATATATGTAAACAATATTGTTGCTTTGCATGGAGTACCGCTGTCTATAATATCTGATCGAGACAGTCGTTTTACGTCTCATTTCTGGAAAAGCTTCCAACAAGCTCTTGGTACGAAGTTGAACCTTAGCATTGCCTATCATCCGCAAACTAATGGGCAAAGCGAAAGGACTATTCAAACATTGGAAGATATGCTTCACGCTTGTGTGACCGACTTAGGTGGAAATTGGGATGACCACTTACCCCTAATGGAATTTTCGTATAACAATAGCTATCACACGAGTATTCAAGCCGCCCCATTCGAGGCGTTATATGGTCGAAAGTGTAGAACGCCTGTGTGTTGGTCTGAAACCGGAGACAATCAATTTTCTGGACCCAAGATAGTCCATGAAACAACCGACAAGATTCTTCAAATCCGAGAACGACTTAAGACGGCACGTGATCGCCAAAAGAGTTACGCTGATATCCGTCGTAAGCCGTTAGAATTTCAAGTCGGTGACAAAGTGTTATTGAAAGTCTCGCCTTGGAAAGGCGTAGTTCGCTTCGGTAAGAAAGGAAAGTTAAGTCCTCGATTCGTTGGCCTTTTGAGGTACTCGAACGAATCGGCACTGTTGCATACCGATTGCAACTGCCCGAGGAAATGCAAGGAATACATGATGTGTTCCATGTTTCGAATCTGCGTAAATGTTTGACCGATGAATCTTTGGCTTTGCCATTGAAAGACGTAGAAATAAACGAAAATTTAAAATTCGAAGAACGTCCAATTAAAATTGAAGATTCGAAAACAAAGAAATTGAAAAGAAAGACTTTGAAAATTGTGAAAGTTAAATGGGACTTGCGTAGAGGGCCCGAATATACTTGGGAACTCGAATCTGAAATTAAAAGAAAATAGCCACACTTGTTCGAGTAAAACAATCTCGAGGACGAGATTTGTTTCAAGGTGGGGAGGATGTAACACCGTGAAAATTTCGAGTTCAAAGTATCAACTTTCCAAAGTCTAGGGACTAAAATTTCCAAATTCCAAAGTTAAGGGTTAATTATGAAAATTCTGATTTTTCAACCCATCGCGGTACGCGATGGGTCATCTAAGAGACCCATCGCGGTACGCGATGGGGCTTCTGACACAATGTGACACGTGTGCCACGTGGCACACGGTGGCACTGTCTGCTGCCACGTGTCACCACGTGGCAACCGTGTCGCCACGTGGAGCGGTGGCTGCCACGTGTCGCCACGTGGCATACCTACTGGGTGACTCAGACAAGCTACGTCGTGGTACGCGACGGGCTTGCCCAAGGTCTGGGCGCGGTACGCGATGGGACCCAGAAATTTGCCTATAAATAGCGGCCAAGGGCAGCCTATTTCTGCACACCAAAACCTGCTCCCACCTCTCTCTACTCTCTCTCTAGAATATATAAACGATTTGCCTCAATAAGCATTCCACGATCCTTCGTTTGTGTATAACGTTTCCTCGAAGTACTTGCCAACCCTCTACCCACACTCAATCAAGAAAGTGTTGTTATAATGACGTGGAATCTCGAGAGTTGTGTCCCCGAGTGTTGAAGATTTGGCATTCCCCGATAAACGTATCGAGTAAAGCGGCGTCGGAGTGCTGCTCAAGTCCCTAGAGTTTCTATACGCCACTAAGGTTAGGCGTAATAAAAAATTCAGTATAATTAAATATTATATTCAAGGCTTTGGCCTTAAGTCGAGGATATACTCGATACCTCGATAAAAGAAAAGAAAAGAAAACATAACAAAGAAACAAATGAAAGTTTGATTGTTGAATATAGTGATAACATATATATGTGTGTAAGTATACATGTATATATTCTTTGTTATGAAAATATTTTTTAAAGAATAAAGAGTATTCTTAAATAATAAAAGATTACGTTTCTTGGAGAAGAAGAAACGTCGGGTTTTGAATATAAACTAAAGGTTTATAAATTTACTTTTAAACAAGAGGTTTTCAAGTAAATAAGAATTGAACTAGAGGTTCAATCGAGGATTGAGATATAAGACTAAAGGTCTTAAGCCGGATCGTGTATCCGACTAACAAATATTTATACTCGTAACTATAGGTTCGAGATAAAAGAAAGGGAAAGACCTTTGGACGGTGAGTGAAGCCGATCCTAAAGAGACAAGGTGAATACGCCCCAAACTTTTAAACTTGTTTTTAAATGAGTCTAACTTGTTATGTGAAATTGTTTACAAGGAACTATGTGTTCCTAAAACCGTTATAACTATGGGCATAAACCTAGCCCTCAGGCTGTGGTATACGTATGTCTGGATCCTTACATAGGTGGTACTATGCGATGTATGGGCATGATCGCACCACCCTTGGTCATAGGACGCTCTCCTGCAGGGAGTACGACCTTATGTGTATATTTACGGGTACATAAAGAAGTTGAACACTGCGGTGTTTGTGAGGTGACCTAGTGTAGAGGCTCTAGTTTATAATGTGTTATTTGACTTTGTTATTCCTAAGCCACGTTGGGCCGAGGCAGGCGTAGTCTCGAGGGGTAATAAAGTAAAAGAAATTATTTTGCGTCAGCATGTTCACCAGCATTCGTTGCTGACGTATTTTCTTACATTTTTGCAGGTGAACAAGATTAGCGCTTGGAGTATCGAAGTGCTATTATTGATATATCCGATGGCTCGGATTTTCTTTTGTAACTTTATATATAAACATGGTGGTTTGTAAAGATAAACAAATATATCTTTTGTAACAACTTTAAACGGGTATTTATAATCCTGTATTTTACATATATTACATTTTCGATCCTTAAAGTTTATAAGTCTTCCGCAAATAAACGTAACTCTGATTTATTTACAAATGCGATACCAACTTATGGGTCATGCTCCTGGGCCCTAGACGGGGGTGTGACAACTTTTATGCCCCCATCTCTGTAGTTCTAGTTTGACCCTTTAAGCTTTTGAAATACGATTTTTTTTATTTTTGCTTCACAATAATCCCCTTTTTTATTTTTTATTATATATTTTTCTCTCTTTTTGCCTTTTTTTTTACTTCAGCAAAGACTTAGAAACATAATATTTTTGGTGATCAAGACACTAACAGGCTCGTGTATGACTGGGTAATTGCTTTTCTGCCTATCATTCGAAGAGATGTATCTGGAGACATGCACATCTCTTCAAAATGACTCTCCACAGAAGTTTAGCAAATTTAGTTTATATCACCTCAACTTTTACGCATCATGGAAAGCTACCATACAAATCAATGACTGTTCTAGAGCCTTTTAAGCTTAATAACTTCACCCGTTAGGCACACATAAACAATTTATCTATCACTTTCCAAAGGTTGGATCAATTTTCATTTGAAAATATTTTGAAGCTTCTAAAAAGCTGTTAACTGAATAATGATATCACTTCCCAGAAGACACATATGTTAAGAACTCAGTCACCCCGGTCACTCTTCAGTTTTCAGTTAAATGGTTATCCCATATGACCACTAGTTGTTAACAGGACCAAAACACATATGAAAATACGTGTCCCTCTAACTTGGAATTACCGACATAATTTTAAGTGAAAGAATTCAAAACACAAAAAACACATCACAATCGCCCCGGATGCTTTCAGTCTTTAGATGAATGGCTATCCTGTGAATCTACAAGTAGATCACTGGACCAACATATACAAGTACATGTTCTTCAAATTTAAGCAACCGACATAATTTTATGCAAAAGTTTGTAAAAACATATTTAAAATTTTTAATTTTATAAGAACGCACGCACACTCTTTTTGAATTTTTAATTTCCCCCCCCCCTAAATTTGTGCAAAAATTTTGACAAAAAGGAAAACCTTTATGAACAAATTTAACCTCAAAAAGACTCAATCGTCGAAACGTAGTATTTAATAAAAACTTTTATGAAGTGTGATAGTCAGTCAACTGATGTACTATCATTTCTCATGTACGTTCAAGTCATTTTCTCATTTTGGGAAACAAAATACACTATACTTGAAAAACTATACGTGAACATATTTTTGTATTTTTTCAAAAAATTTAAAATTTTAAAAACTTTTTGACTGATCAATCTTTCATACCAAAGTGATACGGTTACCTTTTATCTTCAAGTAAAAGTGTGTAAAAACATATTTAAAATTTTTAATTTTATAAGAACGCACGCACACTCTTTTTGAATTTTTAATTTTCTCCCCCTAAATTTGTACAAAAATTTTGACAGAAAGGAAAAATTTTATGAACAAATTTAACCTCAAAAAGACTCAATCGTCAAAACGTAGTATTTAATAAAAACTTTTATGAAGTGTGATAGTCAGCCAACTGATGTACTATCATTTCTCATGTACGTTCAAGTCATTTTCTCATTTTGGGAAAAAAAATACACTACACTTGAAAAACTATACGTGAACATATTTTTGTATTTTTTCAAAAAAAATTAAAATTTTAAAAACTTTTTGACTGATCAATCTTTCATACCAAAGTGATACGGTTACCTTTTATCTTCATGACATCATCTTTCCATTTGTGAGAATCTACCATAGGAATAAGCTTGTTTTGAGATTCTGCATCCTTGCGAGTTGAATGTATGGAACAAACCTTTTAATATGCAATGTATTCCCTGATTTGTTCCTACACACTTAGAGAGCAGAATAAAAACATTCTATCACCCTAAAATCCCATACAGCCAACAAATAATCCATTTCAAGGTTTAAAGATTTTTAAAAAAACAATGGATATTTGCCTTTCATGTGCCTGGAACAACGCATTTAATAAACAATGAATTTGTGATTGTTCCAACACGCATAGCGGGATTAGTTGGACATAGGAACCCAAGTCATAAATGTCTTGGGGTTCCCTTGAGCATCAACATATGTGACCTCTTGCCAACTCATATCTTTCCCATTTTTAACAGAATCATTTGTTAATACAGATTTTGTTTGCTGAGTCTTAAGTTTCCAAGTCTTTCTTAGCTTAGTGAAATTTGAAAGAACAGACTTTGGAGTGGAGCAATTCGAATTCGAATTCTTAGAACTCTCAACACTCTTTGATTTCTGAAAATTTATTTTTCTTTTAACAGTTTCTAGATCATTTGAGTGCAAACCTGTCATATTAACTTTGAATCCTTGAGTATCTGTGACCCGTTGTACAGATACACGTGGTTTTCTAAAATAAGCATTTTGTTTAACCACTGGATTCGGTTGAAACCTGTTACCTTTCACTTGAGAAGCTTGTCTATTAACAGCACGGTAGTGACACTCCTTTGCCAAATGCCCGTTGTTCCCGCAGACGAAACACGCCTTCATCCTTCTTCTAATGTCAACGGAAGCACTTGCTTCATGTTGGAATTCCTTCTTAGGAAAGGTTTTTCCATTCTTCTTGCCCCTTGGTGTAGCCTTCTGATTTTGCTTGTAATAGGGAACATATAAACGATGAACACAATTTCTGGCTATATGTCCTGGCGCGCCATAGTGGTAACGTGTTTGCCTCTTAATATAAGTGGTACCCACTGATTTATCAACACATGGAGATCCGGAGGATCTATGAGGACGAGACTGCCCTTGTTGTGCTGATTTCTTATGTGTCTTCCCTTTGTTGCCACAACTCTGTGTATTTTTATTAGTACATTTTTTTGTTGTGGTGTCATCTGAGTTTGATGACACGTTAGAATGAGATTCATTTTCACTAGCCTGAACCCCTTTACTATTAGAAGCAACATGATTTACTATATCTGCACATGAAGTAGAAGCATCAAAATTGTTCACACATTTAAAAACAGGCTTGATTTCCTCTAGGGATTCTGATCCAACAGTTTCAGATTGAACCTGTTTACCATACTTCATGTCTTTTACCTTTTCTTCATGCTCTTTGGTAAGAGGAAGACTAGTATAGTTATCATTGTATGGTGGGGGTACTTGACTATATCCTATACCCTCACTTTCGTTTTCTTTCCACCATAATTGATTTTCAATCATTGAATTGACTACTTTACTGGAACCATCGAATTTTTTAAAATCTAGTTCAGCCCTTTCAACTAGTTAGATTCAGAATTTCTAACTTGGAGGCTTCCATTTTAGCAGTTAGTTCAACGATTTCCTGTTTGGCATCTAGGTAGTGACAACTTTTTATACTGAAATCGGACTTAAGCTTAGAGATGTCCTTTTTCTGTGCTTCTATTTTATCTAGAAAACCTTTTTCATTTTTCTTAAGTTTAAAGTTTTCAGATTTTATTCTCTCCATATCTCTAGTTAGGTTATCGTTATGAAGCTTATACAATTCTATTTTTCACCACAATTTAAAGAACATGGTTTGAAACTTACCTCAGACGAACTCTGAGATACTACTGGTGAGGGAGCAGACTAATTAAGAGTAATTCCAAACATTTAAAAGGTTTGTGGAGGCGAACTCTTAATTTCCCCGCCAAATTTTTTTCCGAAAAATGTGATAGCCAAAATTCTCAAGAGAAATGTCCCACTCAAAAGAAGCGTCTAGGAAAAAATTTGTTCAAGACAAATTTTTCCGTTTTTCCCACCAAAAAATCACCGAAAATCACCCGAAAAAAATTGTTTTCGCCAAAATTTTCAAAAATAAGTTTTTACTTAGAAGGAATATGCTGGAAAAATTTCGTTCAAGAAATTTTTTTTTAACCAAGAACTCCTTTGACCGAGAACTAAGTTTGGCCGAAACAGGGGTTGACCGAAAACCCAAGATGACCGAAAACCACCAAAGTTGATCGAGAACCACTTCTTCCTGACCGAGAACAATGAGTTTGACCGAGAACTCACAACTTTGACAGAGAACTAGAAATATTGACCGAGAACTAGAAGGCGTTGACCGAGAAATAGGAATGTTGACCGAAAACTCTTGAAAGTGGCCTAGAACACCCCAATTTAGTTCGAAATCCTTTAAATGATCCATAGAACTGCTTAAAGTTTGCCCGAAAACTAGTCAAACAGTTGAATTTTAGCAGTAACAAATTCCCAAGTTTAATGGGATTTGATTTGTTTCCAAACAAACCACAAATCTTTCACCAAAGATAATTCTTCTTCTTCTCCGATAGACTACTCGCCGGAAAATTCACCCACAATACCAAATAAACAAGAATCTTTAATCCGTCGATATCAAACAGAGCCTTGAAAGGTTCAAAAGGCTTTGATACCAATTGTAAGTCCCGAATCTGGATCACTACAATATGATATCAACCAATACACGCCAAATATGCGGAATCTAGTTAACGTGGTGATTCAAGAACAATATAAATAAAGAACAAGATGAACACGATGTAATATGGTTTCAATGCATACGATTCTATTATCAATAAATCGTCTAATACATAAACCGATTCACACAGAATCTTATGCTCTCTAGATGGTGGCTATGAAAGTGTTCAACAACTGCTCAACTAGCTAGCAACCTGGAACCCTATACAATGCATTCTATATATAAGGTACTCAATACACAAGCCCAACCATAGCCCAAAGCCCACCGAGATCCATAAGGATCTCGGTTTACATACATAGCCCAACACAAAGCCCAATAAACATATAACTAAGTACAAACCACCAAATGAAACAAATAAACCATAATAAAAAAATAATCCATTCAAAATCAAGTAATGAATACCAACACATGCAAAATATCAAAAAATATTTTATCAAAATGTTTAAATTAAAATTAACTTATACAAAGAAAGCCAACATTCATTTAATTTTCACTCTTAATATTTCCATTTTTTTCTTTTCCTTTTCTTTGTTTATTGTTGTGACACTCGTCAATTTCAGGTTAACTCCGTCAATTCAAACTTAAGATCACTTGATCTATAACGCACATCTCATTACATTTAAACTAGGGTTTTAAATGACGCTTGACAATCACTACACATGTAGTCTTTCGGGATTGCACCGAAACGCAAACTAGTTGACTCAAACCATTGGTGAACAAACGATAAACATCAAAACAATAAGTATTTGATAATTATGTGTTAGGCTTATGTGTTATTTGATAATTATGTGTAGAACATTAACTCAAGATGCAAAAAGCTATTTTATGCTAGAAAAGTAATAACTAAAAGTAGAGGGGCCATTGTGTAACATATTATTATTAAATAATAACAAAACCCTAACCTCCTACCTCCCCTCCCAAACCCGATCGCCCCCCCCCCCCTCCCTCTCCCTTGGCTGCCGTCACACTACACACACATACATACAAGGATTTTCAAGTTTGGTTGAAGAATTAAGGTGCTAGGAAGGTATTAACAACTCCCCTATGCGTTATATATGTTTAATTTTGATATTGAATGGGTTAATCCAAAACCCTAAGTCACGAAATTGATGATTAAGATGAGTTAGGGTTTGATTATATGCTTGATGATGATTGCTAATGAAATTGATAACTAGTTGTGTTATTGTTGTTTGATAATCACTTGTTCTTTGATTTAAACTTTCAAGAAAAACCCTAACTATGGGTGTAATGTGATGTTGATATGCATGGTTGGTAAATATTGTGACTAGAGTGTTATATGCATGGATTATGATACATAGATTGTTGTTATGTTGAGTTTTGATGAAAACTGGTACTGGACAGATTGTTAAGTTTATGTTTAGATGACTGTAACTGAATGTTAATTTGGTAATTGGTCGAAATTATTAACACTACAGTGTACTAGGTTGAGTCTAATTTCTATAAAGTCCAAGTTTGTAATTTTTGGACGTGTAAAAGTTAACTTTTATTATTTTACAAAACTGAAGTGCAAGTCTGAATTGTGAGACCTGTTGTTAGGCTGTTTTGTAATTATCATATCTCATAAACTACAAGACCAAATGGGTTGGTTCCACTTCTGGAAGTTAACATGTTGAGTTAATAACCTAACCCAATTGGTCTTGAATTAATTGAATTTACTATTTAACGGGAATAACAAATATCATTCTGTTGCGCATGAATTTGACTGCTGTGAGTTTACTGTCATGTTTTGGTTATTGTGAGAAATCTATGTGGAATAAAAATACAATAAAAATAGTTCTGGAAACCTAACTCATGTGTGCTTTTGTGACGAATTTTGGTGAATTAATTGATATATTATGGTCTGTTGGATAGAGTAATCTTTCAAGTAGAAATCTGTCTTGATAAAACTAGTTGCTAAACTATGTGAAAATACATGAAACGTGCTTATTGTTTGATATTGCTATGTTTTTGACTAAATTGCCCTTGTGGGGAATGATTGCTAGTAATGTTCAATGTTAGTACTTGATACTTATGTAGTTGTTTACACATGAAACGTGTCACCAATGTGTTTGTCGAGTCACACAAAATTCACAAACAAAACACAAAACGTATCTCATGCATAGGTATTATGTGCCGAGTCTAGAGACCCAATAATAGTTCCAACACTTAGAAAATTTCATTCTTGTTTTAGAACGCTAGTGAGGATTTTCTGTGACGCACATCTCTCGGTTGACTTGTTTTTGAATTCTTCGCAAACAGTGAGTTTCACGTCCCCTTTTTACTCTTTCAAACGCTTTTACTTGGGGGAGAATACATACTCCAAAACGCTTTAGATGTTGTTATTAATTATATATCACTTGTAAGGCTAAGTGGCAAACGAACCAACTAAAGTCCTTCAAAACATCGAACCGGTTAATATTTGGATAATAGTGAGTCACTGTTGAGTAGTACTACTGGGTTTGACAAACCCCACCCAACGCTAAACTCGACTGGAGGTCGAGTGGGTGTAATCTTGGCTAACACATTTTCCATGGTCGTGGTAGACATGGTGGCAAGGCAATTGATAAACAGTCAGCTTCGGTGTCGAACACTTAGTAATACTTGTTTTATAGGCTAGCTACCTATCGATATATAATTGACATAACATTATCTGGTAACGCAAAACGCCAACGCTTAAACGCAAACAGTTTCTGTATTTATATATGTGAACTCACCAACCCCGTGTTGACACTTTTAGTATGTTATTCTCAGGTAGCCGAGGCGGGCGCGCGGTATAGGAACATGCATTTCATTGAACTCTATCGTTTTTTGCAAACTTGTTTTTAAACTGTTATTTATTGGGTTTTAAGTCGTCCTGCGTGACGCAACACCGGTTTACGAATTTACGCTTCCGCACTTATTTAAACTTAAATGTTTTCGTGGTTTGAAAACTTTATTTATGGTGTTTGATTATAACTAATGATTCTGATCCTGTTAGTTCACACCCTCTGACGTTAAAACTCCGTTAGTGGATTTTGAGGGTGTGACAGATTGGTATCAGAGCCATTGGTTATAGCGAACTAGAATTGCATGCATACTAGACTATAACCGCAACGACCCATTAGTTATAATTTTTACTCACTGCATATATATATATATATATATATATATATATATATTATATTAAGATTTTCGTTATCTTTATCTCTTTACCTTATTCACTCATACGCGCGCATACACGGCTTATCCTGTAAGGATATCAACGCCATTATCATCACCCGAACCGGTGCCCCACGTCCCAGGAAAGGAACCGTAGCTACCCGACTCATCACCACCTCGAGTAGTCCCGGCACTAGCAGCCCCCGCCCCGAAGAGGTATTGCCCATCTGGAGACGTGTATGAAGACAATGGTCACTGGAGTTGGTACCCCGAGTCTAGTCAAACGGATCGTTTATCGTGAGCAAGTTCCACCACTACCTCTCTCGGGCTTTCCTATATCCTTCAACACACTACTGCCCCTAACCCAACCAATGGAGAGCGCTTTCGCAACTCTCGCCTCCTGTTTGGATCGTGATGTTGACATTATGCACTCGACGAGACCGAATGTTACTGGATTAATAGGGAATGGAACTGAGGCTAGGAAGAGAATTTTCCTACCTGACTAAAGCCATGAAGGAAGTTCAGGATGCTCTCATGTTCAGTTAATGAAGCTAGTGACCATGATGCAATTAGAGTTGACAGACTAGCAAGACGAAGTTTGGAAAGCAAGGAGCCTTGCGGCAGCAACTCTAGCTCGTTGCGAGACACTAGAGGCACGAATTGCTCCGAACGTAGTAAGACAGGAGGAGGATCCTGAAGAAGATCCCGAGGAGGAACCCAAGAAGGCCCAGTGGAAGAGCCGGCTGAGGTGAATGCACACTCAGAGGTGTCCTCAGACGACGACATCTCAGGATGATAACACCTAGATGTCTGGAAGAAACGTTGGACATGGTCCCGGTAACATTAACATGACTGCAGCATAACTCCAAGCCTTACTGAAAGACCATGCGGCGTCAGCTCTGGCTGCTCATGTTCAAAATCAAGCCGGAGGTCCGGCCGGAGCCTGTACTTTCAAGAACTACCTGGATTCCAAGCCCAACTCGTTTAAGGGCACTGAGGGAGCCATAGGATTCCTGCGTTGGGCTGAGAAGGCAGAGTCAGCTTTCGAGATGTGTAACTGTCCACCCGCCAGCAGGGTTATGTTCGCTGTTGGGACACTAGAGGATTCTGCCCTCACTTGGCGGAACTCCAATGTGCAAATTCTTGGGTTGGATTTGGCGAACGCTATGAACTGGGAAGAGTTCAAGAACATGATGCGAGAAGAGTACTGTCCTAGAGAGGAAATCGCGAAGTTGGAATCTGAGTTTTGGTCGTTGAAAATGGTGGGTTCCGAGATTGAAGCCTACACCCCCCGTTCCCATGAGCTAGCAGTAATGTGTCCACGGATGGTTGACCCGCCTAGTAATAGGATCGAGATGTATATTGATGGTTTGGTACCCCAGATTCAGGGCATGGTGACGTCTTTTAAACCGGCTACAATTCAACAAGCGATCCGTTTAGCTCACAAACTGACGGACCAGGCACTGACGCAAGGTGCGTTACCACCTAGAGGTTCCACCTCTAAAACCCGAGGCAACTCGATCACTGACAACAACAACAACCCGAGTAATGGAAAGAGGAAATTTGACAACACCAGGTCCTCATCATCGAACCCCCCACAGCAACAACACTACCGTAAACCCGAACTCGCTTGGAACTTCAATAATCAGGGTTCCAACAATAACAACAACGGTGGCGGGCAGGGTTCGAGGGCTATGCTGGGAAGTACCCGAAATGCAACAAGTGCAACTATCACCATGCTGGCTCATGCGACCGTATCAAGTGTCTGAGATGCGGAAAAATGGGTAATCAGGCCAAAGAATGTAGGGGAGACTTAGCGGCAAAGGGTGCTTCTAAACAGCCTACGGCGACTAAAGGGTGCTTCGAGTGTGGTCAAGAGGGTCATTTCAGGAAGGATTGCCCCAAACTAAAGCAGAATGAGAACAATGGAGGCAGCAATAGTGGTGGAAGCAGTGGTAAAGGTAGAGCTTTCGTCATTGGGTCGGGCCAGGCCCGCAACGATCCGAATGTGGTTACCGGTAAGTTTCCTGTGAACGACTGTTTTGCTTCTGTTTTGTTTGACACTGGAGCTGATAGGAGTTTTGTATCGAAAGCCTTTAGTAAACTTTTAGACTTAACTCCAACTCCGTTAGATGCTAAGTTTCCTGTTGAATTAGCTGACGGTAAGTCTATAGAAACAACTCATGTACTAACGGGATGTAAGGTGAAACTGTCGGGTCATACTTTTGATATCGACCTCATACCTTTTACACTGGGTAGTTTCGATGTCGTTGTCGGCATGGACTGGCAATCCGAGAACCGAGCGGAGATTATATGTCACGACAAGATAGTCCACATTACTACCCCTTCCACCGAAATCATTTTGATACATGGCGAGAAGAGCGGCATGACTACAAGTGTTATCACCCTCATGAAGGTGTAGAAATATTTACGAAAGGGTCATCCAGCAATTTTAGCCCATATTGTCGAGAAACCTGCGGAGGAGAAGCAAATCGAAGACATACCGATTGTGCGAGATTTTTCGGAAGTCTTCCCGGAGGATTTGCCTGGACTCCCACCTATTCGACAAGTCGAGTTCCAAATCGAATTGAACCCCGGTGCAGCACCCATAGCACGAGCCCCGTATCGGCTCGCGCCGACAGAGCTTCAGGAGTTGTCCACTCAATTGCAAGATTTGTTGGATAAAGGTTTTATCCGACCTAGCTCATCACCATGGGGAGCCCCTGTCTTATTTGTCTGAAAGAAGGACGGGACTTTCCACATGTGCATCGACTACCGAAAGCTGAACAAGGTGACGATCAAGAACCGTTATCCCCTACCCCGAAATGATGATCTGTTCGACCAGCTTCAAGGATCGAGTTACTACTCGAAGATCGATCTGAGATCTGGTTACCATCAATTAAGAGTGCGCGAAGAAGACAATTCAAAGACGGCATTCAGAACTCGGTACGGTCACTACGAGTTTTCGGTTATGCCTTTTGGCTTAACCAACGCACCAACCGTATTTATGGATCTCATGAATCGAGTATGCAAGGCGTACCTCGACAAGTTTGTGATTGTTTTTATTGATGATATCCTCGTCTACTCCAAGAAGAAGGCCGACCACGAAGAACACCTGAGATTGATCTTAGAATTGCTAAAGAAGGAACAACTGTATGCTAAACTCTCGAAATGCGAATTTTGGCTTCGGGAGGTTCACTTCTTAGGACATGTGATCAACGAGAATGGTATCCATGTCGATCCCGGAAAGGTAGAGGCCATCAAAAACTGGGAAGCACCTAAGACTCCGACTGAGGTGCGACAATTCCTAGGACTGGCTGGCTACTACCGACGTTTCATCGAGGGATTTTCAAAGATTGCTCAACCCCTCACCGCTTTGACTCACAAGGGTGCTAAGTACAATTGGGGTGACGCGCAGGAATCCGCTTTCCAACTGTTGGAAACCAAACTCTGTAGCGCCCCTATCCTAGCCCTTCCCGAGGGAACAGAAAATTTTGAGGTACATTGTGACGCATCGATACAAGGTCTCGGTTGCGTGTTGATGCAACTCGAGAAGGTTATAGCCTATGCCTCTCGACAACTACGGATTCACGAGAAGAACTACACGACCCATGACTTGGAACTCGGAGTTGTGGTGTTTGCTCTTAAGATATGGAGACATTACTTGTACGGTACCAAGTTTACCATTTACACCGACCACAAGAGTCTCCAACATATCTACGATCAGAAGGAGCTGAACATGCGACAGCGTCATTGGGTCGAGCTGCATAAGGATTATGATTGTGCCATCAAGTACCACCCTGGCAAGGCCAATGTAGTAGCCGATGCTCTCAGCAGAAAGGAAACAGATAAACCTAGACGAGTGCGAACATTACAACTCACGATTCACGCCAACTTACTGGATCAGATTCGCGATGTGCAACTCGAAGCCTTGAAAGACGACAATCTCCCATCAGAACTTATGCGGGGCATGAACAAACAACTTGAAACCAAATCGGACGGAGTCCGATATTTCGAAAACTGGATTTGGGTCCCTCGATGCGGAGAGTTGAGAACCCTAGTAATGGACGAAGCACACAAGTCCCGATATTCCATCCACCCTGGCTCAGATAAAATGTACCATGACCTAAAGACACTTTACTGGTGACCAAACATGAAAGCCGATATTGCCACCTACGTGAGCAAATGTTTGACTTGTGCAAGAGTCAAAATAGAATATCAGAAACCATCCGGCCTGCTACAGCAACCGGAACTTCCAACGTGGAAATGGGAACACATTCCATGGATTTCATCACGGGATTACCCAAAACACCGACGGGATGCGATACCATCAGGGTGATCGTTGACCGGTTGACTAAGTCTGCACACTTCTTAGCGATTAAGGAATCAGACAAAATGGAAAGACTGACTCGCGTCTACATGAAAGAAGTGGTGTCTAGACACGGAGTGCCTGTCTCAATCATTTCTGATCGAGATACCCATTTCACTTCGCACTTTTGGAAGTCGCTACAGAGTGCCCTAGGCACACGCCTTGATATGAGCACAGCATACCATCCTCAGACGGATGGGCAAAGTGAACGAACTATTCAGACCTTGGAGGACATGTTGCGTGTATGCGTGTTGGATTTCGGAAAAAGTTGGGGACCTCACTTACCTTTGGTAGAGTTTTCGTATAATAACAGCTACCACGCAAGCATTAAAGCAGCGCCGTTTGAAGCGCTGTACGAACGGAAGTGTCGATCACCTCTCTGCTGGACAGAGGTGGGTGACAGCCAAATCACTGGTCCAGAACTGGTACTCGAAACTTCGGACAAGATTGTTCAAATCCGAAATCGCATGGCAGCAGCACGAGATCGCCAAAAGAGTTACGCCGACAAGCGCCGAAAACCTCTAGAATTCCAAGTGAACGACCAAGTTTTACTCAAAGTCTCACCTTGGAAAGGTTTAGTCCGCTTTGGAAAGCGAAACAAACTTAACCCACGATACGTTGGCCCATACCGGATAACTGAGCGCATTGGTCCGGTAGCGTACCGACTGAATTTACCAACGGAACTCAATAGCGTACACAATGTATTCCATGTATCCAATTTGAAGAAATGCATTTCCGATGAAACCCAAGCAGTTCCTTTGGACGAGTTGCAAGTTGATGAACAGCTACGCTTCATCGAAGAACCAGTCGAAGTTTTGGATTGGGAAACCAAAACACTCAAGCACAGCAAAATTCCAATCGTTAAGGTTCGTTGGAACTCGAGACGTGGACCGGAGTTCACATGGGAACGCGAGGACCAAATGATGAAAAAGTATCCTCACCTTTTTGAAGGGTTGACAAAACAACGAAAACCGCAAAAGCCGTCAAACCGTCAGAAATCACCAGAGGTATGAATTAAATTTCGGGACAAAATTTCTTTCTACTAGGGGATGATATGACAAACTGAAAATTTTTCTTGCTTTTCAGACACCCATCACGACTTGACTCAAATTTTCGGGACGAAAACTCTTTCAACATGGGAATGATGTGACACTCGTCAATTTCAGGTTAACTCCGTTAATCCAAACTCTGTCAATTCAAACTTAAGATCACTTGATCTATAACGCACATCTCATTACATTTAAACTAGGGTTTTAAATGACGCTTGACAATCACTACACATGTAGTCTTTCGGGATTGCACCGAAACGCAAACGAGTTGACTCAAACCATTGGTGAACAAACGATAAACATCAAAACAATAAGTATTTGATAATTATGTGTTAGGCTTATGTGTTATTTGATAATTATGTGTAGAACATTAACTCAAGATGCAAAAAGCTATTTTATGCTAGAAAAGTAATAACTAAAAGTAGAGGGGCCATTGTGTAACATATTATTATTAAATAATAACAAAACCCTAACCTCCTCCCTCCCCTCCCAAACCCGATCGCCCCCCCCCCCCTCCCTCTCCCTTGGCTGCCGTCACACTACACACACATACATACAAGGATTTTCAAGTTTGGTTGAAGAATTAAGGTGCTAGGAAGGTATTAACAAATCCCCTATGCATTATATATGTTTAATTTTGATATTGAATGGGTTAATCCAAAACCCTAAGTCACGAAATTGATGATTAAGATGAGTTAGGGTTTGATTATATGCTTGATGATGATTGCTAATGAAATTGATAACTAGTTGTGTTATTGTTGTTTGATAATCACTTGTTCTTTGATTTAAACTTTCAAGAAAAACCCTAACTATGGGTGTAATGTGATGTTGATATGCATGGTTGGTAAATATTGTGACTAGAGTGTTATATGCATGGATTATGATACATAGATTGTTGTTATGTTGAGTTTTGATGAAAACTGGTACTAGACAGATTGTTAAGTTTATGTTTAGACGACTGTAACTGAATGTTAATGTGGTAATTGGTCGAAATTATTAACACTACAGTGTACTAGGTTGAGTCTAATTTCTATAAAGTCCAAGTTTGTAATTTTTGGACGTGTAAAAGTTAACTTTTATTATTTTACAAAACTGAAGTGCAAGTCTGAATTGTGAGACCTGCTGTTAGGCTGTTTTGTAATTATCATATCTCATAAACTACAAGACCAAATGGGTTGGTTCCACTTCTGGAAGTTAACATGTTGAGTTAATAACCTAACCCAATTGGTCTTGCATTAATTGAATTTACTATTTAACGGGAATAACAAATATCATTCTATTGCGCATGATTTTGACTGCTGTGAGTTTACTGTCATGTTTTGGTTATTGTGAGAAATCTATGTGGAATAAAAATACAATAAAAATAGTTCTGGAAACCTAACTCATGTGTGCTTTTGTGACGATTTTTGGTGAATTAATTGATATATTATGGTCTGTTGGATAGAGTAATCTTTCAAGTAGAAATCTGTCTTGATAAAACTAGCTGCTAAACTATGTGAAAATACATGAAACGTGCTTGTTGTTAGATATTGCTATGTTTTTGACTACATTGCCCTTGTGGGGAATGATTGCTAGTAATGTTCAATGTTAGTACTTGATACTTATGTAGTTGTTTACACATGAAACGTGTCACCAATGTGTTTGTCGAGTCACACAAAATTCACAAACAAAACACAAAACGTATCTCATGCATAGGTATTATGTGCCGAGTCTAGAGACCCAATAATAGTTCCAACACTTAGAAAATTTCATTCTTGTTTTAGAACGATAGTGAGGATTTTCTGTGACGCACATCTCTCGGTTGACTTGTTTTTGAATTCTTCGCAAACAGTGAGTTTCACGTCCCCTTTTTACTCTTTTAAACGCTTTTACTTGGGGGAGAATACATACTCCAAAACGCTTTAGATGTTGTTATTAATTATATATCACTTGTAAGGCTAAGTGGCAAATGAACCAACTAAAGTCCTTCATAACATCGAACCGGTTAATATTTGGATAATAGCGAGTCACTATTGAGTAGTACTACTGGGTTTGACAAACCCCACCCAACGCTAAACTCGACTGGAGGTCGAGTGGGTGTAATCTTGGCTAACACATTTTCCATGGTCGTGGTAGACATGGTGGCAAGGCAATTGATAAACAGTCAGCTTCGGTGTCGATCACTTAGTAATACTTGTTTTATAGGCTAGCTACCTATCGATATATAATTGACATAACATTATCTGGTAACGCAAAACGCAAACGCTTAAACGCAAACAGTTTCTGTATTTATATATGTGAACTCACCAACCCCGTGTTGACACTTTTAGTATGTTATTCTCAGGTAGCCGAGGCGGGCGCGCGGTATAGGAACATGCATTTCATTGAACTCTATCGTTTTTTGCAAACTTGTTTTTAAACTGTTATTTATTGGGTTTTAAGTCGTCCTGCGTGACGCAACACCGGTTTACGAATTTACGCTTCCGCACTTATTTAAACTAAAATGTTTTCGTGGTTTGAAAACTTTATTTATGGTGTTTGATTATAACTAATGATTCCGATCCTGTTAGTTCACACCCTCTGACGGTAAAGCTCCATTAGTGGATTTTGAGGGTGTGACAATTGTTTCCTCAATTTCTATAGAAAAACAAAAGAGAAAGCTAATACATGTTATTTAATGATATTCACAATTACACATACATGAAATAAAAGTATACGAATACACAAGATATGAATATACACATAGAGATTAAGAATGAACTTATTCAACTAATATATATTATATTTTAAAAATTTCGGTTGAAAGTTAAGTCATTAATGTTGAAAACATAATAGAAGCCTCTACATATTCTAAACGGATACCAGTACCCATAATACCCGTACCCGAAAATATCCATACCTGTAATCAATAAATTTGGGTACTTATATCCATGCCCAATAGACATGTACCGGTACTAAACATGTATGAATACGAGTATTTGGTAAAAAAAAGCTCACTCTCTCCCTACCTAGAACGAGTCGATAGTGGAGCCTAGAGGTGTTCAAAAAAACCGGTTATAGAACCGGTTTGGTCGGTTTAACCGAAAACCGGTTAATAGAAAAACCGGTTATTAAAAAACCGGTTAGACCGGTTATTGAACCGCCGGTTAGTACTTCGGTTACTCATTCGTGGACAAAAACCGGTTATTGAACCGGTTAGTAAAAAAACCGGTTAAATTTAAAAACCGGTTATTAAAAAACCGGTTAACCTAAAAACCGGTTAACCGGTTAACAGTCAAAAACCGGTTAACCTAAAAACCGGTTAACCGGTTTTTAGGTTAACCGGTTTTTGACCGTTATAAAACGGCCATATGACCGTTTGGGTCCTTTTTTGCCCGTTTTTTCTTGATTTCTAGCCGTTTTTTTTAACATTTTACCCCCACAAACAACTATATATAGTTTAGGTTGGGTAGGTTAGCTCACACTCGATTATACAACTCTACTAGCTCTAAACGTTTATTTCATACGCGATTATTTTGTTATCTCACACTCAATTATACCACATTACCACTCCATACGCTCTTATTTCGTAGTCGTTTATTTCATACTCGTACTCGTTTATTTCATACTCGATTATACGCTCTTATTTCCGATCCTCGCCGCCATGGCCAAAGATTTACTAACGGTCCAAGCTTCCACGTAAGCTTCGGAGTCTGCTTTTTCTGTTTCTGGCAGGGTTATATCGATTAGGAGGACTCGACTCACTGCACCAGCTATAGAGATGTCGATTTGCTACAAGGATTACTTGGACTCTTTAGATAGGGCACAACATCAACGCTCACTCGAGGGGGAAATGGAGTATGAAGCGGGCTTGTATGAAGACGAGGTCAATGAAGGACACACTCAACCAATGACCGATGAAGAAGCCGCGTACGACGATTACCTAAGAAATAGCTCGGGATCGGGTAGCGAAGAAAATTAGTTAAAGAAACAGCAAACATGGAGGCAAATCATGAGTAAGAAACAGCAAGTTGTTCATGTAATCGTGTCTAAGCATTCTTTTTCCTAATATGTGCTCTTATTTACTTGTTGATTTGGATTTTTCTAATTTAGTTAAAGAAACAGCAAACATGGAGGCAAATCATGAACAAACTGCGATTGGGAACAACAGGAGCATCTGCTAGTTCACGATTTAATGTTTGTATTTTTGAGTTAAATCATGAACAACAGTTCTTGGCAGAGATTTCTTCAGTGTTAATGATTTAATGTTTGTATTTTTGAGTTACGAATATGCGATAACGATTTAATGTTTATATTTTTAATGTAAAAACTATAAATGAAAGTTATGTGTTTTTAATCTTTGGTTTGTTGAAAACACATTCACCAACACACACTCATACTCATCTTCCAAGCAAAGAACCCTAACAACGAAAGCAAATAATGGCTTCGGTCAGTCCGTTTTGCCTTGTAGTTACCGGTTTGCCTTGTAGTTACCGGTTTGTTTATACTGTGAAAAAATAATGGTCTTCATTAAGTACAAAATATAAAAAACAAATATTCGTATTTGAAATCGCGAAATTTTTTAAAATAAAAAAAAAAAAACCGGTTAATAAAAAAAACCGGTTAATAAAAAAACCGGTTTATTAACCGGTTTCTAAACCGGTCCTAACCGGTTAGACCGGTTAGGGTTTTGACAGAAAAAAACCGGTTATTAACCGGTCCGGTTATTAACCGAACCGGTTTTTTTCCGGGCCAAAAAAACCGGTTTGTGCACCTCTAGTGGAGCCTCTCCATTTATATTATCACTACCGCAAGCCCTAGGTTAAGTGTGGAAAGTGGAACAATAAGTTTGGGTGTGAAAGGGTTTGTCTCCGATTAACTGCTCTTCCCTTCCTTATCTTGTTCTTCTGAAAAGGTACCAACTGTTTACGCAAATTCGTTATGCTTGAAATTGATTTGAGTTAGGGTTATTTGCTAGGGTTTTGAGGATATGACATCGCAATTAACGCCTTCCAAGCGAACACATGATCAGCAGAATGCCTCGGAACCCACTTGCTTTCGTGTGCTTTGTCCCGCTAATCAAATTGCCAACATTACTTTATCACCTCAATCCGCTGCAAAAATACGGGTCGATGAACTCGTTCCTGGCTGCGATGAACGAGTAATTGTCGTTGATCAAGAAACTGAAGATGATAGTGGTTTGCAGAACGCTTTGATGCTCGTGTTTGAGAAAATGGTCGAAAAAGAAGAAACCGCAACTTGTCTGATGAGACTACTTATTGTTTCATCTCAAGCAGGCCCCCTTTTGGAAAGTGCAATCAAACAATTTGCGTCCGAAAGCGGGTCCCAGATTCAGGTTCTTCAAGATGAACTTCCACAGTGTGCGTCTTTATCAGATGTGCTTGTTCAGGTAGTTTTTAGCTTTTCAGTCACTTTCTGTTCAAACAAAAAACACCAAGATTCGTTAGCTTTATATACATTTTTATAGATTTCTGGAGAAGTAAACGCGGTCAGAAAAGCACTTCAATTACTTTCACAGCAGCTTTTAGATCATCCACCTCGTGGCAATGACTCTTTTTCTGATAATAATATCCTTTCGCATTCTAGAGAAGATGCATATCGTTTTGGGGGTCGTTTTGGTCCTTTTACAGACATGTTAACGTATCGTTTGATATGCTGTGATGAGAAAGTTGGGGGCGTCATAGGAAAAGGTGGAAGTATTGTGAAGGCGCTTAAACACGAGACCGGATGTGATATTAAAGTTCTTGATAGAATGCGCGAATCAGATGACCGTGTTATTGTTATATCTGGACATGCGGTAATTAATTAACCAAGATTTATTGTTATTTATGTTTTTTGTATTTCTTTTTTTGCATTATTTAATTAATTGATTATTTAATATAGCATCCCGATGAACGGATATGTGGGCCGCAAGATGCAGCTCTTCGTGTACAAGAAAGGATATTTAGGGCTGCCCCCGAGAGCAAGGCGGTGTCGGCTAAAGTTATTGTGTCGGCTCATCAAATTGGTTGTATTCTTGGTAAAGGTGGTGCGGTTATTTCTGAAATGAGAAAGTCAACCGGGGCATATATTCGAATATTAGGAAAAGATCAAACTCCACAGTATGCTGCTGAAAATGAAGAAATCGTTCAGGTTTGACTTTGACTTTGGACTTTTTGACCTGATTTGGTCATGTTTTGTAAATGCTTCATCTTTCATCATATTTATCAAAAGTGTTTAAGGCGTGCACCTAGGTGGTTTTGTTAGGCGAGCCGAAGGTTTTGCGCTTCTTAAGGGTCAAGCTGCATTTATGGAAGAATATTTCGTTTTCTAGTTTTTTTTAATAATTTTTATTGATTCTTTTGCCTTGTCACTAAATGAAATTTACCTTAAAAATAGGGTTTGTTTAATTTTCACATATCTCTATTTATAATCATTGATTTTTATTTTATGGTTTTGCATATCACAACTCCGATTGAAGAAGTGAAATAAATGTTTTTTTATCATTCTTCTTTGTTTTACAAATTAAGTTCTTTCATGTTCTACTTACTTCAGTTAATGTTTTAACCAGAAAAGTATCTAAATAAACAATTTTTTAAAGGTTGAAACATGTCAAAAGCGTTTTTTTAGTGATTTAAATTGGTTGTTATAACCAGAAACGTGTTAAAATGGTTTTTTAAGGTTGAACAAGCTGATATTTTAACCAGAAAACATGTTTTGAACAGGTAGAAGAAGCTGCTGTTATAACCAGAAACATGTTTTAAGGTTGAACAAGCTGCTCTTTTATAAGGTTGAACAGTATGGTTATAAACAAATTATATTAAATCAATAGAAATTTAAATTTTGGGGTTTTGAAGTTTTGGTATTGGAATTGCTCAAGTTCTTCTTAGCTCTTGGTCACAATGCAATGGTCACAAGGGGTACCCGATCTTTTCTTCTATCGGTGAACTGTACTCGCTAAGGGGTACCCCCGATCTCTGTACCCTCAGGAGAGGCGGCGGTGTACCCGAATCGGTATGATACCCGCATGCCGGTTCCCGATGGTGTCCCCTCTACCCAAATATGTTTTAATTTTTTTCTCATTAAGCCCATTTTATTTGGGCTCTCGCTTTTTCTGCGCGTTGCGCCTAGGCTACGGGCGAGGCCTATGCGCCTTGAATGCGCTTAGCACATTTGATAACTATGATTTTCATGTAACATAATGGAAATTTGGTTTGATTATTACTATGAGTTTTTGGATCATATCTGGATCATGGTTTTTAATACTTTAAATTCTGTGTAACATACTGGAATCTTGATTTAACTGTTGACTTTGACATTACTTTTTGACGTAATCTGGATCATCATTTTTTATACTTTAATTTCCATGTAACATAATGGAATCTTGGTTTGACTTTGACTTTTACTTTTTGACCTAATCTGGATCATGGTTTTTAAATACGTCAATTTCCATGTTACATATTGGAATCTTGGTTTAACTGTTTTGACTTCGAGTTTTTGACCTAATCTGGATCACAGTTTCTAAATACTTCAATTTCCATGTAACATAGTCGAATCTTGGTTTGACTGTTTTACTTTGACTTTTTGACTGAATCAGTATCATGGTCTCTAGGTACTTTAATTTTCATGTTGCATAATGGAATTTTGGGTTGACTGTTTAACTTTGACTTTCAACCTATTTTGGATCATGTTTTCTAGATTCTTCACTTTCCATGTAAACATAATGGAATCTTTGTTTGACTGTTTGACTTTGACTTTTGACCTAATGGAATCTTGGTTGAGCAGATAAATGGTGAGTTTGATGCCGTTCAAGATGCTCTTTTCCAAATAACCACATGTTTGCGTAATCATTATTTTCGAGATGCGTTTCCGGGGTTCCAAGGTCATGGAAGGTACCCTTCTATGAACCGGTTTGATGGTGGTGGGCCCCCTTTGCATGCTGTTTTTCATCTGCATAATCGATCGGATTTCTCTCACCGAGTGCCTGAAAGATTGCCAACTTCAACACCCTGGGGCCCTCAGGTATTTTTTATTGCCATTATTTGTTCTAAAAAAATCCGTCTTAAGTTGTTTTAGAATTGTTAGTTGGTGATCTTATGTTGTTTTACATGTTTTTCTTTGAACTTTTCATGATGTTGAAAATGTAATACACACATACAAGGTAAGGTATTTTTGTAATTTTGTGTTTGGATAAGGTTAGAATCGGAAAAAGACGATTTCTTTTAGCTACGTGTAGTTGAATTTGTTCACGTTTTTTATCACTTCAAATTGGTTAAATTTTTATACTTACAATATAATGCATTGAAGTACTCATTTATTTGTATTCTATTGCAGGGCGTTGAACGCTTTCCCGACTTTGGAGGAGCTACCCAAAGGAGAATGTGTGCATTTGGAGGGTGTGTACTTTTTATAAATCCATCCATCAATATTTCAGTTAATTAGTTGCTTAATATTCTCTTGCTAATTTATTCCATGTAGAGAAAACCACCAAGCTATTATCACAAACACGACCGTTGAAGTCGTTGTTCCTCGTACGGTTGTTAATTCTATATATGGCGAGGATGGTGGATGTCTCAAACAAATACGTGAGGTACGTAGTTCATATTGTAGTAATTTAAAGTTAACATAAGTTATTTTACTGGCTCTTAATGATGATTCCATAATAATGTGACTAAAAAGGAAAGAATATTATGGCGGTTTCAGATTTCTGATGCGAACATCACAATAACTGACCCGAAACCTGGAGCGAAAGAAACTTTGGTTATAATATCTGGTACACCGGACCAGACGCATGCTGCACAGAGTCTTATTCAAGCTTTTGTGATTTGTGAGACTCAAGTTTCTTGATGATTTGCTTGTCATGCATTTATGTTTTCAAAACCTTAAATGTGTTGAACAATACAAAGATAGGATGGTCTGGATTTGTTGATTCAGTGTTTAGTATGTTTTTATGTTTTTACTGTTTATATATCTATCTATATAATTGCGTACCATAATATCCTACATGTCGCCCTCACGTTGCTCCCTCATTCTCTATAGCCATCATATTGTTTGAAATCTTAATGGAGGCTTCTCATTGATTTAGCCCGGTTTAACCCGTTTAACTCTTACACGGGTCATGACATCTCAAATAGGATAGTCTAACGGGCACCATACCTACAAACCATCTCAAACCCTAACTCCGTATGCTCCTATCCGTCGATCTCATCGCTTCCGGCTGATTCTCTGACCTCATCACCTAACTTCGGTTTATTGTTGGTGTAAGCAAGCATGGTTCTTGATTTAGAGAAAGTCAAAAGCTTCATATGTTGAAAACGATTTGAGCATGTTGATGGTATAATTTGTGTAGTAGTTTTTGCTTTTAACTTGATCGGTTGGATATCAGAAGTGTGGTGGAAGAACAAAGACGATGGTAGCCTCAATCATTGTTCCTAATGCCGAGAGCTTTACAGGTCTACAATCCGAATTGAAAATTCGTCTTCATTCTCACTTTTAATTTAAAATCAGGGTTTGTAACTCTATTTTGGTGATATCTGACTAGAGTTTTGTGATGATTGATTCATTGTCATTACTATCCAATTTTTGTTCATCAAGTTATGTTTTTTTTTCTCTGTTTGTGATTTTGGTGTGAATTTGATGTTAGAGTTTTTGATTTATAGTCTCAAAACAGGGCAATCCCCTTTGCAATTTGATGTTAAATTTACGGTGTTTATCCAATTTTGGGGCTTGATTATCAGCAATCTAGCAACAAAACTAGCAACAAAACTGATTATTAAAATAACATATAATTACATAAAATGAGAATTTGAAAAATTATAACATCTCAAATACCCATTCTTCAAATCGATCCACTAAAGAAACCATAAGATTCCAGACTTCTTTGATTCGCATCAACTCCATGGTCTAGTTCGTATCCCGTAGTGGTTCCTAAATTGATTCGACGGAGATGGTTCCAGAACTCACACAGCAGCCAGGGATGAGATCATTACTTGCTTTCGACCTCCTGCGAATCGACTTCAGTCATTGCTCAATCGGCACGCCACTAAATCCCTCCCTCCTGTGTACTAAAACCTGCGATTACGACGAATTTCACATCTCTTACTTTGAATCGGTTTTGGTGCCAAACGGTTTAGGGTTTGTAAACATAAACTTTTTTGGGATTTCAGTCTCAATTATGGATTTTGTTGTAAATACGTTCATGTAGGAATACAAATTAGCAATTTGACCTTAACTGTACTCCCTTTGTATTACAAATCGACCAAAGCATAGCTTTTGGAAGTTATGCTTCTCTTAGAACAAATAGACATAATTTTTATGGTTTGATTTTTGTATCTTTAAGTTTAATCATTTGATGTCTAAAATGTATGCTCAAAACCAAAACTTTGATAAGATCTTGAATTCAAGTTGTCATGAAGATTAAGGATTTGACATCAACAATTTTAACACTTTAATTTCACATATATCTTTGTGAAGTTCAGTCATATTTTAATAAAAACATGACAAGGAGAATTATGTATATAATTTTCTCTTTACGGGGTTGGAACACGGAAAAATGGCTAAAGAAGTCCATCGGGCGAAAAAACTGCACTAAAGAGGGTAGCGGTAGCGGTATATCTTGGCTTACATGTGAATCTATAGGGTTCGATGAGCGCCCTTGGTAAGCTAATCTTATTAAGTTAAAATTAATTGGCTAAGGTATGTTTGACAAGTTTAGTGCTTTTAGATTTTGGACATGTTGATTTCAGATTCTTTGATTGTGAGTTTTGCATTATTGACAGGGAACATTTAATTCAACTTTAGTATGTATTAGAATAAATACTTTGAAACTACTTAAGTAGAAATCTAAGACGGTCGGAGAAATTAGGGGTTGTGTTTTTTGTTAAATGAAGTTAGAAATTGATTGTCATATTAGTGTTTTATGGAATCAGTTGTGTTGACTATTGAGAAATGCCACAACCAAACCAATGCTTATGGATAAATCTTGTGGAACTTAAAGTCAGGAAGTTTGGGCTACAGAGATCCAAACTATGTTAATCTTTTAAGGATGGTGAACTTTTTTTCATTCATACTAAAATAAGAAAAGTATGTTTAGTTGCTTCTATATAAACATGGTATTGTTATTTGTTAATGCTTGACGAAGCTTCTATATGAAACAAAAAGGATGTTGTAAAAACGCTTGAGAAAAAAACAAGGTAAGGTTAAAAGTATTTTTTTTTTACGTTATAACAAAATCAATACGAATCTTTGAGTAAATCAATGTCTCATTTTTGTATTTTGTCAAAACATGGTCAAAATGAAGTAGCTTATTTTTAGCAAGCGTGGTAGCACTACACGGCGAGAGTTCAAAAAAACGACACCCCAAACTATAAAGGCCACTTTTGTCGGTAAATTTATACGTTGAATAGCTGAACATGATTTTCTAGATTTAGTATAGAACTAGCTGTTAGGCTATGAATTTTACACTGAGGATCCTTTATCCTTGACTGTCTTATTGATAGTTTATCCTTGAAATATGTATCAGGATATAAAGGATCGACGATCCTCGGTATTACTTGTTTACTAATGATTGCGTTTAGTATGGTGATGTGTTGACAGGTGTAGCAACTTTAAGACGAACTTGTATCAATTATCCTCACAGAACATCCTCTAGCTGGAACATGGATCCAGGATCCTACTTCAATGTAGCTGATTATGGACGAATTCATGTGAAGATGAACGTGCAAATATCAACAACGGCTATGAGACTCATTCTTTCGCTTATCTCGCTACTGGGTGGTTATTGGCATGTGGTCAAAGGTCGTGGAGCGGCTAAGTGGAAGACTTCCGGATAATTAGGAAATATTGTTATTATTGTTATCTTATTTAAACGAGCTATGATCGAGTAGGTAAACACATGTACTTACACACACACTAGAGAAGAAGCATACATTCTCTCTACACACTAGCTTTCTTTGTAATCTCGATCATATACTTTACAAACACTTGTAACCACTTTTTATTTTATCAATATACTTGACGGTGATAGTTTTCACCGTCCGGGGGTTTTTTGTGCCGGAGACCACGATAACTATATACTTATCGACCAAAGGTTACCTTGTTGATCCTCGATTGAAGTGATTCGACCAAAGATTAGCTTATTAATCCTTGACAGACGTCATTTCTTCAAATATTACATCGATAAGTTTTGACCGAAGTAAGACTATCTTGGTTAAGGGCTTTTTCCCTCGTGATCAAACCTTTGTGTTCACTAACATCGCGCTTATACACTTTGTCATTATCAAGTTAGCACCTTACCTCACATAACAGATTTGGATACTTGATCCTTAGCTGATTTTTGTCCAAAACAATTTGGCGCCCACCGTGGGGCAATCGGTGCTACAATCCATATTATTCTTATCAACCTTCATTTTTCCATACCCTAAACAATCGCAATGGCCTCTCAATCCACCTCTGCATCGTCAACCATGCCATCATCGGTTTCTCTCTCATCAAGGACCTTGCCACCAATGCCTCCGCCAATTACGGGAGCACAACGAACTACTGCTGCTGGAAGCAAGACACAACTACCAATCTTTCAGAGCTCGAAAACCGTTGTTGCTGCCCCGGTGGTTAACACTAACAGTGATGTTTCATCTATGTTTTCGCAGGTTAAAGCATATATGGAGCAGCAAAACAAGACCAACCAAAGGATCCTTCGTGAGATAGAAGATCTTAAGAAGACTAAGAGGCCAGCAGAGGATCTCACTCCCCTGATGCCCAGGATGCTGGATTTCACCTCCCCAGGATCCATGGCTCAATTTTCACAAGGATCATCCGTCCTTCAACAGGGGTCCATGGGTCAGCAGGCTCAAGGATCCTCACTCTTTCAGCCATGATCATCCATCCTTCAACAGGGGTTCATGGGTCAGCAGGCTCAAGGATCCTCACTCTTTCAGCCAGGATCATCCATCCTTCAACAGGGGTCCATGGGTCAGCAGGCTCAAGGATCCTCACTATTTCAGTCAGGATCACACATCCTTCAACAAGGGTCCGTGGGTCAACAGGCTCAAGGATCCTCGCTATTCCAGCAGGGGTCATCAGTCATTCCACCAGGATCCTCTGGGTTGTATGTTCAAGGGTCCTATTATTCTCAACCTCAAGGGTCCTTCTTTCAGAATCAAGGATCCTCAGGAATCCAGCACCTACGATCTTTCGAAGTCCATGATGGGGACATAATCCCCATGCAGACCATAGCTTCTGGAGGAACCACTCCAATTGCTGACTCCTCTTATCCCAGATACTCATCTGGAATACCAAACTCCACCCAGCAAAGAGGTAACTGGTACGATCCTATATATTTAGATACTAACCATGTTCCCATACAGGATTCAGGTATCAACCAGGCCATGGCCAAGGGGTTACAGAAGCTAAAGGATATGATATCCAGTGTCCCGGGAGTGATACGTCCAATTCCTGAGATACCGGAGGGAAGTCACAAATTATCCAGATTCGCTCCGCCTATATGTGATGCTGAAATCCCGAAGCAGTTCCAAACTCCCAACATGAAGACGTATGATGGGAGCACCGATCCTGAGGAACATGTTGCCCAATATAGGGAAATGATGGAAATTAATCATGTTCCTGAAAGACTCAAGGAGGCTTGCCTTTGTAAAGGATTTGGAGCCACACTAACGGGAGCTGCACTAAAATGGCTACTAAGCCTCCCCCCTTTCTCGGTCACATCTTTCTCTCATTTAGTTAATTTGTTTAACACTCAATTTTCCTGTAGTCGGAAATTTGAGAGATTAACCAGTGATTTATATCATGTTATCCAACCTAGTGATGAATCCCTTAGGGATTTCGTTACCAGGTTCGTTAAAGAAGCTCTAGAAATCCCAAACCTTGATATGACTACTGCTGTTGAAGCATTCAAGATGGGAATTCAAAAGAGCTCCCCTTTTTATGATGATTTAGTGATGACTCCGTGTAGGATATTAGATGAAGTCAGAAACAAGGCATTAAGATACATCCGCCTAGAAGAAGATAAAAAGATCCAGGATCGTCTTGGGGGACAAACGAAACAAACTCCCGAAAAGAATAAAGGATCCTGGAATAGGAACAACAATTCGAAGCCATACGCCAAGTTCAACAATCAGAACGTACGGGAAGTTGAAGAAGGTGATGACGATGAAGACTACCCTTGCATCTCCGACTATTGTTTCTCTGTAGATACTCATGGCTTGATTTGTGCCATGAAGGATCTGGGAGAAAAAGCAAGGTGGCCCCGAAAGAATGAGAAGGTTGTCGGCTTCAAGGACAAGTCTAAGTGGTGCGCCTTCCACGAAGATTTTGGCCACGCGACAGACGAGTGCATCGGCTTAAGGAAATAAATTGGATACCTCCTGAGTAAGGGTCACTTTAAAGAACTCTTGGGAAGGAAGAAATCCAAGATCCAGGATCCTGAAGATCTTCCACAGAAAGCAACACCACCGCCGCCGGATGCCCATGTGACCAACTTTATCTCCAGAGACTACGAATAGTTTAGAGATTCTTGTGCCATAGAAGAAAGTCCCGTAGAAGAATTCGAGTTGGATAATAAGAGAAGACCACTCATCCCCACTACTAGAGTGACTGATCAGAGAATCTTTTTCAATTCAAGGATCCAGGATCCTCAACAGGACAAGCTGGATGTGCGGGCAGTCAATTTCATCTCTGGAGGTTCAGACATATTTGGAACTTCTTTCTCTGCAGCAAAAAGATTCGCCAAGGAGATCAAGATGGATAACGGGGATCACCCAATAGTGTCAACCACATTAACAACAGACAAAAGAATCTTCTTCGATGAGGAAGACAAGCTGAACATTCAGGATCCTCATCATGACGGTTTGATTATTACTTTATTTATCTCTAACCATTATGTATGCAGGATCCTAGTGGACGGTGGCAGCTCGGTCAACATCATCCAACATGATGTCCTCAAGAAGATGAATATCCCGGATTCAGAAATCATTCTAGAACATCAGTGCTAGTCGGTTTCAGTGGTGAAACCAAGAAGACATTATGGGACATCAACCTTCCAATTTATATCGAAGGGTTAAATTCATACAAAAAATTTTGTGTTATAGATAACCTTTCCTGTTGCAATGTTATTTTAGGTAGGCCTTGGCTCTATGGACTGAAGGCTGTAGCTTCAACTTATCACCAATGCATCAAGCTACCTACTCCTTGGGGAGTTGTGAAGATAGTGGGTGACCAAGCGGAGGCTAGGAACTATTATTCTTCATCAATGAAGCCAACAGCCAAGCAAACTATAGCATAGCAACTACAGCAACATCCTAGGGATGTGCTGGAAGCTCGGGAGAAAGATCTCAAAGAAGTATCCTTGGACCCCGAGGATCCGGAAGTAAAGGTGTTCCTAGGATCCAGTATCCCCTGTAATATTGAGGAGGATATGATATCCTTCTTAGGGCGAAGAAGATCTACCTTTGCCTTCAAGCACTCAGACATGACAGGTATTTTAAAAGAGGTAATCACTCATAAACTCGGCCTTGATTTAACTGTTAAACCTGTCCATCAGAAGCGAAGGAAATTAGCTCCTGAGAGGACCAAGATCATACAAGAAGAAGTTGAAAAACTTCTTAAGGCCGGTATGATCAGAGAGGTTCAATATCCTCGATGGCTAGCTAATGTGGTTGTTGTTTCAAAAAAGAATGGAAAGTGGAGGGTGTGTGTCAATTTCACGGATTTAAACAAGGCATGCCCCGAGGATCCTTTCCCATTACCACATATAGATGTCATGGTGGACGCAACGGCTGGACATGAAATGTTCACCTTTATGGATGCTTCCTCTGGATTCCAACAAATTCAGATGGAACCATCTGATCAAGAGGATACAACATTCATGACTCCAACCGACATATATTGTTACACTTCTATGCCATTTGGACTAAGAAATGCAGGAGCGACGTACCAAAGACTAGTCAACATGATGTTCAAGGACCAGTTGGGCAAGACTATGGAAGTATACATAGATGATATGGTGGTAACGTCAAAGAAAGCAGAGGATCACCTCAGGGACCTTGAGGAAGCATTCAATATCCTGGACCACTATAACATGAAACTGAATTCATCCAAATGCCACTTTGGTGTTAAGGCTGGAAAGTTTCTGGGATATATGGTCACAAAGAGAGAAATTGAAGCAAGCCCGGAGCAGATCGAAGCCATTATCAATCTCAAGTCTCCTGCAAATGCCAAAGATGTCCAGAGACTCACCGGAAGAATAGCGGCTTTGAATAGATTCATCTCAAGATCCTCCGAGAAGTGCAAAGACTTCTATGATATCCTTAGAAAGAACAAGAAATTTGAGTGGACTGAAAAGCATGAAGCTGCGCTTACAGCCCTAAAGGATTACTTATCCTCAGCTCCAGCTCTAATGAAGCCTGTGGATGGAGAATCCTTGTATCTATATCTTGTTGTCTAAGGAAATGCAGTGAGTGCCGTCTTGGTAAGGGATCATGAAGGTGAACAACATCCTGTATACTATGTAAGTAAAAGTCTTCTAGATGCGGAGTCCAGGTATTCTCATTTAGAAAAGCTGATTCTTGCACTTATTATGGTCTCTACTAAACTAAATATTATTTTGAAACTCATCATATTATTTTAAGAACTAATTATCCTGTAAAGAATATTCTTAGAAAACCAGAGTTGTCAGGTAGAATGGCTAAATGGACCGTGAAATTAAGTGCATATGATATCCAATACGAGCCGAGAACAGCAATCAAGTCTCAAGCACTAGCAGACTTCGTGGCTGATTTCACTAGTGATCTACAAAAAGAAGCTGACTTGGAAGTCCAACAACTGGAAAAGACCAAGGATCCTTGTATACTCTTAACAGATGGAGTATCTAACGTGAGAGGAACAAGATTAGGGATCCTACTGAAATCGCCACAGGGGGACATATTACCCCAGTCCATAGCTTGTGAGTTCCAGGCAACAAACAATGAAGCAAAGTACGAGGCTTTAATCGCAGGTTTGCAATTAGCCAAAAGCATGAGGATCAGGTATCTTCAAGTTTATGTAGATTATTTATTAATAACTAACTACTTTAACGGCTCATATGCTGTTAAAGGTGAGAAACTAATGAAATATTTAGATGTTGTGAAGGAATTATTGAAATCCTTCGAAATATTTAGTATTACACAGGTACCGGGGGAAGAAAATGCTGGGGCAGACGCCTTAGCAAACTTAGCCTCATCTCTAAAGATTCCTGAGGATTTGAAAATCCCAATAATCTACATTCTCTCGCCAGCAATAGGATAACAAGAAGTTGGAGAGATAACGAATGATAAAGAAATCGTACTCTGGGATCCTTTATCCTCAAATAACCGAGGATCATGGATCCATCCTATCAAGAACTATATTCAGACTGGAGAAATTCCAGCTACAGAAAATCCCAAGTCCTTCAAACTCAAGGTATCCTAATATATTTTGTTAAATGATATGGTATATAGAAAATATCTTGCAGATCCATATTTGAGATGCATTGAGGATCCTGAGATCCAAGAAGTACTCAAGGATTTTCATGAAGGAGATTGCGGCAATCACACAGGTGGAAGAGCATTATTTTCCATAATACTTAGAACTGGATACTTCTGGCCAACAATGAAGAAGGATGCAGTGGAGTATTCAAAGACATGTGATGCTTGACAAAGACACGCGAATATCCTTCATCAACCAGCGGAGCCTCTATATCATATATCCTCCTCATGGCCTTTCATTAAATGGGGTATGGATATTGTAGGCAAGCTACCAAAAGCACCAGGTGGAAAGGTCTTTATGCTTGCCATGACTGACTACTTTTCCAAATGGATTGAGGCAGAAGCATTTGTACAAGTCCGAGAAAGGGAAGTAATATCTTTTACTAAACGAAATATTATAACTAGATTTGGTATTCCTGCTGAGATTGTTTGTGATAATGGTTCCCAGTTATCGGGAATAGAACTACTAACTTTTGTGACAGTTGGGGCATCAAAATGATTACTTCCACTCCGGTTCTTCCTCAAGCCAATGGTCAAGCAGAGTCTAGCAACAAGTTCATCATCAACAATCTAAAGAAGAAGCTAGGATCCAAGAAGGGAAAATGGGCTGAAGAACTTCCTTATGTTCTTTGGGCAGACAAAACTACACCCAAAAATGCAATAGGCCAGACACCCTTCTCTTTGGTGTTTGGATCAGAAGCAGTAATTCCCACAGAAATGTTGGTTCCTACAGCAAGAACGAGTATCCGTGATCCTGAAGCCAATGAAGAAATCCTTCTTGAAGACTTGGATACTATAGAAGAAATCAGAGACTTGGCCAAGATCAGGATGGTAGCTTATCAACAAAGGGTAGCTGGGGCAGATAACAAAAATATCAGAATTAGAAGATTTCAAGAAGGAGATCTAGTATTAAGGAAAGCCTTCCAATACACAACAAACCCGGCTGATGGGAAGCTAGCGCCCAAATGGGAAGGACCTTATCAAATCGAGTCGGAAGTAGGAAAGGGGGCATATCATTTTCTCACAATGGAAGGCAACAGGTTACCAAGAGCATGGAATGCCATCCACCTCAAGAAATATTTTTTCTGATCAGGATCCACTATCATGAGAGAATATATTATCCAGAAAGAGGATCTAGGATCCTTAAATTGGTAACATCTTTCTGGCCAGTTATTCTAATTGAATTATTGTTAATTTAAGGATAATATATATTCTTAACATTTTATTTTTTCCAAGTTTTGAGTAACCATGCAGGATTATAATAAATCATTTGATGTTCAAGAGGTTGGCCACCTCTCCTTTGCATTTGAGGTACTATCTTATTTCCTTTGGCCAAGCCCACGTTTGGATATGACCCCCGATGGTCATGTCCCCTACGGTTTAAAGGTTTTCACCTTTCTCACGATCGCCAGTTGCGCACGCTATCCAACATATAGTTCGGGGCAGCGGGACCAGTACACACTTAGTGGCTGACAATTTCGTTGTCTCTGGCTATATGGAGGATCCTACGATTTATGGTAGACGTACCATACCACCGGTTTATAACGTTTTCACGTTATCTCACGTTTGGGCTAAATCCCGGTTCGGGCGAGTCCCCAGTTAACATCTGTATCTTTGGGCCAGTCCCCAGTTTATTGGGCTTGTCCCCAATTTATTTTATGGGCTTGTCCCCAGTTTGTTGGGCTTGACCCCAGTTGCACGGGCTTGTCCCCAGATTACACGGGCTTGACCCCAGTTGCACAGGCTTGTCCCCAGAATATTTTTTGGGATTGTCCCCAGTTTAATGGGTTTGATCCCAGTTAATAATATGAATTATTTGCAGCGGATTTTCTAAGTTTTTCCTGAAGATCAAGAAACTAAGGATCCCAGATCCTAAAGCTACTCTTGTAAGGTACATTAAGAGTTCAATACTTCTAGTAACTTAGGTCTATCTAGACCTTCGGGTATGATCTTTATTGATTAACTTATGTATGTGATGTGCAAAAAAAATATATATATATATAAATAAAACACGAATCGCAACTAAGCTTTAAAAAAAAAAAACAAACAACCTATCCTAGTTCACACAAACGGCAAGTGTACCGGTCGCGTGTAGCAAAGATGAGGAAAGTCCGGATATCGAACTCGAAGACACGTGAAAACGTTTATGATACTTAAACTCTAACCAAGACTCACCGAATAATATTTATTTGATTTTTAAGATTTTATTTAACTACTTAACTTAACTAATGAAACTTTTGACAAAACTCGGAAACTCGAATGCAATCGGATAAAAACGTCTACCTAGGTAAGAATCATATTGAAGGTATGACAAGATATTGGATTGAAAACTCTCACGACACCGGTTCCTAAGGATGACACAACTACGGTTCACTCAAGAAAGTTAGATCACTTCTCAGTCTCACCAACAAACTCTAACTTATCTTAGTTGATTTTAAGGACAAACCAGGAAAACAAATTATTAACGTGTTCTAATGCCGACTCTCCTCTCGGTCTTACCGACACACTAATCTAATGGAAACGAATACTACGCAACCAAGGATAGAGGAACAATTCAACTTAAATTAAACTAGGTTAACTGATCGCTCATAAAAACCCAAACCCGACAAGAACAAAACCCGCTCTCGGGCGATCTTAATTCTAACAAGTAAAAGCTATAAGACGACTTTACTTTTTATCACCTCTTGGTCTCTAAAAAGGTGTTTCACAGCTGATTATATTTAATTCACATACCCAATAAAACCCTACTGTTGATCACCCCGCAAACAAACCCCAAACACAAAGTAAAGAGTCCTAACAAGCAACAATCAATCAAAACCGATTCAATTAATTAAAGCAAGAGGTTAATGAGTATAATCAAGAAAAACACAGCCACTAAACACAACCTAATTCAATATTAAATCAAACTTTACATTAACAATTCAAGTCATGATAATTAACAATCCATATTACTTGTTAAAACCCAACAATATTCATCAAACCTAGGTAGAACTTACTAGTTTAGCTACTCATAACTTTTGGACAACAGCAAACACATGGATTAAACATCATAAAACTCAACATAAACATAAGTAAACTCATTCAAGATTCAAGAACAATCAAACATAAGTCAAACTATCAATTACTTCCAAGACAATCCAACTTAAAAGATCAAAACAACTAGTTAGGGTTCTTGAACAAAAACACAAAGTTTATGGAGGTATTACTTAATATTATGGCTGAGATTATGAGTGTTGATGACACGTAGCTGCTGTACCGAAACGCCCTTGGCTGCCTTCTTTCTCCTTAACTTCAAAAGAACTGTAGGTTCCCAGCCGGATCTACACGGAAGTATCTCGTACTACGTAGGTGCGGAATCCCTACGTAAGACGATACGAGCGTTAGATGCGATATACGTTAAAACCAAGCACAAATACACGTTACAATACTCAAAAGGCACGTTGTATTGCAACCCTTCAACACGTGATGTTCAATCACAATTACACGTACTGGAATTATATTCTAATACAAGCCGTAGCCAAGGCATATAAAGCCTTCGACAACTTCGCCTAACAGACTAGGCTTGTCATTAACTTCGCTTGTCCACAAGTTCGCTTATATCAGGCGAACTTGTGAGACAATCTATCTAAACCAAAACAAAACAAACTAACACAATTACAGACACTAGATACTGAACTACTGACATAATGCACCAACAGACTCCCCCTTGGCAGTAGCTTCATATCTCTATCTTCAATCACTTGTCTTGTAATCCCAAAAATCTCGAGTCACTCGTCTTCAAGCATGAACGCCTTCTCTGACACAAACGGAAACTACTCTCTGATATTTCTTGGCTTCATCTTTCCATGCAGGAATATAGAATATCTTTTTCTCGTCTAGCACCTGCAAGTCAGCTTGAGACAGATTTACCAAGTGCATAGGATCATACACTCTCAGCACCTCTTGTTCATCTTCATCCTCCATAACCGCTTCAGCTGTTTGACTATCGGCATACCACCATTTCAGATTCTTTAAGACATCCTTGGGCATTTGTTTCATCGGCACTTCTTTTAAACACCGGATAGGCTTATACTTCATTACCATCCAAGGTTTGCCATCAACTCTCATTCCTCTGTCTATATCTTCAACAAGCTTCCCTTTCTGCGGCTTTAACAACTCAAACTTTTTCTCTTTTATACTTTCTTTCCACACGATCTTCCCAATAATCCTAGCCATATTATCATCACTCCTGTTTATCAACCCCAACTTGGCCAAATCCTTCACCTCACATTCAGGTAAGGTATTTAACGATCTCAATAACCTCTTAAAGTACTGAATCCCATCGTGTCGTTTAATCACAAATAGCCTCAACTGCTCATCATACAACCAACATATAATCCCCTTCTTTGATTCAGCATACCCTTTGATATTATAACTCTTTTTAAACATGGTTGGAACCGTTGGTTTCTTTGTCTTTATGAACCATTGAGCGTAGCCTTCTTTCCATCTCGGCTGCTCTTCCCATTCAGTCTCATCACTTCCCATATCTTGACCCACATTTGACTTATCAACATCTGGAATTTCATGTTCTACATTATCCTCTACAATTTATCCCTTTTCAATCTCACTGTCAATCACAGTCTCGGCTCCTATCTTCTCAATCTCTTCAACCGGTAACACATCATCGTCACCTACAATATCATCATCCAACATCTCCTTATCATCCACAACCACCACATCATCACCCCCTGATCCACCTGCTGCACCAGCTGACTCCCCCTGAGATGTGGAAGTCCCAAGAGTTTGTTCAGTTCTTGGCAACTCACCACCTGCACCTTTCGATGCATTGGGATCATCGTCTCTATCATTACTCTTCTTTGTCCTCAACTCATCGCCCTTGCAGCTCGTCTCCTCCTGAGATGCTAAGCACTGTTTTAAAGCATCAAAAAGTTTACCGTGCTCAACCAGGAGGGATGACTGAATCTGATTTTCTGCAACAAGGTGCTAAATAGCGTGAGTCTGGATTAGGTTGATTCTTGATTGTTCTGCCACGACCCTTTCAAGAGCTGCTATCCTGTCTGAGTCAGATAAAGTTGCATCAAAATCAAATCTCATATGAGAAATGTCTTGAGCATACGGTGGAGGGATTCCCAAGGTAGCCGGAACATCAGAAACAGGCTGAAAAGTAACCGCAGGTGGTATTGTAACAGATAAACCCGCGGTGGCAACCAAAGTCGACTCAACAAATCTTGCCACAACCTCCGATGGAGTAAGAGTAGGAGGTGGCAAGGAAACAATTTCTGGAGCCGAAAACTGAAAAGTAGTGGGTGGAATGCCAAAGGAAGATGATGTAGATATCACGGGAACACCCGAGGTGATCGGTCCTGTCACAGTCATCAAAGCAGGTACCATAGTCATACCAGATAAGGCGGGTGGAGAGAAACGAACCACCCTCGAGCTTTCACCAGCTCCCGAGCCTTCACCCGTTCTGACCCTTTTCGATCGACGAATCAACCGATCTAACTCCTCCTTAAATTCCGATTCACTGTCATCTGTGTCTTTCTTTCTTTTTCCATGAATTCTTTCTTGGGGGACCAGAATCTGTCTTGCTTCAGCAATATCATCAGCTGAGGAGTCAGAGTCGGTTCTTTCTGAATCAGCTACAGACGTAGCTACCAGCGACATATCAACACCAGAAACCTCTGCAACTGAGACCTGAATGTCTGCCCCAGGATCAACTCGTTCCATATCAAAGAACCCTTGGCCACCAAAAGAAGCTTCAAGGTCTACTTGTTCCTCCGGTGCCACAACAGGAGCAGCAGGCAATGCGTGCTGTACCACAGGTGGTGATTGAGAAACAACAGCCTGTTGCGGTGCCGGATCCCGAAACTCGTCTCCACGAAGAGCAACATACGCCGGGTTTATCAAATAACAAAATAACGGAGTATGTCGTGGACGAAGCTCTGGTTTACTTCGAGCACTCGACGATCTGCATTGTGCGAATATCCTCTTGCTGACACTCTCTACATATCGAATTGGACGGCGCTGAGGTAGCGTAGGAGCAACATGATTCAAGATCATTTGTAAGAATCTTGGATACATCAAGAATCTTTCACGAGCTACCGCACGTCTCTGACGATCTATTTCATAAAACACCATCTGACTGAAGCTGTAAGGCTTATTGTAAGTCAGTGTTGTCATAGCCGATTGCATCGTTGCACCCATACCGTCTGTACCAGCCTTACGACCCGACATGCACACGATCATCACATGCATGAGAAAACGCCATTGATCCAACAAAAATCCCTTACGCCTCTGAGTGTCACCCAATGGACCAGAATAGCCCATTCGTAAAAATGCACCATCTCTGAAAGGAGCAGTAAAGTCTGTAGGATCATCTCTAGTTTCATTCCAAAACTGCAAGGCTACCCTTATCTGTTCCGATGAGAACTGCACCTCCTGATTGTTAACTGTGGCGCGCATGACTGGGGGCTCGACTCTACAATCATATTCTACCGTTTGCCAGAAGTCTTCAATGTTCGGTAGAGAAATGGGCAGAGTTGTAGTAATAGCATGGAAGATACGCGAGCGAATAAGGAAAGAGATGATCTCGCGATAATCATCTACACCCTAGCATCTGGATCCAGAGTGATGTACATATTGTGACCCGGAAAGAATTGACGGTTGTTATCACCACCTTCGTCACCACCAGCACCACCGGCTCCTGCCATATCTGCATAACAACCGGTCTAAGTTAGAAAATCGTCAAAGCAGATCACAACTTCGCCTGTTACCATGAGCGAAGTTATGATAGCTTCTGGTGTATAGGCGAAGTTAGGGAAAGGGCGAAGTTGAGTACAACTTCGCCTTTACTATAACTTCGCCTGATAACAAATAAGCTTTTAAATAATATAAAGAACCTGGCGATGTTAGGTATAAGGAGAAGTTAATGATAACTTCGCCTAACCATAACTTCGCCCCTTGAACAACTTCGCCCCTGATTAGTTAAAGATTAAAGCAGCAGGCGAAGTTAAGCCTAAGGCGAAGTTGAGAACAACTTCGCCTAAACCTAACTTCGCCTGAACTGAAATGGCGACAGTTCAGTAGGCCAGACGAGGTTTTTTGGTGAATTTGGTGATTGTGGACAATGAAAACATGTTACAAAAGAGATCTAGACGATCAAATTGGTTACGAACACGTCAAAAAGAATTTGAAAAGTGAGTGTGTAATGGTTTGCATGAACGAGGTCCCAAATCGGGCCAAAACGACATCTAATTAACATGATTGACAAGAATTATACGTAATATCGACCCTACACACCTTTAACATGGATTGGAAAAGAAAAATAACAAGGTTTGATTCGAGGAAATAAGTTCATCGAGGGTGATTAGAGTATAAGTTCGCCGGGTTTGTGAAAATGTGCAAAGGGTTTGACCAAAAAGTCCTTTATATATGTTTGAAAAAGCTCAGGCAAAGTTATGGTTAACTTCTCTTATCCATAACTTCGCCCATGTGACAACTTCGCCCTTCAACTTCGCCTTAAATTTACAAAATCAGCCCTCAAACATTTGAACAAAATGCAACTGTCTTTTAAAATCCTCCGTGAAAGATTTAAACTTTATAATCAAAGAACCAAGTAACTAAGCTTTGAAATATAAAACGAAATATACATGAAAATTTTAGTAATTAAGTACACGGGATCAAATTTCAGTCTTGTCGGGGACCAGCATTTTTAGAAAAGATCCAAACAAGAATCATACTAATTAAATGGCTGTCACAGAGATCCATGTTCAGCGGTATTACGACATAAAGAAACAGGTTGTAAGCAGGTATACACCTTAGTATGGTTTTCATTGCTTCAGTGATACGGATTAGGTTCAATTAAGCTCAAAATTTAGATGGACATCACCTCAAAGATTGTGATGCCTCCTATCTATTCTCAAAGCGTATTCGGCTTTCCCCAAGTCACCCCGAGTTGACCTCGACCCGTAGTGTCTGATCAAACAGGTAAGTACATGTTGATCTTTAGAGTCTTCTTCCCGTTCTCTTTCTTGCCTCTTGATTGACAATGATAACACAATAGGCTTCAGAAGGCTTAACATTTTTTTTTAATAAAGATTTACATATCTTCAAACAGTAGACTACTACAAGTCCCGAATTTGGATCACTGCAGGTACTTGACACACTATCTTCTCGGACATCAGAACACTCACGGGCTCGTGTATGACTGGATAATCGCTTTTCTGCCTATCATTCGGAAAGATGTATATGGAGACATACACAACTCTGAATGAGTCTCCACTTTAGATCGAGAAGATTTAGTTAGTATCACTTCTACTTTTACGCACCATAAAAAGCTACCATAAAATATAATAACTGTTTTAGAGTCTTTTAGGCCTAATAACTTCACTAGTTAAGCACACAGAATTAGTTTTTCCATCACTTTCCAAGGTTGAATCAATTTTCTTTTAAACATAGTAATGAAACTTCTTTCGAAGTTATAGACTTGAAAAATTATATCATCTCCCAAAAAAAAAATTTAAATTTTATCGCCCCGATCAAGTCAAAGTCATCAGGTAAATGGCTATCCTGAAGATCCAATGGATCAGCTGGACCAACCACATCCGAATATGCGTCCTTTTAACTAAGTATGAACGACTACTTTTCAGCGAAAGAATAAAAACACATCATAAACCGCCCCAGTCACTTTCAGTCATCTGGTTAATGGCTATCCTCATAATCTACAGGTAGAAGTGAGGACCAAACACATCCGAAGATATGTCCTTCAAACTGAAGCAACCGACATAATTTTAAGCGATAGTGACGTTTTTTTTAATAAAAACGGAAAAAAATTACGGTTACTCGGGATTGATCATCCCATTAAACTCAACAAGATTTTGAAAACGAGTTCGGTCAAATGCTTTAGTAAAAGATCGGCGAAATTATCCAACGAATCAATCTTTTCTAGCACTATTAATTTCTTCTCAGCACAATCCCGTATAAAATGATGACGAATGTCAATGTGTTTAGTTTTGCTGTGTTTTACGGGATTGTTAGTTACTGAGATTGTAGCAGTGTTATCAATGCAAATAGGAGTTTGAGTGAAATTCAGACCGTAATCGCGCAATTGTTGTTGTATCCAAAGAACCTGGGAGCAGCAGTTTGATGCTGCCATGTACTCTGCTTCACAAGTAGAAATGGCTACTGAGGTCTGCTTTTTGCACTGCCATGACACCAATCTTCCTCCTAGAAACTGGCATCCACCGGTTGTCGACTTCATGTTCTGATTGCAACCCCCATAGTCAGAATCCGTGTAAGCACCCAAGTCCAGGTCTCCCTCTTTCGTGTACCACAATCCCAGCTTAGGCTTGCCTTTGAGATACCACAAAATCCTCTTCACTCCCTTCATGTGAGATTCCTTTGGGTTTGCCTGAAATCGAGCACAGAGACAAACTGCAAACATAATATCAGGTCTCGATGCAATTAAATACATTAAAGAACCTATGATTGCTCGATATTGGGTGGGGTCCATGTCTTCATCACTGTCCGAATCAGCACCCAGTTTGTGGTTGACACAAACCGGAGTATCAAATGGAGTGCTGTCCTCCATCTTGAAGCGTTTGAGAACGTCTTGGACATATTTAGTTTGATGGATGAACATCCCATCTTTCTTCTGATCAACCTGCAATCCTAAAAAGAAAGTTAATTCACCCATTGCACTCATTTCAAACCTCTTTTCATGACTTCTTCAAACTCCTGACACATGACGACTTTTGATGCAGCAAATATGATGTTGTCCACGTAGACTTGAACTAGTAGAAAATCTCGCCCTTTTCTCTTGACAAACAGCGTGCTGTCGATCTTTCCTCTTTCGAACCCATTCTCAAGTAAGTAATCTGATAAGGTTGTGTACCAGGCACGAGGGGCCTGATGTAGTCCATATAGCGCTTTACTCAACTTGTACACATGATCAGGAAAGTCAAGGTCAAGAAAACCCGGAGGCTGTTCAACGTATACTACCTCATCGACTTTACCATTAAGAAAAGCACTTTTCACGTCTAATTGGAACACCTTCATTTCATTGTGTGCAGCAAATGCCAAAAATAGTCAAATCGCTTCCAATCATGCCATAGGAGCAAACATTTCATTGTAGTCGATTCCTTCTTGCTGATTGAACCCTTTCACTACCAGCCTCGCCTTGTTCCTTATGATTATCCCTTTCTCATCTCTCTTACATTTGAAAACCCATTTGGTGCCAATAGCATGCACATTCTTCGGTTTTGCAACTAATTTCCACACTTCCATCTTCTCGAACTGGGCTAACTCTTCTTGCATGGCTTTGACCCACGAGCTGTCCTTTAGAGCCATTTGATAGTTCTTTGGTTCAATCTGGCTGATGAAGCAAGTGTATAAGCATTCATTAATGATACCCATTTCTTTAATGCTTGCGTAAACACAAGTGTGCTCATTCAAGCTTCGTCTAGTTTGTACACCGTCAGACAAATCACCTATCACGTTCTCCAAAGGGTGATTTTTGTGAACTCCAGTAGTCGGAACCGTACTAACTTCCGGATTGTTTTCCAAGTTTGAAGAGAGTTCATCAATGGGTGATTGTTGTTGAGAATGAAACGGGTTGTAAAATTCTTCCTCGGTAGTGACAGCAGGAGTATCAACAGCACTTGACGAGGAAGGTTGATTTTCATCATATCTCGGACGTTGCACAATATTTTCTTCCTCATCATACAGAATCTGTGTTGCAATTTTCTCATCAACTTCTGCAAAATCCAAATAAGGCATATTAAAAGATTTGAACAGTTTGTCATAGTCGAAAGCTTCAGCGGGTCCCGTGCTAGGCTTTGGTGATTTGTAACTTGTAATGTCCGTGTTACATACCACTTCAACCTTGCTGTTCGATAAATTAAAGACTCTTCTGTTGGGTGTACCAACAACATATCCGACTAAAATACCTTCGTCGGCTTTCTCACCAAATTTTGAGTTTGTCTTTAATATCGTACATGGGGACCCGAATGGTTCGAGACCATTCAAGTTTGGCTTTCTACCATGGATAAGTTCATAACAAGTTTTATTCAATCTTTTAACAGTTAAAACACGATTAAGGATATAACAGGCTGTGGCAATAGCTTCAGCCCAGAACACCACGGGAAGTTTAGCATCAGCCAGCATGGTTCTGGATCCTTCAATTAGCGTTCTGTTCTTCCTCTCAGCCACCCCATTTTGTTGCGGAGTGTACGGGGCGCTGTACTGATGGTCTATCCCTTTTTGTAAGCAGAACATCTCCATCTGGTAGTTCTTGAACTCTGTCCCATTATCACTCCTGAGGTACTTAACCTTTCTCCCAACAATGTTTTCAACCTTGGTAATCAAGTTAATCACCAACTGAACCGTCTCATCTTTTGCCTTCAGAAAATATACCCAAGAGTATCGAGAGTAATCATCGGTTACTACCAAGCAGTATGAAGTTCCACCTAGACTCTTTACATTCACGGGACCAAAGAGATCCATGTGAAGCAGGTCTAGTGTACTGACGATTGAGTTAACCTATTTGGAGTGATGAGGTTTCTTGTGTTGCTTTCCCTTCTTGCACGACAAGCATTTATCTTCAAAGTTAAAATTCTTCAAGGGAACACCCAGCACCAGTCCATTGTTGACAATGTAATTCATTTTGCGAAGATGTATATGCCCCATTCTTCGATGCCATAATTCTGACTCGGATTCAGTTGCCTTGGACAAAAGACATGATTCTTCGGTTGTCATCTCAGTTGACCTCATATTCAATACATACGTGTTCTTTTCTCTTGGAGCTCTCATCACCACCCATGCCTCTGGTATCTTGAAACCAGGATAAAGGACGATTGCCTCGTTTTTAGTAAAATGCACCGTGTAGTCTTTATCACAAATCTGAGATACACTCAACAAGTTATGCTTCAATTCTTCAACAAAGTTCACCTTCTCTAACTTCATTTTACCATTTGTCACAGTTCCAATACCATTAATTCTACCGCCACTCTCTCTAGCAAAACTTACCCTACCTCCTTGAACAGGTTTCCATTCGTGTAACAAATTCTTGTTACTAGTCATGTGCCGGGAACAGCCACTATCCACAACCCACAGATTGTTTACAGTCCTGTTCAACTATTCCTGCACAGTTAAAGAAAAGATTAAAATCTGGGGACCCAAGACCTATTGGTCTTGGGTCGATTAAATCTATTAAACGGCATCCCATACTTTGGTTGTCCAAGCTCAGTTTGAGAATGATTTCTGTAAGTCCTAAAAGTAAACCTTCTTGAGGATTGACTGTGAGGCCTTCCAAACCTTAGTGAATTAACCGAATTATGATGGTAGGTTTGGTTGTTAACTGGAAAAACTGAGATTGATATCTTTGAAATCTTGATTTAGTCCAATGTCTGAACTTTGGTGAGTTAGCATGCTTACCATTATAGTAATTACTATTCATTTTATTCTCAGTTTTCGGAGGCCTCATACCTCTGAATCTCTGATTGAGAGGACAATCAGCAATCAGGTGTCCTATTTGATTGCATCTGAAACAACTCCTGTGTTCAACTTTCGTCTCAACCGTTGTTTCAGATGTTGAGGTTGCATTACTATTCGTTTGTCTAACATATGGTGGGACAAACGGGTTTAGGGGAGAGTTCTTTTCAGTTGGCTTATATTCCTCCCCACGTTTTAGTAACACTACCTCTTCTGTTATCTCACTAGATTCGGATGTCTTGTCTGAATTTGATGAGACAGAGCTAGGAACAGAAATCTTAACATTCGAAACAGGCTTACTCGTTTCGTTTTTACTCACTTCAGGTTCTTTAATCGAAACTTTGACAGGAACTGTCTGACTAATCTCAACATCAACAGATTTCTGATTACTAGGATCATACGTATAGTTATGGTTATATGGTGGCGGAACTTCAGAAAATCCAATTCCCCCTTTGTTAACTGGGGAACGTTGAACACTTACGATGTGATCAAGCATTGCTGAGGAATTTCTAAACTGTTCAATTTTTCTGTTTAATTCCACCACTTTTACCTGGTAATAAGCTATCTGTTTATCCCTTTCAGCAATTAGTCTGGTTTTTTCCTCTAACACTTCATAACTAAGATCAATTACTTGTATTTTATCAGCTAGACTGGCTTTAAGACTTCTGATATCTTTATCACTAGCTTTTATTTTTACCGAGTAACTGTTTTCTCTAGTTTTAGTGTAATGATGATATTCTTTTAACGTTTTAAATTGAGCGTCCAAACTAACAAACTGATTAGTTACTGTTTTCAATTGTTCAGACAGATTTTCACATTGCATACAATGAGGTTCAGAACTTACCTCAGAGAGCTGATCGTTCACTTCTGCCATATAAGCTTGATTTTCTCCCGTCTCTTTCTCACTTCCTGCAGTTTCGATGTTCACCAAATTTGCCTGTTCAAAGACTTCCTCAACCTGTAGATTCCAGTTGTACCACCATTGTTTCTAGATACCATAGCCTTATTCTCACTACCTCCCCCATTCTGTTGTGCAGGCCAGTTCTGACTACGTTCGACTCTCTCATTTGTACATTCCTTGGCAAAGTGACCATTTTGTTGACAGTTGTAACATCTAACCTTTGATTTGTCAAAACCTGGTCTTTCGCCAACGAACTTTCTACCCGTTTTCTTCATGAATCTTTTAACCCTTCTTACTATCATAGCCATCTGCCACTGCAGATCCATCTCTTCTAGATCATCAGCATCAATCTGATCATAGTCTTCATCCAAAGTTGCAGGGTCGACTATTTTACCTTTGATGTAGTTTCATACGATGCAATGAAGGATGCATAGAGAGCAAACTGCTGTTCAGCTGATTTAACACTCATGGGCATCTGTGAGTAATTGTAGGTCGGAACATTTGATGAAAAGTTACCAGTTGTGGCTTGAGGTTTTGAAGAATTACTTCCTGCAGCTACGAAACATACATCACCATCCATGTTGAGAGTCACATGACCATCATGAGTTGAATTTGAGTTTGAGTCTCCTTTTGAGTAATAAGCAGAGGATTCTGACTTTGAACGTGAACTTGAAGTAACTTTCGCACCATACATTCCCGGATCCTGAACCTGATCAGTTGGTGTCTCTTTCCGAACCATGTTAAGTTCAAAAGTTCGTAATTTATTGACTGCTGTTTCTAAATCAATATTGGCAAACTCTTTATCTTCTCTCATCAAAACCGTGTACATCTCCCATTTTGGTGGAAGAGCATCAAGAAGTTTTTCTACAATCTCTTCTTCTTTATAGTCAATTGAGTAATTTCTAAGTTCGGTCATCAGGTGATAATATCTTGTGATGATATCATCAAGTGATTCATTTTTCAAATGTTTGAACACCGAGAATTGGGTTTTGAGTAGCTTAATTTTGGATTCACGTATCCCCACATTACCTTCATATCGATTTTCTAGCGCTTCCCATAGCTCTCTAGCGGTTTTGTATTTCTTGAAGGTGTGAAGAATCTCTTGTGGAAGAGCCATGGTGATTGCCGCATGAGCTTTACTTTCTGCCTCATACATTTTCCTCTCCTCCTCATCCATCTTACTGTACTTCTTTATTTGATCACGACCTTCAAATAAAGATGTTGGTGGAATGTATCCGTCTTGAGCACACCCACATCTTAGCATCTTGATATTTAACATACTGTTCAAACAGATTTTTCCAAGCAACGAAATTGGTACCCTTAAGCATTTTCGGAGCCTAAGTTGCTGAACCGGCTTCAACTTCCATTTTCACCAGTTCCGTAATGTTTATCGAAGTCATCGCTGAAAGAAACACGACTTGAAAACACACAATTTTTTTTTTTTAATTTGAACAGTGACCAGTAGGCGAAGTTATGCTTAACTTCGCTTAAGCTTAACTTCGCTTGATTCCTTAACTTCGCTGAAACTCTTAACTTCGCTTGCTACTTAACTTCGCTTAAACTCTTAACTTCGCTTGCTACTTAACTTTGCTTGATGACAACTTCGCTTAAACTTATAACTTCGCCTAAACCCTACGAACAGTGACGGCAACTTCGCCTGATGAACACAAGGTTTTTGCAGGTTTTAATTTGACGTATTGCGAGGTATGCGAAGGTGTAATGGGTAATATTTGATAGTGGGAGATGGGCAGGACACAAAAACTCGGTATTTCAACGTAAACTCGTCCCGCGAATAGTCGAACGGAACGATTTCTACACTCGTGTGATAATCCCGAACCACACAATCACGAGCAAATGCTCTGATACCAATTGTAGGTTCCCAGCCGGATCTACACGGAAGTATCTCGTACTACGTAGGTGCGGAATCCCTACGTAAGACGATACGAGCGTTAGATGCGATATACGTTAAACCAAGCACAAATACACGTTACAATACTCAAAAGACACATTGTATTGAAACCCTTAAACACGTGATGTTCAATCACAATTACACGTACTAGAATTATATTCTAATACAAGCCGTAGCCAAGGCATATAAAGCCTTCGACAACTTCGCCTAACAGACTAGGCGAAGTTGTCATTAACTTCGCTTGTCCACAAGTTCGCTTATATCAGGCGAACTTGTGAGACAATATATCTAAACCAAAACAAAACAAACTAACACGATTACTGACACTAGATACTGAACTACTGACATAATGCACCAACAAGAACTCACAAAAAAGATTGTTTTCCGTTCTCCTTTGTTGTCCTAGTCCCGATCGGAAATTGTGTACGGAGTTAAGATTTTAATTGTTTGATATTGTTTGTTGTTTGGATCTTTTCACGTGAGAATGATTCTCACCACACAAACAAATAACTCACTTTTTGCCTTCTTAAGAAATCTTAATCAAGCCGACCACCCAACAAACATAAACTTGAATTCTTTCTTTTCTCGCTGGCTGAATTCCGATCGGGATTTTTTTGAGGTGCTTAGGGTTTTTATTTTCTTAAGTTATATTATATATTAAGACATGTAAGGCTTTCTCTAGCTGGCTTGGGTCGGGCTTTGAGCTTTGGTCTTGTTAACTTGATCATAAAGGCCTCCAATATCTTCAAAAACCCGAACCTTTTCTCTTTTAAAACTCGTCACCTACACAAAATATAAACTTTGTAAGATCATATAAAAACAAGCCATAATTATTATTTATTATACGATTAAGCACTTAAAACATGATAAAAAGGTACGGAAAACAAGTGTGTTTTACAACACATCAAACATCCCCACACTTAAGACTTTTTCGTCCCTGAAAAAGTAATCTACACAGGATCATAACCAAGTGAAAAACAACAAACTCTCATATTATTAATCATTATCAAAACACAAGAAATAGCTCGACATATTGACCGCGATTGCCGATATTGTTGTCCACTTAAACCCAGCCACCAGCCAATCAAGCCCCCCTTTTGCATTAAACGTTTTAAGTCCAAAAGTTAAGGCTACACCTACCCCATCTCAGGCATAGAGAGCTAGAAAAACTAGAGTCGAAGCAAACTGGCTCGACAAATCACTATAAGCCGAGGACTCGTTGATGGTACTAATTAGATGCACTCGGTGAAATTTTGATGGATGAATGGTCATGTGGAGGTCGTACGAGCTATTCCTAAATATTATTGGACTTTGTCCTATAAATTCCTAATTTTTATTTATTGACTAAGAACCTTCGAGCCCCAATAGTGTATTGTTGGTGCATTTTGTGACCGTCGCTATGCAATTCTGATCAGCGGAACGCCACAGGCGAAGTTAGCACAACTTCGCCTTAGGCGAAGTTAGAACAACTTCGCCAACGGCGAAGTTGTAACAACTTCTGCCTTAGGCGAAGTTATCACAACTTCGCCAACGGCGAAGTTAGCACAACTTCGCCTACTGAAGCCCAGGCCCGTGAATGTTTGTCTATATATAGTTGTGTCTTGTTTAGTTTTAGTAATCTAGAAATCAGTGTGTGTTTGAGCAGCTTGTTTATTGAGAGAGAGTAAGAGACTAGAGTCGTGTGAGACGACCCGAGGTAGAGCTCACCTCGGGTCAGTCGTGTTTTTCTGTTTTTGTTACGGTATGTAACGTGATTATTTTATATATGAATCTGCAGATTTGTTTATCCCGTTCTAGTATTTGTTTGTGTACTTGATCGTGTACGTGTTTGTGTTATTCGTCTGTACACCATAAACGAGTCTAGGAGGATTCCGCACTCCTAGACCTCGTGCGGATCTCGTATCGATCGGCGACGCCCCGGGGGGACTAACAAGTGGTATCAGAGCCTTAGGCTCTTATGCTATGGTTCGAGATCTGCGTTTTGGTGTTTCTGGCACGTTTCTGTGCGTTTCTGGCCGAACAGTTCTTCAGGCGAAGTTATTGTTCATCAGGCGAAGTTGACTTTAGGCGAAGTTGACTTCTCGGCGAAGTTATAGCCAGGCGAAGTTATGAACAGGCCAGGCGAAGTTATGAACAGGCGAAGTTGACTTTAGGCGAAGTTGACTTCTCGGCGAAGTTATAGCCAGGCGAAGTTATGAACAGGCCAGGCGAAGTTATGAACAGGCCAGGCGAAGTTATGGCCAGGCGAAGTTAGCAGCCAGGCGAAGTTATGGCCAGGTGAAGTTAGCAGCCAGGTGAAGTTAAAAAAAAAAAAAAAAAAAAAAAAAAAAAAAAAAAAAAAAAATTGTTTGGAGTTTTCGTCTGTATGGCCGGGTGTACACGATTATTGTGAGACCGAAGATGTTGTTCCGTCAACGAGTGATCTTGTTATCTCTTGGTCTTACGTGTGAACAAATACGTGTCAACTCTGATTTAGAGTTGAGGTTGTGAATGGGTTATTGTTTGAAACTGGATAGTGACACATATTCGGGTGTTTGTGGGAAAGGAAATTGTTGTTGTTCGTTTAGGGTTTTCGTTTCAGTTTTCAGTAACCAAGTTACGTGTCATAGTCTGTAACAGTGACCTCGGGTCACGTGTTTGTTATCAATATAACGTGGTTGGTTTATTGCTGGTGTGTTAGATCTCTACATACTCTACACTCGTATCTACCTACGCAGGGATTCCGCACCTGCGTTGTTAGAGACATCCCGTGTACGATCCGTCCAGGAACCTTCAATTGAAGAAAGTCAAATTGAACTGAAGGTTTTTCGTCATTACTGGATTGCGGTCAGAGCATATTTTTTATGTTATTTTCAAGGCGTTCGAGAATTGGATCCTGAAACGTGATGCTTATTTATTAGAGTGAAGATTCTGGAACAAGTTGGATTTAACCGGGAATTAAAGTGTTTATGTTCCTGATCGTTATCCCTGGTGATTGAAGGTGCTTCAGATTTTTTTAATGGTCGTGTGTTAGATTCTGTCAGGGTGGTTTTGTGATGAAATTGATCACTTGATGTTGAGTAGTTGAAGATTAAACCTTATCGTATGCCGACGAGTTGGTGAAGTTGTGGAGGAAGCCCAACTTCATGTGTTGGTGAAGTCAGATGGACTCACGTGATTGGTTGAGATGATCTATTGGCACGAGGATGCATGCATTACAAAGACCTCAATCGTTATAGTCGGAGAAGCTTACACTGAAGGGGAGATCTGATATGGAAGACGCTGGGTGATTGGTAGATTTGTGAAGCTACAGGACAGTTTCTGACACGGCTGGTTGACTGCAAACAGAAGATCATCAGTTAAGAGGGAGTCTGTTGGTGCATGTTTTGTAACAGATGATCTTTCGTGTTTGTTAGAATTGAGAGCAACGGTCAAAGGGGAGACTGTTGGTGCATTTTATGACCGTCGCTATGCAATTCTGATCAGCGGAACGCCACAGGCGAAGTTAGCACAACTTCGCCTTAGGCGAAGTTAGAACAACTTCGCCAACGGCGAAGTTGTAACAACTTCTGCCTTAGGCGAAGTTATCACAACTTCGCCAACGGCGAAGTTAGCACAACTTCGCCTACTGAAGCCCAGGCCCGTGAATGTTTGTCTATATATAGTTGTGTCTTGTTTAGTTTTAGTAATCTAGAAATCAGTGTGTGTTTGAGCAGCTTGTTTATTGAGAGAGAGTAAGAGACTAGAGTCGTGTGAGACGACCCGAGGTAGAGCTCACCTCGGGTCAGTCGTGTTTTTCTGTTTTTGTTACGGTATGTAACGTGATTATTTTATATATGAATCTGCAGATTTGTTTATCCCGTTCTAGTATTTGTTTGTGTACTTGATCGTGTACGTGTTTGTGTTATTCGTCTGTACACCATAAACGAGTCTAGGAGGATTCCGCACTCCTAGACCTCGTGCGGATCTCGTATCGATCGGCGACGCCCCGGGGGGACTAACATGTATCCTCAGAGTCACCATCCCCAAGGTAACACGTAAACTCTAAGTCCCGTCTAGTATGTGCATCTTTGGCCTCTTTTACTAACTTTAAGAATGCTTCTTTGGCATTTTGCAATACATAACTTTCTTCACAAGCATTTTGCTTTTCTTGAACAACTTTTGAGAATACACAAACATAACTTTCAATACATACTTTTCTTTTTCTTTCTTTCTTCTTTTTTTTTCTCTCTTTTTTTTATATCGCCCTAAAATATATAACTATTTCTAAGCTCGTAGAAAGATGGACATGTGGTGTGTGCTGGTTTGAGTGCATCTAAGTATAACCATCTCAAAGTTTTCAGATTATGGTAAACCTCCCTAAGCATCGAAATTTGGTTTCACCGTTTTTCAAATTATTATATATAAAAACTGCTAAAAAGGACTATCAAAGCTAGTTGGGCCTACCGACATATCCCAAATCAGATATGTGAACCATCCCTTCTTTTATTATTATATTATATATATCAAAAGTTCCAAGAGTTCGTTAGCACATTGGTAGTAATATCATTTCCTGCTTAACGTAGAACAAAACAAAATTCAAGGGACATTTTTCTTTAAAACTTTTTATTTTTATTTTTTTTATTTTTTATTTCCTACAACTAAGTAAAATAAATTCCCATCCCCACACTTAGAACGAAATCGTCCTCGATAAGAACAAGGAAAAGAAATAAAATAAAAGTAAAAATAAAACTGAAAGCAAAAATTAAAACAGGGAACGGGTTACTCCCGTGGTTTATATGCAGAATCTTCACCAGCTGTGTATCAATCAAACGAAAAAACGCCATCAGCTGTGTATCAATCGACCGTATAGCATTTCATTCACGGCCGCAACCTCGGGAGGACCAGTTCCAAAATGCCATCAGAGCTACCATGCGCATAATAATCCCTGCAATAACTCAAACTCGCTCGCATGTAGCGGCGTACAAAACAGAAAACAAAAACATAAGAAATTAACATATTTTTGTGTTTTTGATTTTTTTAATTTTTTTTGAATTTTTCAATTTTTAATTTTTTATATATATATTTTTTTTTCAATTTTTAAATAACAAAAATAAAATAAATAAAAACAGATAATAAAGAAAATCATAATACAAACTATACAACTCGGGCTACCTCCCGAGTGATGCATCCAACACGTCTACGCCTTGGTGAATGAGTCAAGGTAGAATACCTCGATTGTCTGATCAGCAACCGGCTCGCCTATGTAGTGCTTCAACCTATGACCGTTCACCTTAAACTTCCTGCTCTAACAGGTAAATAGTCAAAAGATTTTTATATTAATTAAAATAAGCCCCAAGGACTTATCCAAAATTCTTAACCCGGACTTCACCATGCGAAAAGATGGACCATCCATCCGGGGTAAGTGAAAGTTACTAATAGTTCATAAAGTGCAGGGAAATTAAAAACAGGTGCAACAAAGGCTTCATCCCCACAAACAGAGGATCCCTCCACCTTTGTCACCCCCACCAATTGTCTTAAGGATCATGGATCCTTTATCCTAATTACTATTGTTTAATACAGACCATAGTACTTGTTCATAAAAAAAACACCATAAAAGCAAAATAAAACGGGCTTGGGCCTTGTCTTTTGTATCCTTCATCGCCCGTTCATTCGATTGTTTCCGCCTCCACTGGTGCCTTGTTCCCACCTTCAACCTCATTCAGACCCTTCACACCACTTATCCCTGCTTCGCCAGCTTCAACCATCATAACTTCAGTCTCATCCTCTCCTCCGTCCAAGTCGATCAAGGCTTGCTTCCATTCTTTGATTTCCCATGAAGACTTATCAAAAGATGGATCATTGGCTTCGGTTACCAATTTGATCCTGGCCTCGAGGACAGACTTGGCTGCCCATACCTTCGCCTCTTCGGTAGCCCGGTTGATTTCGTCCTGCATCTGGACGGCCAGGGCAGCAGCATGTGCCTCTATTTCTCTTTTCTCTTTGGTCATCTTCAAGAGGGCCTTCTCCTTAGCAACAGCCATTGATCTCAGTGCAGCGAGGGTCTTTTCATGCTTTGCGATAGTCTTCTCATAGTGGTGTTGGGCAGAATTGATGGCCTATGAATGAAAGCAGGATAAGCTTTGGAAAATGCTTGGAATAATAAAAATTGATGAAGATAAAGATCCTTACAGTAGAAAGCATGTCCAGAATCTGCTTCTCGGCATCAAGGGGTTCTTTGTATCTGAGCTCTTCTTTCTCTTGGATCCAGACTTCGTTCGAGTTGTGATTGGGAGAGGCTCGGACGTAGGAGTTGATTTCGGGGACTTTTTCTTGGTGAGCATGCAATCAATATCCTTGAGAGAGAACTTGGAAGCAGACTTTCCTGATTTCAGGTCACCTGTAAACAGCAGATAACAAATAAGTTTTAAACTCTTAACATTTTTTAATATTAAGAGTTATTATCACTCTTACTTGACATAATGGATTCTGAGTTTGATCTTTAAAAAGCTTCAGTAAACTTTGCTTGAAAAGTCCTGATTGCAGGATCCAGTGACAAAAACCTCTTCACTCAGTCTTCAACTCCTGGAAGATCAGCCAGCAGATCGAAATTTTCGACTACACAAATAATAAAAGTTATTAGCAGAAGAATAAAGTATCCTATCTAGGTTACCTAAGGATCCTGGATCCTACCCTTTGGTATCCACTTTTTGGGAAGATTGGTTCCACCCGGAATAGAATCTCGTATTACGAAGAATAATTGGTTTTTCCAGAAGGTATTATTAAGGGTTACTTTGAAAATGGGATTTTCTTGGTGAGGTTTCGATTTGAAGATAAAGCGTTTGGAACCGTGGGTAACAAGATTGTACAGATATGATAATTCTGCTAGGCCAAACTCGACTCCCTCCTCTACGGTTATCCTTTCTATGGTATGAAGAACTCTTCACAACATTGGCGTGGCCTAGATATAAAAAATTCCCGCCAAATTGAAGAACCTTTGAGTAAAATTAGGGAAATGATACTTATAACCTATGAGAAACGGTTGGGCCGGAAATTAAACCCAGTTTTTTGAAATGTTGTCGCTACGGGCTGCGGAATCGAAAGGTCGGAAAACTGTATCTGCTGGGAAGTATGATCGGATTGCATCGATATCCGAATATGTGAATTTACATAGTTCGGAAGAAGGTGATTGAAGGATATTTTGTGAGTAAAGCTCACCATGATGGTAGAAAGAAAAGGAAGAAGATGTAGAAGCAGTCGACATATCGAAGGAAGATTAATAAAAAGAAAAAAGGATACCTGAAAGACGCCTAAATCTCTGATTATAAGAAGATTATAATTATCACATATATAGGCCGCGTGTAATTATGGTTTGTAGATATTAAACCGCCTGACACACGTCTAATCATCTTCTATCTTGTAGGGGTTTGAATTTCAAAATGACAGTTGTTTCGCACAATCACCCGCCATTTTGGGGGCAATTGTTAGGCCATGAATTTTACACTGGGGATCCTTTATCCTTGACTGTCTTATGGATAGTTTATTCTTGAAATATGTATCAGGATATAAAGGATCGACGATCCTCGGTATTACTTGTTTACTAATGATTGTGTTTAGTATGGTGATGTGTTAGACAGGTGTAGCAACTTTAAGACGAACTTGTATCAATTATCCTCACAGAACATCCTCTAGCTGGAACATGGATCCAGGATCCTACTTCAATGTAGCTGATTATGGACGAATTCATGCGAAGATGAACGTGCAAATATCAACAACGGCTATGAGACTCATTCTTTCGCTTATCTCGCTACTGGGTGGCTATTGGCATGTGGTCAAAGGTCGTGGAGCGGCTAAGTGGAAGACTTCCTAATAATTAGGAAATATTGTTATTATTGTTATCTTATTTAAACGAGCTATGATCGAGTAGGTAAACACATGTACTTACACACACACTAGAGCAGAAGCATACATTCTCTCTACACACTAGCTTTCTTTGTAATCTCGATCATATACTTCACAAACACTTGTAACCACTTTTTATTTTATCAATATACTTGACGGTGATAGTTTTCACCGTCCGGGGGTTTTTTGTGCCGGAGACCTCGATAACCATATACTCATCGACCAAAGGTTACCTTGTTGATCCTCGATTGAAGTGATTCGACCAAAGATTAGCTTATTAATCCTTGACCGACGTTATTTCTTCAAAGATTACCTCGATAAGTTTTGACGGAAGTAAGACTATCTTGGTTAAAGGCTTTTTCCCTCGTGATCAAACCTTTGTGTTCACTAACATCGCGCTTATACACTTTGTCATTATCGAGTTAGCACCTTACCTCACATAACAGATTTGGATACTTGATCCTTAGCTGATTTTTGTCCAAAACACTAGCATTGCCTTTTGGTCAACAAAAGGTACACTTTGAATTTTAAAGTCAAATCTTAACATGCCATATTTAAGCAAAGACACCAAATATCTATGTTGTAATCTGTACACCAACTCTATTTCATTAATAAATAATTATTCCTCATCTATGATGTAACCAACTTTTCACTCAAGTAGTGCCCTCAAAACTGCACAAAAGTTGTTCAAAACATATCGAGTTTGGATCAAAACGGGTATACACTGGTACAAGACAGTCAAGTTATTCTGACATGAGAGTCTTATTCTAAAAGCTTTTAGAAGTAAATAAAGATAATTAGTGTTTTATATAAGAATAAATACATATATATTTTTAATAAAAATGATTTAAGAGTTTTAATGTACTGAAGCTACACTTCATTTGGCATTCATAAGTAAATGAGTTTAAACTGTCACTTATAATATTCTTTGTTTGATTTTTTCTTTTGACCCGTTAGAGATAAACTATAAACTAAGTGTGACTCATTTATAAGTAAGTGGGTCTGAATTGTCATTTATAATAATCTTGATATGATTTGTTTTTCCTTTAGACTCGTTAGAAATAAACTGTAACATGAATCTGACTCATTCAAAATTAAACATTTCAAATTTTCCACATATAACTAATAATCTTGATATAAATTTATCGTTTGATTGGTACATGAATGCATGATTACTTTGAAGCATCTATATCTAAGTTGAGGAAACAAAATTTGCAAGCCCTACACAATTTGCTTCCGATCTTAATAAAGTTACTCAGGATCAATTGGCCGAGGTCAATGATTACGTGAATTGCTTAAACAATCCCAATCCGCCCCTCTCGCGGTAGAAGAACATATACTTCCTATTTATACCGAAACAAACGGTTATCTCGATTCATTAAAGAAATTTCTGGTTGAATTACGTACTTACTTAAAAACAAGTAAACCACAGTTTCAAGAAATAATATCTTCTACCAAGACATTTACCGAGGAAGCTAATGTTTTTAATGAATTATACTTGATATGTGTTGAACCTTATATGGTTCTAATGAACCAACATTAAATTTTGAAACATCAGTTAATCATTATTATCTTGTGGCTTTGGAAATATATTCTATTGTAAGGCCACGATTTTTATAATGAGGATCCTTTATCCTTGACTGTCTTATGGATAGTTTATTCTTGAAATATATATCAGGATAGAAAGGATCGACGATCATCGATATTGTTTGTTTACTAATAATTGCGTTTAGTATGGTGATGTGTTAGACAGGTATATCGACTACAAGACGAACTTGCATCAATTATCCTCATTTTGACATCCTGTAGCTGGAACATGGATCTAGGATCCTAATTCAACATAGTTGATTATGGACGAACGCTCTAGAAGATTGACGTTTAAATAACAACAACGGTATCTAGACCTGGTCTGCCGCTTTATTCGCTAGTGGGTGGCTATCAGCACGTGGTCAAAGAGCACGTTGGTGAAGAATGGAAGACTAGCGGATTTATAGGATGAAGTCGTTAAGTTTGTTAATTACTTTTTCCTTATATATTTGAGTATGATCGATAGGAATAAACACATGTACTTACACACACACTAGAGCAGAAGCAATTATTCTCTCTATACACTAGCTTTCATTGTAATCTCGATCATATACTCCACAAATATTTGTAATCACCTTTTGTTCATTAATAAACTCGACGGTGATAGTTTTCACCGTCCGGGGGTTTTTTGTGCCGGAGACCACGATAACCATATACTCATCGACCAAAGGTTACCTTGTTGATCATTGACTAAAGTACTTCGACCAAAGATTATCCTATTAATCTTTGACCAGAGCTATTTTACCAACGATTGCATCGATAAGTTTTGACCGAAGTAAGACTATCGTGATGAAGGGCTTTTCCCTCGTGATCAAACCATTGTGTTCACCGATATCTCGCTTATACATTTGTTTTTATCGAATTAGCACCTTACCTCACATAACAGATTTGGATACTTGATCCTTAAGTGATTTTTGTCCAAAACAATTTGGCGCCCACCGTGGGGCAATTGGTGCTATAACCCATATTATTCTCATCAACCTTCATTTTTCATACCCATATCACTTTCAATGGCCTCTCAATCCAACTCTGCATCATCAACTATGCCGTCTTCGGTTTCTCTCTCCTCAAGGACCTTGCCGCCGATGCCTCCGCTAATCACGGGAGCACCAAAGGCTGCTACTTCTAGGAGCAAGACGCAAATACCAGTCTTTCAGAGCTCGAGAACAACCGCTGCTACTTCAGCGGTAAACTCTAACAATGACGTTTCCTCTATGTTTTGGCAGGTAAAAGCATATATGGAGCAGTAGAACAAGACTAACCAGAGGATCCTTCGTGAGATAGAAGATCTCAGGAAGAATAAAGGCCAGCAGAAGATCTCACTCCCCTGGTGCCCAGGATGCTGGATTTCACCAGTCCAGGATCCATGGCTCAGCTTTCGCAAGGATCTTCACTCTTTCAGTCAAGATCACATATCTTTCAACAAGGGTCCATGGGTCAACCGGCATAAGGATCCTCAATGTTTCAGCCAGATCCTCTATTCTGCAACCAGGGTCCATGAGCCAGCAAACTCAAGGATCCTCAGTCTTTCAGCCAGGATCATTCATCCTTCAACAAGGATCCATGGGTCCTCAGGTTCAAGGATACTCAGATTTCCAGCAAGGACCATCTAGCTTCAACCATGGGTCAATAGGTCAACCAATGCAGAGTTCCTCGATGTTCCAAAGGGGATCTGGGGTGCTTCCGCCAGGGTCCTCTGGGATTCCTTATCATGGATCCCTCTTTCAGGATCAGGGATCCTTTGGATCCCAACATCAATGATCTTCCGAAGTCCATGATGGGGACATAATCCCCATGCAAACCATAGATTCTGGAGGACCCACTCCGATTGCTGACTCCTCTTATCCCAGATACTCGTCTAGAATACCGAACTCAACCCAACAGAGAGGTAACTGGTACGATCCTATATCTTTAGATTCTAACCATGTTCCCATGCAGGATTCAGGTATCAACCAGACCATGGCCAAATAGTTACAGAAGCTAAAGGATATGATATTCAGTGTCCCGGGAGTAATACGTCCAATTCCTGAGATACTGGAGGGAAGTCACAAATTATCAAGATTCTCTCCGCCCATATGTGATGCTGAAATCCCGAAGCGGTTCCAAACTCCCAACATGAAGACGTATGATGGAAGTACCGATCCGGAGGAACATGTTGCACAGTATAGGGAGAGGATGGAAATTAATCCCGTTTCTGAAAAAGACTCAAGGAGGCTTGTCTTTGTAAAGGATTTGGAACCACACTAACAGGGGCTGCACTAAAATGGCTGCTAAGTCTCCCTCCTTTATCGGTTACATCTTTCTCTCATTTAATTAATTTATTTAACACTCAATTTTCCTGTAGTCGGAAATTTGAGAGGTTAACCAGTGATTTATATCGTGTTGTTCAACCTAGTGATGAATCCCTTAGGGATTTCGTTACCAGGTTCGGCAAGGAAGCTCTAGAAATCCCAAACCTTGATATGACTACTGCTGTTGAAGCATTCAAGATGGGAATTCAAAAGATCTCCCCCTTTTATGATGATTTAGTGATGACTCCATGCAGGACATTAGATGAAGTTAGAAATAGGGCATTAAGATACATCTGGTTAGAAGAAGATAAAAAGATCCAGAATCGTCTCGGGGGACAAACAAAACAAGAAAATCCCGAAAAGAATAAAGAATCCTGGAATAGGATCAACAACTCGAAGCAATACGCCAAGTTCAACAATCAAAACGTACGGGCAGTTGAAGAAGGAGATGACGATGAAGACTATCCTTGCATCTCCGACTATTGTTTCTCTGTGGATACTCATGGCCTGATCTGTGCCATGAAGGATCTGGGAGAAAAAGCAAGGTGGCCCCGAAAGAATGAGAAATTTGTGGGCTTCAAGGACAAGTCTAAGTGGTGTGCCTTCCACGAAGATTTTGGCCACGCGACAGACGAGTGCATAGGCTTAAGGAAAGAGATTGGATACCTCCTGAGCAAGGGTCACTTTAAAGAACTCTTGGGAAGGAAGAAATCCAAGATCCTGAAGACCTTCCATAAAAAGCAACACCACCACCACCAGATGCTCATGTGATCAACTTTGTCTCCAGAGACTATGAACTGTTTAGAGATTCTTGTACCATAGAAGAAAGTCCCATAGAAGAATTCGAGTTGGATAATGAGAGAAGACCACTCATTCCCACCACTCGAGTAACTGATCTGAGAATCTTTTCAATTCAAGGATCCCGGGACCTCAACAGGACAAGATGGGTGTGCAATCAATCAATTTCATCTCCGAAGGTTCAGACATCTGTGGAACTTCTTTCTCTGCAGCAAAAAGATTCGCCAAGGAGATCAAGATGGATAACGGGGATCATCCGATAGTGTCAACCACATTAACAACAGACAAGAAAATCTTTTTCGACGAAGAAGACAAGTTGAACATTCAGGATCCTCATCATGACGGTTTGATTATTACTTTATTTATATCTAACCATTGTGTACGCAGGATCCTAGTGGACGGTGGCAGCTCAGTCAACATTATCCAACATGATGTACTCAAGAAGATGAACATCCCGGATTCAGAAATCATTCCTTGAACATCGGTGCTAGTCCACTGAAACCAAGAAAACATTGGGGGACATCAACCTCCCAATTTATATTGAAGGGTTAAGCTCATATCTAAAATTTTGTGTAATAGATAACCTTTCCTGTTGTAATGTTATTTTAGGTAGGCCTTGGCTCAATGGGATGAAAGCTGTAGCTTCAACTTATCACCAATGCATCAAGTTACCTACTCCTTGGGGAGTTGTGAAGATAGTGGGTGACCAAGCGGAGGCCAAGAACTATTATTCATCATCAATGAAGCCAACAGCCAAACCAACTATAGCATAGCAACTACAGCAACATCCTAGGGACGTGCTGGAATCTCGGGAGAACGACTTTAAAGAAGTATCATTGGACCCCGAAGATCCAGAATTAAAGGTGTTCCTAGGATCCAATATCCCCAGTAAGATCGAGGAGGATATAATATCCTTCTTAGGGCGAAGAAGATCTACTTTTGCCTTCAAGCACTCAGACATGACAGGTATTTCAAAAGAGGTAATCACTTATAAACTCGGCCTTGATTTAACTGTGAAACCCGTCCATCAGAAGCGAAGGAAATTCGCTCCTGAGAGGAACAAGATCATACAAGAAGAATTTGAAAAAATTCTTAAGGCCGATATGATCAGAGAGGTTCAATATCCTCGATGGCTAGCTAATGTGGTCGTTGTTTCAAAAAAAGAATGGAAAGTCGAGGGTGTGTGTCGATTTTACGGACTTAAATAAGGCATGCCCCAAGGATCCTTTCCCATTACCACATATAGATGCCATGGTAGACGCGACGGCTGGACATGAAATGCTCACCTTTATGGATGCTTCCTCTGGATTTAAACAAATTCAAATGGAACCATCTGATCAAGAGGATATAGCATTCATGACTCCAACCGGCATATATTGTTATACTGCTATGCCGTTTGGACTAAGAAATGCAGGGGCGACGTACCAAAGACTAGTCAACATGATGTTCAAGGACCAATTGGGAGAGACTATGGAGGTATACATAGATGATATGGTGGTAAAGTCGAAGAAAGCAGAGGATCACCTCAGAGACCTTGAGGAAGCATTCAATATCCTTGATCACTATAACATGAAACTAAATCCATCCAAATGCCACTTTGGCGCTAAGGCTGGAAAGTTTCTGGGATACATGGTCACAAAGAGGGGAATTGAAGCAAGCCCGGAACAGATCGAAGCCATAATCAATCTCAAGTCTCCTACAAATGTCAAAGATGTCCAGAGACTCACCGGAAGAATAGCGGCTTTGAATAAATTCATTTCAAGATCCTCCTAGAAGTGCAAAGACTTCTATGATATCCTAAGAAAGAACAAGAAATTTGAGTGGACTGAAAGACATGAGGCTGCACTCAAGGCTTTGAAGGATTACTTATCCTCAGCACCAGCCTTGATGAAGCCTGTAGATGGAGAACCCTTGTTTCTATATCTTGCTGTGTCAGGAAGTGCAGTGAGTGCAGTATTGGTAAAAGATCATGAAGGTGAACAACATCCTGTATACTATGTAAGTAAAAGTCTTTTAGATGCGGAGTCCAGGTATTCTCATTTGGAAAAGTTAATTCTTGCACTTATTATGGCTTCTACTAAACTGAGACATTATTTTGAAACTCACCCTATTATTTTGAGAACTAACTATCCTATAAAGAATGTTCTTAGAAAACCAGAGTTATCAGGTAGAATGGCTAAGTGGGCTTTAAAGTTAAGTGCATATGATATCCAATAAGAGCCAATAACAGCAATCAAGTCTCAAGCACTAGCGGACTTTGTGGCTGATTTCACTAGTGATCTACAAAAAGAAGCTAACTTGGAAGTCTAACAACTGGAAAAGACCAAGGATCCTTGGATACTCTTCACAGATGGAGCATCCAAGGTGAGAGGAACAGGATTAGGGATCCTACTGAAATCGCCACAGGGGGACATATTACCCCAGTCCATAGCTTGTGAGTTCCAGGCAACAAACAATGAAGTAGAGTACGAGGCTTTAATCGCAGGTTTGCAATTAGCCAAAAGCATGAGGATCAGGTATCTTCAAGTTTATGTAGATTCTTTATTAACCACTTTAACGGCTCGTATGCGGTTAAAGGTGAGAAACTAATAAAATATTTAGATGTTGTGAATGAATTATCGAAATCCTTCGAAATATTTAGTATTACACAGGTACCGAGGGAAGAAAACGCTGGGGTAGATGCCATAGCAAACTTAGCCTCATCTCTGAAGATTCCTGAGGATTTGAAAATCCCAATAATCCACATTCTCGCGCCAGCAATAGGAGAACAGGAAGTTGGGGAGATAACAAAAGATAAAGAAATCGTGCTCTGGGATCCTTTATCCTCAAATAACAAAGGATCATGGATCCATCCTATCAAGAACTATATTCAGACTGGAGAAATTCCAGCCACAGAAAATCCCAAGTCCTTCAAGCTCAAGGTATCCCAATATATTTTATTAGATAATATGGTATATAGAAAATCTCTTGCAGGTCCATATCTGAGATGCATCGAGGATCTTGAGATCCAAAAAGTACTCAAGGACTTTCACGAAGGAGATTGCGGCAATCACACAGGTGGAAGAGTATTATTTTCTAGAATACTTAGAACTGGATACTTCTGGCCAACAATGAAGAAGGATGCAGTGGAGTATTCAAGGAAATGTGAAGCTTGTCAAAGACACGCGAATATCCTTCATCAACCAGCGGAGCCTCTATATCCTATATCCTCCTCATGGCCTATCATGAAATGGGGTAGGGATATTGTAGGCAAACTACCAAAAGCACCAGGTGGAAAAGTCTTTATGCTTGCTATGACTGACTTCTTCTCAAAATGGATTGAGGCAGAAGCATTTGTACAAGTTCGAGAAAGGGAAGTAATATCTTTTATTAAACGAAATATTATAACTAGATTTGGTATTCCCGCTGAAATTGTTTGTGACAATGGTTCCCAGTTTATCGGGAAAAGAACCACTAACTTTTGTGACAGTTGGGGCATCAAAATGATTACTTCTACTCCAGTTAACCCTCAAGCCAATGGTCAAGAAGAGTCTAGCAACAAGATCATCATCAACAATCTAAAGAAGAAGTTAGGATCCAAGAAGGGAAAATGGGCTGAAGAACTTCCTTATGTTCTTTGGGCAGACAGAACTACACCGAAAAATGCAATAGGCCAGACACCCTTCACTTTGGTGTTTGGATCAGAAGCAGTAATTCCCACAGAAATGGTGGTTCCTACTGCGAGAACCAGCATCCGTGGTCCTGAAGCCAATGAAGAAATCCTTCTTGAAGACTTGGATACTATAGAAGAACTCAGAGATCTAGCAAAAATCAGAATGGCAGCTTATCAACAAAGGGTAGCTGGGGCATATAACAAAAATATCAGAGTCAGAAGATTTCAAAAAGGAGATCTAGTATTAAGGAAAGCCTTCCAAAACTCAACAAATCCAGCTGATGGGAAACTAGCGCCCAAATGGGAAGGACCTTATCAAATTGAGTCGGAAGCAGGAAAGGGGGTATATCATTTGCTCAAAATGGAAGGCAACAGGTTACCGAGAGCATGGAATGCCATCCACCTCAAGAAATATTTTTTCTGATCAGGATCCACTATCCTGAGAGGATATATTATCCAGAAAAAGGATCTAGGATCCTTAAAGCGGTAACATCTTTCTGATCTATTATTCTTTTTAATTTATTATTATTAATTTAAGGATAATATATTCTTAACACTTTATCTTTTCCAAGTTTTGAGTAACCATGCCGGATTGTAGTGATTCATTTGATGTTCAAGAGGTTGGCCACCTCTCCTTTGCATTTAAGGTACTGTACTATTTCCCTTGGACTTGGCCACGATTGGATATGACCCCCGATGGTCATATCCCCTACGGTTTAAAGGTTTTCACCTTTCTCACGATCGCCAGTTGCGCACGCTATCCAACATATAGTTCAGGGCAGCGGGACCAGTACACGCTTAGTGGCTGACAATTTTGTTGTCTCCTGTTATATGGAGGATCCTACGAATTATGGTAGACGTACCATACCTCCGGTTTATAACGTTTTCACGTTATCTCACGTTTGGGCTAGATCCCGGTTCGGGCGAGACCCCAGTTAACATCCGTATCTTTGGGCCAGTGTCCGGTTTATTGGGCTTGTCCCCAATTTATTTTATGGGCTTGTCCCCAGTTACACGGGCTTGTCCCCAGATTACAAGGACTTGTCCCCAGTTGCACGGGCTTGTCCCCAGAATATTTGTTGGGCTTGTCCTCAGTTTAACGGGTTTGCTCCCAGTTAATAATATGAATTATTTGCAGCAAATTTTCTAAGTTCTTACTGAAGATCATGAAACTAAGGATCCCGGATCCTAAAGCTACTCTTGTAAGGGACATTAAGAATTCAATACTTCTGGTAACTTAGGTCTATCTAGACCTTCAGGTATGATCTTTATTGATTAACTTAAGTTTGATATTTGTTGCAATAACTTTGGATATTCCGGTTTGAAAGGCTATTCTTTTAAAAGTTATTTGATTACTAAAGTCTTTAGTTATCTTCGGGATACTTTATCCTAAAATTTGTCCTTTGGGAAAATTTTTCTTGTATAAATTTTATTAATTAATAAAGATGTCTTATCCTAAGACTTATGATATAAGGATATTCTATTCTAAACGATTTTTAAAGATCTTTTATCCTAAAAATCTTTTACTTAGGATTATTTATCAAATTATTAACAATGCTAAACTTATATGTAACAAGTTTTTGAAAATAAATAACAAAGTAAATAGTCAAAAGATTTATATATTAATTAGAATAATCCACAAGGACTTATCCAAAATCCTTAACCCAGATTTCACCATACGAAAAGATGGACCATCCATCTGGGTTAAGTGAAAGTTACTAATAGTTCAGAAAGTGCAGGAAAATTAAAAACAGGGGCAACAAAGGCTTCATCCCACAAACAGAGGATCCCTCCACCTTTGTCACCCCTGCACATTGTCTTAAGGATCATAGATCCTTTACCCTAAATACTATTATTTATTACAGACCATAGTACTTGTTCATAAAAACACAATAAAAAAAAATAAAATGGGCTTAGGCCTTGTCTTTGTTATCCTTCATCGCCCGTTCATAACTTTGTTTCCGCCTCCTGACCCTTCACACCGCTTGTTCCTGCTTCGCCCGCTTCAACCATTATAGCTTCAGTCTCATCCTCGCCCCCATCCAAGTCGATCAAGGCTTGCTTCCATTCTTTGATTTCCCATGAAGACTTATCGAAAGATGGATCGTTGGCTTCGGTAGACATTTTGATTCTGGCCTCGAGGACCGACTTGCCTGCCCATACTTTCGCTTCTTCAGCAACCCGGTTGATTTCATCCTGCATTTGGACGACCAAGGCAGCAGCATGTGCCTCTATCTCTCTTTTCTCTTTGGTCATCTTCGAGAGGGCCTTCTCCTTAGCAGCAGTCGTTGATCTCAGTGCAGCGAGATTCTTTTCATTCTCAGCGACAGTCTTCTCATAGTGGTGTCGGGCAGAATTGATGGCCTATGAAAGAAAGTGGAATAAGCTTGGGAAGATGCTAGGGATAATAGAAATTACCAAAGATAAAGGATCCTTACCGTGGAGAGCATGTCCAAAATCTGCTTTTCGGCATCAAAGGGATTCTCTATATCTGGACTCTTCTTTCTCTTGGATCCGGACTTTGTTCAAGTTGTGATCAAGCGAGGCTCGGACGTAGGGTTTAATTTCGGTGTCTTTTTCTTAGTAAGCATGCAGTCGATATCCTTGAGGGAAAACTTGGAAGCAGATTTTTCCTGATTTCGGAGCACCTATAAACAGCAATTGACAGATAAGTTTTCAATTATTAACACTTTTTATACTAAGAGTTATTATTCTTACTTGAAATAACTGATTCTGACTTTGATCTTTGAAAAGCTTCAACAGACTTTGCTTGAAAAGTCCTAATTGCAGGATCCAATGACAAAAACCTCTTCACTCTATCTTCAACTCCCAGAAGATCAGCCAGCAAATCGAAATTTTCAACAGCACAAGTGATAAAAGTTATTAGCAGAAGAATAGAATATCCTATCTTGGTAACCTAAGGATCCTGGATCCTACCCTTTGGTATTCACTTTTTGGGAAGATTAGTTCCGCCCGGAATAGAATCTCGTCTTACGAAGAAAAATTGGTTTTTCCAAAGGGTACTATTAAGGGTGACTTTAGAAATGGGATTTTCTTGGTGAGGTTTCGATTTAAAAATAAAGCGTTGGGAACCGTGGGTAACAAGATTGCATAGATATGCTAATTCTGCTAAGCCGAACTCGACTCCCTCCTCTACGTGTCACACCCTCAAAATCCACTAACGGAGTTTTACCATCAGAGGGTGTGAACTAACAGGATCGGAATCATTAGTTATAATCAAACCATAAAAACGTTTAAATGAAAATAAGTGCGGAAGCGTAAAAACCAAAAGATAAAAGTTGCGTCACGCAGGACGACTCAAAACCCCATAATAACAGTTTAAAATCAGGTTGCATAAACAAAAGCGTTTCAAACAATGCATGATCCTATACCGCGCGCCCGCCTCGGCTACCTGAGAATAACATACTAAAAGTGTCAACACGAGGTTGGTGAGTTCACAAGTTTATATAAAATAAAGCGTTTAGCGTTTGCGTTCAGCGTTTTGCGCTTAGCGTTTTGCGTTCAGCGTTTTGCGTTCAGCGTTTTGCGTTACCAGATAGTGTTATGTCAATTATATATCTATAGGTAGCTAGCCTATAAAACAAGTATTACTAAGTGTTCGACACCGAAGCTGACTGTTTATCATTTGCTTTGCCACTAGGTCTATCCCGACCATGGTATGTGTTTAGCCAAGATTACACCCACTCGACCTCCAGTCGAGTTTAGCGTTGGGTGGGGTTTGTCAAACCCAGTAGTACTGCTCAACAATGACTCGCTATTATCCAATACTAAACGGTTCGATGTGAATGAAGGACTTTAGTTATTGCGTTTGCCACTTAGTCTTTACAAGTGATATATAATTTATATTAACAAAATCTTAAATGCGTTTTCGGAGTATGTTATCTCCCCAAGTGAAAAGCTTTTGAAAATAGTTTAGAGGGGTAAGTGAACTCACTGTTTGCGAAGAATTCCCAAAAATAAATCACCAAGTGATGCGCGTCACAGAAAACTCTCTCTAGCGTTCTAAAACAACAAAGAGATTTTCTAAGTGTCGGAACTATTATCGAGTCTCTAGACCCGGCACATAACACCTATGCACAAATTACGTTTCGTGTTTCGTTTGTGAATCGTGTGTGACTTAACAAGTACATTTGTGATACGATACATGTGTGAACAATTATTTACGTGTCATGTATTAATAATGTATATCACTAGCAACTATTCCCCGCAGGGGCAATTTGGTCAAAATACCACACTTATTTAGCAAGCATTCCCCGCAGGGGCAATTTGGTCAAAACATAATAATTAACTAGCAACTAGCACTTTTCATGCATTTTCACAAAGTTCGGCAGTTAACTTTACCGAGACAGAATTCTACTTGAAAGATTATACTATTCCACCGATCATAGCATCTCAATTAATTCATCAAAAATCATCACAAAAGTATACATGTATTAGGTTTCCAGAACATATTTTATTTTATTTTTTATTCCACATAGGTTTCTCACAATGATCAAAACATTACAGCAAACTCATAACAGTCAAATTCATGCGCAACAGAATGTTATTTGAAATTCCCGTTAAATGAAAAATCCAATAAATCCAAGACCACTTGGGTTAGGTTCCTAATTCAACAAGTCAACTTTCAGAAGTGGATCCAACCCAATTGGTCTCGTAGTTCATGAGATATAACATTTACAAAACAACCTAACAGCAGGTCTAACAACTCAGCTTTGCACAACGTTTTTGTAAAATCATAAAGGTTAACTTTTACGCGTCCAAAAATTGCAAATTTATATTCTTTAGAAACTAGACTCAACCTAGTTTACTGTAGTATCAATATTCTCAATTAATTTTCACCTTTACACCCCGTTACAGTCAATTGAACATAAACAACACAATCTGTCCAGAAACTGTTTGCAACAAAACTCAACATATTAACCATCTATAGACCACAATTCATTCATATAACATTCTAGACACCATAACCACTATCCATGCATATCAATTACACCATACATGCATGGTTAGGGTTTTATTTGATCTCAAAATCAAAGACACAACAATTAACATGTAACAATATCAATTCTAGTTATCAAATCATCATCAATACATCATCAAATCAAACAAAAATCATATGAACACAATATATGAAATTTTCGGAATCTAGGGTTTGTAATTAACCCATTAAAAATCAAAATTAAGTATAAAGGATGCATAAGATAGTCGTTTATACCTTCCTAGCACCTTAATCTTCAATCAAACTTGAACAATCTTGATTGTATGTGTGTGTATGATGGCCGATCGCAAGGGGGGGGGGGGTTAGAGGCTGCCTTCGGGTTTGGGAGAGAAAGAGAGAAGAGAGTTTAGGGTTTTATAATATTATTAATAATAATAATGTTACATCTAGGTCCCTCCACTTCCAAATGTTACTTTTCTAGCTTAATTAACTAGTTCTAGCACATTGAGTTAACGTTTATAACAATGTTATCACATAACACATAATTATCACATAATTATTGTTTTGACGTTTTTCTATTATTCACCAATTGTTTGCGTCAACTCGTTTGCGTTTCGGTGCAATTCCCGAAAGACTACACATGTAGTAAGTGTTAAGCGTCATTTAAACCCTAGTTTAAATGTAATGTGGTGTGCATTATAGATTCAATGATCTTAAGTTTGAATTGACAGAGTTGAGTTAACGGAGTTAACCTGAAATTGACGATTGTCACATCATTCCCATGTTAAAGAATTTTCATCCCGAAAATTTGAGTCAAGTCGTGCTGAGTGTCTGAAATAGTAAGAAAAATTTTCAGTTTGTCATATCATCCCCTAGTAGAAAGAAATTTCGTCCCGAAATTTAATTCATACCTCCGGTGATTTCTGACGGTTTGTCGGGTTTCGCGGTTTTCTGTGTTTGGTCAGCCCTTCAAAAAGGTGAGGATACTTTTTCATCATTTGATCCTCGCGTTCCACGTCTCGAGTTCCACGTCTCGAGTTCCAACGAACATTAATGATTGGAATTTTGCTGTGCTTGAGCGTTTTGGTTTCCCAATCCAAAACTTGGACTGGTTCTTCAATGAAGCGTAATTGTTCATCAACTTGCAGTTCATCCAAAGGGACTACTTGGGTTTCATCAGATAGGCATTTCTTCAAATTGGATACGTGGAATACATTGTGTACGCCACTGAGTTCCGTTGGTAGGTCCAGTCGGTACGCCACCGGACCAATGCGCTCAGTTATTCGATAAGGGCCAACGTATCGTGGGTTGAGTTTGTTTCGCTTCCCAAAGCGAACCACACCTTTCCAAGGTGAGACTTTGAGTAACACTTGATCGTTCACTTGAAATTCGAGAGATTTTCGGCGCTTGTCGGCGTAACTCTTTTGACGATCTCGTGCTACTGCCATGCGGTTTCGGATTTGAACAATCTTTTCCGAGGTTTCGAGTACCAGTTCTGGACCAGTGATTTGGCTGTCACCCACCTCTGCCCAGCAGAGAGGTGATCGACACTTCCGTCCGTACAGCGCTTCAAACGGCGCTGCTTTAATACTTGCGTGGTAGCTGTTATTATACGAAAACTCTACCAAAGGTAAGTGAGGTTCCCAACTTTTTCTGAAATCCAACACATATGCACGCAACATGTCCTCTAAGGTTTGAATAGTTCGTTAACTTTGCCCATCCGTCTGAGGATGGTATGCTGTGCTCATATCAAGGCGTGTGCCTAGGGCACTCTTTAGCGACTTCCGAAAGTGCGAAGTGAAATGGGAATCTCGATCAGAAATAATTGAGACAGGCACTCCGTGTCTAGACACTACTTCCTTCATGTAGACGCGAGTCAGTCTTTCCATTTTGTCCGATTCCTTAATCGCTAAAAAGTGTGCCGATTTAGTCAACCGGTCAACGATCACCCAGATGGTATCGCATCCCGTTGGTGTCTTAGGTAAACCCGTGATAAAATCCATTGAGATGTGTTCCCATTTCCACATTGGAAGTTCCGATTGTTGCAGCAAACCAGATGGTTTCTGATATTCTATTTTGACTCTGGCACAAGTCAAGCATTTGCTCACGTAGGTGGCAATGTCGGCTTTCATATTCGACCACCAGTAAAGTGCCTTTAAGTCATGGTACATTTTATCCGAGCCAGGGTGGATAGAATATCGGGACTTGTGAGCTTCGTCCATCACTAGAGTTCTCAACTCTCCGTATCGTGGAACCCAAATCCGGTTCTCAAAATATCGGACCCCGTCCGATTTGGTTTCAAGTTGCTTGTTCATGCCTCGCATGAGTTCCGATGGAAGATTATCATCCTTCAAAGCTTCAAGTTGTGCATCGCGAATCTGATCGGGTAAGCTAGCATGAATCGTGAGTTGCAATGCTCGCACTCGCCTGGGTTTATCGGTTTCTTTTCTGCTGAGGGCGTCGGCCACTACATTGGCCTTGCCAGGGTGGTACTTGATGGCACAATCGTAATCTTTAAGCAGCTCGACCCAACGACGCTGTCGCATGTTCAGCTCCTTCTGATCGTAGATATGTTGGAGACTCTTGTGGTCGGTGTAAATGGTAAACTTGGTACCGTACAAGTAATGCCTCCATATCTTAAGGGCAAACACCACAGCTCCGAGTTCCAAATCATGGGTCGTGTAGTTCTTCTCGTGAATCCGTAGTTGTCGAGAGGCATAGGCTATAACCTTCTCGAGTTGCATCAGCACACAACCGAGACCTTGTATCGATGCGTCACAATGTACCTCAAAATTCTCTGTTCCCTCGGGGAGGGCTAAAATAGGGGCGTTACAGAGTTTGGTTTTCAACAGTTGGAAAGCGGATTCTTGCGCGTCACCCCAATTGTACTTAGTGCCTTTGTGAGTCAAAGCGGTGAGGGGTTGAGCAATCTTTGAAATCCCTCGATAAAACGCCGGTAGTAGCCGGCCAGTCCTAGGAATTGCCGCACCTCAGTCGGAGTCTTAGGTGCTTCCCAGTTTTTGATGGCTTCTACCTTGCCGGGATCGACATGGATACCGTTCTCGTTAATCACATGTCCTAAAAAGTGAACCTCGCGAAGCCAAAATTCGCATTTCAAGAGTTTAGCATACAGTTGTTCCTTCTTCAAAAATTCCAGAATTAACCTCAGGTGTTCGTCGTGGTCAGCCTCGTCCTTGGAGTAGACGAGAATATCATCAATGAAAAGAATCAAAAACTTGTCGAGGTACGCCTTGCATACTTGATTCATGAGATCCATAAATACGGCTGGTGCGTTGGTTAGGCCAAAAGGCATAACCGAAAACTCATAGTGACCATACCGAGTCCTGAAAGCCGTCTTTGAAATATCTTCTTCGCGCACTCTTAGTTGATGGTAACCAGACCGCAGATCGATCTTCGAGTAGTAACTCAATCCTTGGAGCTGGTCAAACAGATCATCAATTCGAGGTAAAGGATAACGGTTCTTAATCGTCACCTTGTTCAACTCCCGGTAGTCGATACACATTTGGAAAGTCCCGTCCTTCTTTCGGACAAATAAGACGGGGGCTCCCCATGGCGATGAGCTAGGTCGAATAAAACCTTTATCCAATAAATCTTGCAACTGAGTAGACAGTTCCTGAAGCTCCGCCGGTGCGAGCCGATACGGGGCTCGTGCTATAGGTGCTGCACCGGGGGTCAATTCGATTTGAAACTCAACTTGTCGAATAGGAGGGAGTCCAGGCAAATCCTCCGGGAAAACTTCCGGAAAATCTCGCACAATCGGTATCTCTTCAATTCGCTTCTCCTCCGCGGGTTTCTCAACAATCTGCGCCAAAATTGCCGGATGACCCTTTCGTAGATACTTCTGCCCCTTCATGAGGGTGATAACGCTGGTGGTCATGCCGCTTCTCTCACCTCGGATCGAAATGATCTCGCCGGAAGGGGTAGTAATGTGGACTATCTTGTCGTGACATATAATCTCAGCTCGGTTCTCGGATAACCAGTCCATGCCGACCACGACATCGAAACTACCAAGCGTAAAAGGAATAAGGTCGATATCAAAAACATGACCTGACAGTTTTAACTTACATCCCGCAAGTACATGAGTCGTTTCTACAGACTTTCCGTCGGCTAATTCTACTGGAAACTTAGCATCTAACGGGGTTGGAGTTAAGTCTAAGAGTTGACTAAAGGCTTTCGACACAAAACTCCTATCAGCTCCAGTGTCAAACAATAAAGAGGCAAAACAATCGTTCACAGGGAACTTAACAGTCACCACGTACGGATCATTGCGGGCTTGACTCAACCCAATAACAAAAGCTCTTCCTTTACCATTGTTTCCACCACCACTGCCACTTCCATTACCTCTATTGTTGTCGTTCGGTTTCAGCTTGGGACAATCTTTCCAGAAATGACCTTCCTGCCCACATTCGAAACATCCCTTCGTCGTCATAGGTGGTTTAGGAGCACCCTTTGCCGCAAGGTCTCCTCTACAATCCTTTGCCTGGTGACCCATCTTTCCGCATCTTAGACACTTGACACGGTCACACGGCCCAGCATGATGATAATTGCACCTGTTGCACTTCGGATATTTCCCAGCATATCCGCTCGAACCCTGCCCGCCACCGTTGTTATTGTTGTTGTGACCCTGATTGTTGAAGCCCCGAGTGAGTTCGGGCTTACGGTAGTGTTGTTGCTGTGGGGGGTTCGAGGATGAGGATCTGGTGTTGTCAAACTTTCTCTTTCCGCTACTCGGGTTGCTGTTGCTATTGTTGTCAGTACCCGGGTTGTCACGGGCTTTAGTGGTTGAACCCCTAGGTGGTAACGCACCTTGGGTCACTGCTTGATCCGTCAGTTTATGAGCTAACCGGATCGCTTGTTGAATCGTGGCTGGTCTGGAAGACGTCACCATGCCCTAAATTTGCGGTGCCAACCCATCAATATACATTTCAATCCTCTTACTCGGCGGGTCTACCATCCGTGGACACATCACCGCTAACTCGTGAGAACGGGTGGTGTAGGCTTCGATTTCCGAACCCACCATCTTCAATGACCAAAACTCTGATTCCAACTTTGCAATCTCCTCCCTAGGACAGTACTCTTCTCGCATCATGTTTTTGAACTCCTCCCAGCTCATAGCGTTAGCCAGTTCTAATTCAAGGATCTGCACGTTTGAATTCCACCAAGTGAGGGCAGAATCTTCAAGTGTTCCAGTAGCAAATTTGACCCTACTGGCAGGGGGACAATTACACATCTCAAACGTCGATTCGGCCTTCTCAGCCCAACGCAGGAAGCCTATAGCTCCCTCAGTGCCCTTAAACGAACTGGGCTTGCAGTCAAGGTAATTCTGGAAGGTACACGTTCCAATTGGACCTCCAGCTTGGTTCTGAACATGTGCGGCTAGAGCGGCCGCCGTGTGGTCATTCAGCAGAGTTTGGAGTTCTGCTGCAGTCAGGTTGTTGTTACCACATCCGTGTCCAGCATTTCTTCCTGCCATTTCCTTGAATCACAACATAAAATGTTAAACATGAATTTTTCTTTCATATGCAACATGCCATACATGTAATAAAAAGATAGGTAAGAAAGAAATAAGTAACAAACATCACATCACAACCATATATTAATCCAAATAATAATTCATGATTAAAACCATTGTATTCGCTACAAAGTATTTAAAACCAATCCTTAAAATTATAGAAAATAATAGTTTGGATGGAGACAACCCCTTCATCTAGGTGTTGTCATCCTTAGATGTCATCGTCTGAGGACACCTCTGAGTGTGCCTCCTCCTCAGCCGGTTCTTCCTCCGGTTCCTCTTCGGGTTCCTCCTCGGGATCTTCCCCGGGATCCTCCTTAGGCTCCTCTTCGGGATCTTCTTCGGGTTCCTCTTCAGGTTCTGCTTCAGGTTCGGCTGCGTTCTGAGCAATTTGCATTTGTAAGACATCGCAATGCTCTAAAGCTATCTTGGTTCGGGTCTTTGCCACTTGGAGTTGCTCTTGCAAGTCTATCATCTCGGCTTGCATCTTTCTCATAATCTTCATCTGTTGATCACTAGCCTCTTGCTTTTCCTTCATTGCCGCTGTCATGCGGGAAATTTCCTCCTTAGTTTCGGTTCCATCTTTTAACAGACCGGATACGTTCGCTCTCGTATAGCGCATGTAACCAACATCACGCTCCAAACAAGAAACAACAGCTGCGAGCACACGCTCTACAGGTTCGGTTATAGGTGGTAGGGTGTTGGGGTAAGCAGGATGGTTCGGGTGAGGTAATGGGGGAACTTGTTCACGATAAACCATACGCCTGATCATATTAGGGTACCAATCCCAGCTAACTTCATTTTCGTACATGCCTCCGGATAAGCGATACCTCTTCGGCGCAGGAGCTTCGAGTTCCGGGACTACACGGGGGTGGTGGCGATGAGGTAGGTAATTGCGGTTCCTTCCCATGAGCATGAGTCATCGGATCGGATGGCGATGATGGTGGCGTCGACATCCCTACAGGTAAGCCGTGTATGCGCGCGTATGAGTGAAAGGGGTAAAGAGATAAGATAACAAAGACTACACAAATCTATGCAGTGCGTATCATTATAACTAATGGGTCGTCGCGGTTATAGTCTAGTATGCATGCAATTTCTAGTTCACTATAACCAATGGCTCTGATACCAATCTGTCACACCCTCAAAATCCACTAACGGAGTTTTACCGTCAGAGGGTGTGAACTAACAGGATCAGAATCATTAGTTATAATCAAACCATAAAAACGTTTAAATGAAAATAAGTGCGGAAGCGTAAAAACCAAAAGATAAAAGTTGCGTCACGCAGGACGACTCAAAACCCCATAATAACAGTTTAAAATCAGGTTGCATAAACAAAAGCGTTTCAAACAAGGCATGATCCTATACCGCGCGCCCGCCTCGGCTACCTGAGAATAACATACTAAAAGTGTCAACACGAGGCTGGTGAGTTCACAAGTTTATATAAAATAAAGCGTTTAGCGTTTGCGTTCAGCGTTTTGCGTTTAGCGTTTTGCGTTCAGCGTTTTGCGTTCAGCGTTTTGCGTTACCAGATAGTGTTATGTCAATTATATATCTATAGGTAGCTAGCCTATAAAACAAGTATTACTAAGTGTTCGACACCGAAGCTGACTGTTTATCATTTGCCTTGCCACCAGGTCTATCCCGACCATGGTATGTGTTTAGCCAAGATTACACCCACTCGACCTCTAGTCGAGTTTAGCGTTGGGTGGGGTTTGTCAAACCCAGTAGTACTGCTCAACAATGACTCGCTATTATCCAATACTAAACGATTCGATGTGAATGAAGGACTTTAGTTATTGCGTTTGCCACTTAGTCTTTACAAGTGATATATAATTTATATTAACAAAATCTTAAATGCGTTTTCGGAGTATGTTATCTCCCCAAGTGAAAAGCTTTTGAAAATAGTTTAGAGGGGTAAGTGAACTCACTGTTTGCGAAGAATTCCCAAAAATAAATCACCAAGTGATGCGCGTCACAGAAAACTCTCTCTAGCGTTCTAAAACAACAAAGAGATTTTCTAAGTGTCGGAACTATTATCGAGTCTCTAGACCCGGCACATAACACCTATGCACAAATTACGTTTCGTGTTTCGTTTGTGAATCGTGTGTGACTTAACAAGTACATTTGTGATACGCTACATGTGTGAACAATTATTTACGTGTCATGTATTAATAATGTATATCACTAGCAACTATTCCCCGCATGGGCAATTTGGTCAAAATACCACACTTATTTAGCAAGCATTCCCCGCAGGGGCAATTTGGTCAAAACATAATAATTAACTAGCAACTAGCACTTTTCATGCATTTTCACAAAGTTCGGCAGTTAACTTTACCGAGACAGAATTCTACTTGAAAGATTATACTATTCCACCGATCATAGCATCTCAATTAATTCATCAAAAATCATCACAAAAGCATACATGTATTAGGTTTCCAGAACATATTTTATTTTATTTTTTATTCCACATAGGTTTCTCACAATGAACAAAACATTACAGCAAACTCATAACAGTCAAATTCATGCGCAACAGAATTTTATTTGAAATTCCCGTTAAATGAAAAATCCAATAAATGCAAGACCACTTGGGTTAGGTTCCTAACTCAACAAGTCAACTTCCAGAAGTGGAACCAACCCAATTGGTCTCGTAGTTCATGAGATATAACATTTACAAAACAACCTAACAGCAGGTCTAACAACTCAGCTTTGCACAACGTTTTTGTAAAATCATAAATGTTAACTTTTTCACGTCCGAAAATTGCAAATTTATATTCTTTAGAAACTAGACTCAACCTAGTTTACTGTAGTATCAATATTCTCAATTAATTTTCACCTTTACATCCCGTTACAGTCAATTGAACATCAACAACACAATCTGTCAAGAAACTGTTTGCAACAAAACTCAACATATTAACCATCTATAGACCACAATTCATTCATATAATATTCTAGACACCATAACCACTATCCATGCATATCAATTACAACATACATACATGGTTAGGGTTTTATTTGATCTCAAAATCAAAGACACAAAAATTAACATGTAACAATATCAATTCTAGTTATCAAATCATCATCAATACATCATCAAATCAAACAAAAATCATATGAACACAATATATGAAATTTTCGGAATCTAGGGTTTGTAATTAACCCATTAAAAATCAAAATTAAGTATAAAGGATGCATAGGATAGTCGTTTATACCTTCCTAGCACCTTAATCTTCAATCAAACTTGAACAATCTTGATTGTATGTGTGGGTATGAAGGCCGATCGCAAGGGGGGGGGGGGGGGGGGTTAGAGGCTGCCGTCGGGTTTGGGAGAGAAAGAGAGAAAAGAGTTTAGGGTTTTATAATATTATTAATAATAATAATGTTACATCTAGGTCCCTCCACTTCCAAATGTTACTTTTCTAGCTTAATTAACTAGTTCTAGCACATTGAGTTAACGTTTATAACAATGTTATCACATAACACATAAGTCTAACACATAATTATCACATAGTTATTGTTTTGACGTTTTTCGTTTATTCACCAATTGTTTGCGTCAACTCGTTTGCGTTTCGGTGCAATTCCCGAAAGACTACACATGTAGTAAGTGTTAAGCGTCATTTAAACCCTAGTTTAAATGTAATGAGGTGTGCGTTATAGATTCAATGATCTTAAGTTTGAATTGACGGAGTTGAGTTAACGGAGTTAACCTGAAATTGACGATTGTCACACAACGGTTATCCTTTCTATGGTATGAAGGACTCTCCACAACATTGGCGTGGCCTGGATATAAAAAATTCTCGCCAAATTGAAGAACCTTTGAGTGAAATTGGGGAAAGGATACTTATAACCGATGAGAAACGGCTGGCCCGGAAAGCAAATCCAATTTTTTGAAATGTTGTCGCTACGAGCTGCGGAATCGAAAGGTCGGAAAACTGTATCGGCCGGAAAGTATGATCGGATTTCATCAATTTCTGAGTCTGTGAATTTACAGACTTCGGAAGAAGGTGATTGAAGGATATTTTGTGAATAAAGTTCATCAGGAAGGAAGAAATAGGATGAAGAAGATGTAGAAACAGTCGACATATCGAATAAAGATGAGTAAAAAAGATAGAAGGGTACCTGAGAGACACATAGATGTGTGATTATAAAAGGATTATAATTATCACATATATAGGCGACACGTAATTATGGTTTGTAGAAATTGAACCGCCTGACACACGTCTAATCACCTTCTGTTTTGCAGGATTTTAAATTTCAAAATGACAGTTGTGTTCCACTGTCACCCGCCATTTTGGTGGCAATTGTTAGGCCACGATTTTTGTACTGAGGATCCTTTATCCTTGACTGTCTTATGGATAGTTTATCCTTGAAATATATATCAGGATATAAAGGATCGACGATCCTCGGTATTGTTTGTTTACTAATAATTGCGTTTAGTATGGTGATGTGTTAGACAGGTATATCAACTTCAAGACGAACTTTCATCAATTATCCTCATGGGACATCCTGTAGCTGGAAAATGGATCTAGGATCCTAATTCAACATAGCTGATTATGGACGAACGCTCTAGACGATTGACGTTTAAATAATAACAACGGTATCTAGACCTGGTCTACCGCTTTATTCGCTAGTGGGTGGCTATCAGCACGTGGTCAAAGAGCACGTTGGTGAAGAATGGAAGACTAGTGGATTTATAGGATGAAGTCGTTAAGTTTGTTAATTACTTTTTCCTTATATATTTGAGTAAGATCGATAGAAATAAACACATGTACTTACACACACACTAGAGCAGTAGCAATTATTCTCTCTATATACTAGCTTTCATTGTAATCTCGATCATATACTCCACAAATATTTGTAATCACCTTTTGTTCATTAATAAACTCGACGGTGATAGTTTTCACCGTCTGGGGGTTTTTTGTGCCGGAGACCACGATAACCATATACTCATCGACCAAAGGTTACCTTGTTGATCATTGACTAAAGTACTTCGACCAAAGATTATCCTATTAATCTTCGACCGGAACTATTTTACCAACGATTGCCTCGACAAGTTTTGACCGAAGTAAGACTATCGTGATTAAGGGCTTTTTCCCTCGTGATCAAACCATCGTGTTCACCGATATCACGCTTATACATTTGTTATTATCGAATTAGCACCTTACCTCACATAACAGATTTGGATACTTGATCCTTAGCTGATTTTTGTCCAAAACATCTATATTGGATTTTTTTATTGCTTTTTCTATCAAATTGCCGATTCTACCCCTACATACATGGTTACCAGATGCCCACGGAGTGGCGCGTTACAGGTGTTGTAGTTAGTTTCGCTACAGCATGCATGAACCATTTCACGAAATAAAAACTAAGTATAGGATTGTGATTTCTATATCATTTTGGATATCTTTTCTATACTACGTTTTTTTTATTTCCTTATTTTTTTTCTTGCTCTACTTATTTTCTTGCTATCTTCATATCTATTTATCATTGCTTTTATAGAATCTTTTTCTAAGTAAACATTATTTGATGGATCCTTAAAAAATAGAAATTCTGACATTACTTGCAGTTTTCTTTCGAACTCTAATACCAAGTAAGAAACAAGGAATCGAAGTTCGACTTATTATATATGGATTCAATACACTATTGATTGCATAAATCCTTTTTTTACTTTATCTTTATTTATACTCCACCTAAACTAAAACTTTTAGTATATATGCATATTCAGCGTCAATCCAACACAAGTCTCTTTTTTTCTTTTACTTTTTTTTAATTTTAGTTCTTGTACTTTTTCCATCGTATTCTTTTATTAACCTTTATATTGACAATATTATATCGAACAAATATAATTCATCGTGATAAGCAGCTCTATTTATTTCTGTCCCATAGGTTTTAGGTTTGATTTTTTACCTATTGATTCAAATGATGGGTTCGTTGGATTAGCTTTGCTACTCGGATTTTTGGTTGAAAAAGTGGACAACCTATAAATAAGGGATAGTCCAACATTTTTACATTTCTTTCTTTTGATTTATTTCTTTTTTCGGGAAATTGTTTTGTAGATTACGTAGAATAATGGTTTGATTTAATCATTTTTTATTCTGTTTATTCTGATTGTATTAACATATCCTTTTTCTGTGTGGGTTGCTAACTCAATGGTAGAGTACTCGGCTTTTAAGTGCAGCTAGGATCTTTTACACATTTAGATGAAACGAAGGATTCGTCCATACCATCGGTAAAGTTCGGAAGACCATGACTGATCCTCAAAGGGAATGAATGAAAAAATAGCATGTCGAATCAATTAAGAGTTCTGAGAATATTTTTATTCTTTCCGGCTCAAGACAAAACCTTCGTTTAAATTATTCAAAGGGGCAAATAGAAGTAAGTTTTAAGCTGGGTCGAATTAATAAATGGATAGGGCCCTATTGCTTCAATTAATTTCATTTTGATTATAGGGAAAGAAAAAGCCACGAGCTTCCGTTCTTAATTTGAATGATTACCCGATCTAACTAGACGTTAAGAAAATATTAGTGCCCAATACGGGAAGGCTTTCTCCCAGGAATGTATTCTTTATTTTTTTAATGAATCCTAAATATTACCATCCTCCATTCCATAATGGAGAATTATGTGTATAAGAAACAGTATACTGATGAAAAAATTTCCAAAATCAAAAGAGCGATTGGGTTGAAAAAAGTAAAGGATTTCTAATCATCTTGTTATCCTATAATGAAAACAAAGGAAAAAGATAGGATAGAGAATCTGTTGAGAAGTTTATCTGTATCCGAGGTATTTATTCGGTTTGTAGTATAATACCTTTTTTTTACTGTATCGCACTATGTATCATTTATAACCCTCAAAATCTCTACCCTTAATTAAATTTATTTTTGAAATGGATAAATTCCAAAGCTATATAGAGCTAGATAGATCTCACTACTTCTTATATCCATTTATCTTTCAGGAGTATATATATATGTACTTGCTCATGATCATGGTTTAAATGGATCGATTTTGTTGGAAAATGCAGGTTATGACAATAAATCCAGTTTATTAATTGTGAAAAGTTTAATCATTTGAATGTATCAACATAATCATTTTATTCTTTATGTTAATGAATGTAAACAAACTCCATTTTTGGGGCACAACAATAGTTTTTATTCTCAAGTAATGTCAGAGGTTTCTTCATCCATTATGGAAATTCCATTGTCTCTGCGATTAATATCTTCCCTAGAAAGGAAAGGGGTAATGAAATCCGATAATTTACGATCAATTCATTCAATATTTTCTTTTTTAGAGGATAAATTTTCACATTTAAATTATGTATTAGATATACTAATACCTTACCCAGCTCATCTGGAAATCTTGGTTCAGGCTCTTCGTTATTGGATAAAAGATGCTTCCTCTTTGCATTTATTAAGATTCTTTCTCCATGAGTGTCATAATTGGGATAGTATTATTACTTCAAATTCAAAGAAAGCGAATTCTTCTTTTTCAAAAAGAAATCACAGACTATTCTTCTTCCTATATACTTCTTATGTATGTGAATATGAATCTAGCTTCCTCTTTCTCCATAACCAATCTTCTCACTTACGATCAACATCTTCTGGAGCTCTTATTGAACGAATATATTTCTATGGAAAAATAGAGCATCTTGCAGAAGTCTTTGCCAGGGCTTGTTAAGCAAACTTATGGTTGTTCAAAGATTCTTTCTTGCAAATTTTGCTTCAAAACGGACGTTTCTTTTGATGACTAAATGGAAATATTACTTTGTCAAATTCTGGAAATCTTATTTTTACCTGTGGTCTCAACCAGGAAGGATTTATATAAAATTAAACCAATTATCCAACCATTCCCTTGACTTTCTGGGTTATCGTTCAAGTGTCAAATGCTAGAAAATACATTATTAATCGATAATGCTATTAAGAAGTTTGATAGTATTATTCCAATTATGCCTCTGGTTGGATCATCGGCTAAATCTAAATTTTGTAACACATTAGCGATTTGGGCCGATTTCTCAGATTCTGATATTATTGAGCGCTTTGGCCATATATACAGAAATCTTTCTCATTATCATAGTGGATCTTCAAAAACAAAAATGAGTTTGTATCGAGTAAAATATATACTTAGACTTTCTTGTGCTAGAATTTTAGCTCGTAAGCATAAAAAAACTTTACGTGCTTTTTTGAAAAGATTCGGTTCACAATTATTGGAAGAATTCTTTACATAAGAAGAACAAGTTTTTCCTTGACCTTTCCAAGAGTTTCTTCTATTTCGTGAAGGTTATCAAGAAGGCAGATTTGTTATTTGGATATTGTTTGTATCAATGATTTGGCCAATCATGCGTTATGAAACGTTGTAAATAAAAATTTGATAACTAAATATTCTAATACTAATAAAGAATTCAATAATGAAATGAAAATCTAAAAAAAGAATTTTTTTTTTCTATTTTGAAATGTTGTTGTAGTATGTACTAAGAATTAACTCAATTGAGTATTCAATCTTTTCTTGTCTAATGAAAGAACTGAGTTTTAGATGTATACAGAGGGAAAGCCGTGTGCAATGAAAAATGCAAGCATGACCATAGTAAGAGGAGTAGTTATGAACCCTGCAAGCCATCCACATGGGGGTGGTAAAGGAAGGGCCCCAATTGGTAAAAAAGAACCCACAACCCCTTGGGGTTATCCTACACTTGAAAAAAGAAGTCGAAAAAGGAATAAATAATTTGATTCTTCTTCGCCATAGTAAATAGGAGAGATAATAGAATTTCTTTCTTCGTCTTTACAAAACAAATAGGAGGAAGTTGTGACACGTTCACAAAAAAAAAACCTTTTGTAGCGAATAATTTATTAAAAAAATAAATAACCTTAACACATAAGAAGAAAAAGAAATAATAATAACCTGGGCGAACGACGGGAATTGAACCCGTGCATGGTGGATTTACAATCTAATGCCTTGATCCACTTGGCTACATCTGCCCCTCTCCTATTATCTAGTATCTAGTATTACTATATTTTTAAATCAACATAAAAAAATAGATTCTTTCTAATAAAAAAAGTAATCAATAAGCAAAATTTACATTTGTCTATATTTTCGATTTATTTTGAATTGGAAATAAAACTTTAAAAAATATTCGGAAAAGTATATGATATAGAAACCTATAATATCAATGCATAAAAAAATAAATACAAAGAAAAACACGCAAATCGAACCAAACTAGAAAAGTCATCGTTATTTTGAAATAAACTATATAAGGCAAATAATACTAGATAAAAAAAGGAGCAATAACGCCCTCTTGTTTTATCAAGAGAGAAGCTATTGCTCCTTTTTTAGTTCAAAAACCCCTATACAATCAGACCGAAGTCATATCCATTCGTAGATGGAGCTTCAATAGCAGCTAAGTCTAGAGGGAAATTATGAGCATTACGTTCATGCATAACTTCTATACCAAGGTTAGCACAGTTAATGATATCAGCCCAAGTGTAAATTACACGGCCTTGACTCTCAACTACCAATTGGTTGAAATTGAAACCAATTAGGTTGACAGCCATAATACTAATACCTAAAGCAGTGAACCAGTTACCTACTACAGGCCAAGCAACTAGGAAGAAATGAAAAGAACGAGAGTTGTTGAAACAAGCATATTGGAATATCAATCGGCCAAAATAACCATGAGCGCCTACGATATCATAAGTTTCTTCTTCTTGACCGAATCTGTAACCTTCATTAGCAGACTCTGAATTTTAGACTATCCCTGTTTTTCTTTTCCATCATTCTCTTTATAGTATCCCTCTCTTTGTCCAATTTTCTTTGTAACTCATCATCAGTTAGAGAGGCAAGATCTTCAAATTTGAATCCATGAATAATTAGCTTTATACCCAAAGGACTTTTCCTTTTAGCCTCATTCAAGCTTTGTTGTATATTTGCCCTTTGTCCTTCTGTCATTTCTACTTGTGGGGACACAATATAAACATTTTTGGCAGTTTCACCCTGATTATCATCATCATTGTCATCTTCAGATGTATCATCCATTTTTGTTGACTCATTGACAGCCTCAATTTTGTCTTCCTCGGGATTGAGTAAGTTCTCAGGCCTAACAGTCTGTATTGGAACAGGCCTTATGGACTTGGCTGTTCTTCAGGGCTTGCAACAAAATATTCATACTCATCATTCCATTTTGCTTCTTTCAGATTTGGTACATCTTCAGACCTTTGAGTCTGAAGTGGAACATGCTTTAAGGGGCTTTCCATATTTTCAACATAATATTCATTCTTCTCATCCCATTTACCCCTTTTTACAGATTTTTCCTTTTCAGCTTGTTCCTCTGCTTTCCTCTTTCTTGTATAAATCTTTTCAAATCTATTCACTTTTGCTGTAAATTCTTCATGTAACTTGGAGAGTCTTTCTTTCATTTCATCAGTTGTTTCTCAAGTTTCTCCCTTCTTTGAGGTTTCTGCAAGTTGTTCAACTTTCTCATTTTCCTATTCTGGTTAATAGAGTCCATTCGCTATCTATATTGATAACGAATGAAGGTCATTCATCTTTTAATAGCATAACGAATAAGCTTATTCGTTAACATCATTCGCTTCCGCTACAGTGATAACGTATGACCTCATTCTTCTTTAATATTGATAACGAATGAAGAACAAATCTTGGTTGATTTGTTATCAAATTTAACTTATGATTAATTCTTGACCTTTGTTAACGAATGAGTCAACAATTATGAACCATTGGTTAAGTTTGAATTAACGAATGGGTTCATTCGTGTGTCTTGGTTTGTATGCAATATTGTCCCTTATAATGAATAGGGGGTGAACGAATCGACTCATTCGTTCACCTCGTTTGTCACAAATACAAGCAAAACCCTGCAAAAAAAATTTTTTTCCGTCCTTCACCAAACTAGTTTTTGTTGATCACTTGAGATTCTTAAGGTATTAAGGAGTCTACCGCAATGTTTTTCGTCAAAAATTATCAAGTCTAGATAGGTTAATTAGTTGATTTATTAACCGGTATTATGTATTAATCAATGAACCTATTAAAAGTAGATTGATTGTATTATTTGTTGAATGAGGTTGATCGACGATAATATTCCGAGTCTACTAATATGAGTTTTTTGTAGATTCATCGTTTTTTACGTTTTAATTGATCATCAGTTTGCATGTTTGGCCACTGAGGTTCAATCAATTTTGACGTTGACGAATAGAGTCAAATTTGTATAATTCTTGATACCTATTCATTATGGATAACGAATAGTTGGTCATTCGTGCCTGAAAGAAACGAATGAACACATTCGTTGAACCTTCATAACGAATAAGCCACATTCATGTCATTATGTAACGAATGAATCCTCATTCGCTCCACATAATTGACGAATGGACTCATTCGTTCATAGACATTCGTTATTTACTCATTCGGTAGTGTGATGACACGAATTAAGCCATTCATTATCACGAATGACACATCGACTGATACTTGTAATTTTAAACAGACTTCAATATTATTAATTATAAATTGAAATTTTATTTAAATTTAACTTAAGATCGTTCTTACTAATTCTCGTGTTTGTGTATTTATAGCAATGGCTGATGAGATGATCCAAGATGCTCCAGATGTCGATCCACAACCTGCTGCTCAACAAGAACAGCCTCCAATGCAGTAACAGCAAGTTCAAGTTGTTCCTGCGTTATCGTTTGACAAGAAGCACAATATTTGTGCATTAGTACAAGAGAACTTTGCGGATCAGGACGTCTTTGGATACATTATTACATTCTTACGTTGATCCTGGATTTATCATGCTACAACCGTTAATGTCCCCGTACATTTTAGCGTAATCCATCCATTCTGTGATTCAGCTAAGTATGTGGAGTCCGAGAACCACATCGTTGCTGAGATCAACAAGACGACTATCATGATCACTCCTGGTGTGATACGTCGGGTGCTAAGATTTGCTGAAAAAATGGATCTTCCATGTGAATTTGATAAGGCGTTGATACGTGGGTTATTTCAAAGGTTGTTTTATACTGGAGACCTTGATTGCTCCCAATATAACATAGCGTACTTGAGTGCTCCATACTTGTACTTATTACACGTCCTGATTCATTGCCTTGGGGGATGAAAAGGTGGTTTTGACGAATGTCGGATAATGCTCCAATCTGCTTTCGTTGCTCTTATATTGAACAAACCGTTCAATTTCTCTGAGCTTATCTTTTACCATCTAAAGGAGAATTGTTTGATTAAGAATCCTCGGAACAGGTTTCTTATGCATCCACGATTCATGCAATTATTTATTTAGGACTTGATTCCTTATTAGAACACATGACGGCTTATATGATGAAGAGAATGACGACGTATCGCAATCAAGCACCTGAAGATCGTCCAAGGACCAAACGATTAATTGGTCATTTGGCGAATCCTGATTATGTATGTCCTTCTTATGATTGTTGGATTTATGACGACTCAGATTCTGAACGTGAAGAGGGAACATAAATGGTGATGGTGGTGGAAATGGGGGTGATGCACGACGTGCTGAAGTTGAGGCAGCTAGCTCATATGTTGCTCAACGTAAACGCAAGGGCAAGGAAAAGCTTCAAACTTAACCGCCCAAGCGCCGGATTAGGCACGGTTCGGGTATGGATGTAGGTCCACAAGTTCCTAGGTCGTCTGTGCAACAAAGGCCGGTGGTTTCACTTACTTTTAGCACCCCGGCAATTACTCTTACGACGAATACATCATCATATCCGAGGTTTGGCTCTATTCCCCAATCGATGCTATCTCCCATGCCTACACCTCCTGTGACATCGATGCTAACTTCTCCGGCTACTACAATGATGCCGACACAACCTTCGGCTTTATCATTTATGAGAATTAGCCGTCCACAAAGTCCGGTGCAGCCTATACCATCTTCATTTCATTCATTGTCGTCTACACAGCAGATGGATATGCTCTTTAGTCTGATTCATTTATACGAGAATCAGATGGCAGCTGATCGTCAATAACGGTACCAGATGTTGATGATTCAACGAAGACTGATGATTTATATCTCTTACTGTCAGAAGGAGACAAAGGAACTCCGTGATATTTTTTCAGTCAGTATAGCCTCTTTCGGAATATTTACAACATTTTTTTATATAAACCTATTTATTCTTCGTTTCAAAATTTGGACTTAATTAATTCATTTGTTAAAATGGGTCCTAAGCGAATTTTTTCTAACAAAATGAAAAATGTTATATATGATTGGTCATATGATCGGGGTTACATAGATAATTTTTATGGAACATTCTTGACTGCATGGATGAGAAAATTGGCCGAATTCACTCATTTTTTTAATAGATGAATAATTGATGAAATTCCAAACGGAGTTGGTTTATGAGTTTCTTTGTAGCAGAGGTTATTAAATCAGTAGGGGGTGGACGCATTTCTTCTTATTTGTTCTTTTACTTTTCTTATGTATCAATCTTTTTATTAACTTATTACTTTTTAAATCTTTAAGTATTCTTTAAGTCGTTAAAGATGTTCATTTTTTTTTAACACCCAGAACTTCCTTGAACGTATTAGAACGTTTAAATATGTTCATTTTTTTAACACCCAAAACTTCTTTGAACGTATTAGAACGTTTAAAGATGTTCTTTTTTGGTCAGAACGTTTAAAGGTCTTCATTTTTGTTTCGGAACGTTTAAACATAATATTTTGAACCCTAATCAAAGCTCGATTGAGTTCATTATTTCTGAAATTCCATAATCGATTGATGATCTAAATATTTCTACACATCAATTCGATTGATTAAATCATCATTTTTTGATCAATTTTGAAGATTTCTTGATGTTCAACGCCGTTCGATTTTAATTTGGTTTTTGACTTTAGAGATTTCATACTTTATGCTGTGATTATAGTTTAGAAATTGGATTAGATTGAGCGACGAGTTCCGAATTTGGATCAGAGTCGATTTGTAATCGACGAATTTTGATCGAAAACTACTGTTGGGTTATTTACGAAAGTGTCACCGCGTATTTTTTAATCTAACGCTCTGGAAGGTCGCGCACGTAATGTATGATAAGCCATAATTGTACGTTTACTCACCCTCTATATATATACACACACACACACTAAGTTATAAACCCGTGTATTACACGGGTTTGAAAAATTAAATCTCATTCATTATCTTATAATATGATTCTGGTTATTAAAGTAGCAATAATCATGTACAAAAAACACATCAAAACTTTTGAAAAATCACAAGAGCTGAAAATGTAAAAAAGATGCTTCTAATTATGTTGTTGTGTTATTTTCAATATATATTGCACTGAACTAATAGTTGCAAGAGTTTTTATTGGTAAAAAAATTACCAAATTATTCAAATTGAGAATTTAATGATATTAAATTATTAAACATCCATAATCAATAAAAAATAAACTTTTGGGGGCTTACTTCATGTCTTTTTTCTGCCTTAGGTTATAAAATAGCAAGAGTAACTGTATATTTAGTAATATCGGCAAAGAAAGTGTAACACTAATAAATGTATAGGCAATTTATCACAATTTTTTTCGGTTTCAAACATGCCATCTTATTAACATTTTTTGATTTCAAATATGTCATCTTATTAACACATTTTACTCAATTCCAACAGCATACAAGAAACTAAAGGGTTATAGTGATTTTATATTTGTGTTTAAATTAAAAAAAAGTGTAAAGAAAACATGTTCGGAACCAAAAGTAACATTTTTCTTAAAATAACCAGTTCAAATAATTATAGTGATTTTATAAGTACAGTGAATTTCACTATTAGTTAATATATGACAAAAAAAATGCAAATAATTATTAGATCTGAAAGAAAGAGTACTGATATGCATAATCACTAATCTGTTATTCTTCTTGAGTGCTGAATTATGTCAATCTAGCAAACGTTATCAATACATATAAAAAATTTTATATATAGAATTAATTGTAAAAAATAATCAAGGAAAGACGAATCGTGGCACCTTCTAAATCGGCCACTAATAAAATAAAAACATACAACGCAAATTTACACATATACTAAATAAAGTTCAAAAGTTCTACATACGTTCTTTTATTTCTACTTTTTTTTTACTTTATTTACTACTATAAAATTATAGATAAATCATTAATAGGGGAATGTTTAAAATATTTATTAATTGTTTTAATTTGATAGTTATCTTCTTTACTTTATTTACTATTATAAAATTATAAATAAATTATTAATATGGAATGTTTAAAATATTTATTAATTGTTTTAGTTTTAATTAGATAGTTATGAGTTATGACTTTAAATATTAAACAATAATGATGCTACTTGACAAATAATGGGACAATTAGGTGTCATGTGGCACAACCATGTTTTTGTTTATTATAATAGTGTGTATATATATATATATTTATATATATATATGAAAGGGTTACCATAAAACCCACTCCAGTTAAGAAAACCATGGAAACTATATACTAGCCATTGATCTTGATCAATGATGGTTGGTATTAAATGATTAAAATAATAATATTATCATATTAAATAAAAGATAAAAATATACAAAAGGGTAACATCATAATTTTGTATTTGATGATTTATGTCAAATCAATGTACTCTCTCTTTCTTTCACTTTTTCTTCATCTTAAATCCCTGTACTCTCTCTTTCTCTTTTTATTATTCAAACCAAAAATTCTCTCTCTCTTCCTTCATATTTCATTCACACAACAAACAAGAATTTTAATACGGTTAATATGTTAATAAAAACCACGATCAAAAGCATATCAAAGCCAAGATCCAAAACCCATATCCAAATCCACAAAACGGATTCACGTCCAACGTCGTTGCCGGAAGTTGCAAGCCAATCGTTTACCACTTGATCCGGTGATTTTTCTCTACAAAAGGTTCAGATCTGGACATTTTATATTAACAAAGTTCTTAACAAGCATTTATGGATGAAAACTGCTAGAATCTCGTCGTTTTTACTTTTTTTTTTCTATTTTAAGGTATTATGTTGACAAAGTTCAGATCTGGTCGTTTTAGTATTTTAGTTTTTTTAAGATATTCTTGAAAAATTTTGTTTAGATTTGGATATTATTTTACATCTTTTGAAATTTGTTATTTTAGAGTAGAAAATGAGCTTCATTTTTCTTTGTAATAAATCTTCATCTTTATTTTTACTGGAAAACAAAACAGTGGAGTGGGTTGGTGTTCAGAATTCAGAGTTGTACCGGAAATATTATTGTCCAGTTTTTTAAAAATATATACGTATATTTTTAAAACATACGTTTATAGACAAGCCTAACATATGTTTTGCATCATATTTTAGAGTAGAAAATGAGCTTCATTTTTCTTTGTAATAAATCTTCATCTTTATTTTTTATTGGAAAATAAAACAGTGGAGTGGGTTGGTTCAAACTTCAGAGTTTGTACTGGAAAATTATTATTATCCAGTTTTTTAAAAATATATACGTATATTTTTAAAACATATGTTACGCTTGTCTAAAATGTATGTTTTAATATGCAAAACATATGTTACGATTGTCTATAAACGTATGTTTTAATATGCAAAAACGTATGTTTTTTTTAAAGTGTTACGATTATCTATAAACGTATGTTTTAATATGCAAAACATATGTTACGCTTGTCTATAAACTTATGTTTTAATATGCAAAACATATGTTACGCTTGTCTATAAACGTATGTTTTAATATGGGATAAAACTTGACCGAAAGGTGATAAAGTTATACTAATTTTTTTTTATTTTTCATTAGATATATTTAATTATTTATATTAAAGTTACTCAGTTAACACTATTTTTTTTTCTTGCAAAATAAGTTTACGGTAATTCTGTTTAGGTGATTTGGAACTTTAGGTTTTATATTAATTTATTTTAGATGTATTAGTTAATCATATTCTTAAAGGAAATAATTCTTTTTCAAAACTATTACATTCTTTGAATGCAATTTGGATAATAATTACATGTCACATTGAATTAGAATTAATATATATATATATATATATATATATATATTGAATAATTGAAATTAAAATTAAAAATAAAACCAACTATTAAAACTAAAATTAAAATGAAAATTATGTTAACTTGATTATTGAGATTCAATTTCAAACAAGACATACGCATAGAGGCCAGTAGGTGGGTACACCCAAAGGTACTTTTCATCATCTTTTAGGTGTAATTTTATTAAAAAAAATAAAATATGTCGTTATTATTTCCATTACTTTATGTCAAATCACTTCAAATACTTTATATCACCATCACTTTCTCTCTCTTTCTCTTTTTTTACATACAATTTTTTTAAAGTAAAAAAATATGCAATATAATAAGAATGATAATAAAGAGGATATTCTTAGATAAAAAAAAATACTAAAAACCAATTGTATTATAAATTTATATCACAAACAACCCTAAAAATGGATCCCGACCTGTGCCCTTGGATCTCGCTTTACTCGTTTCTTGGATCATCCCGGCGTCATAAACTTATTGTCACCATGGCTACAAGCTAACAAGTCCAATAATTAGTTTATATATACACAAATCAATAACAAAATACACTCATTTGTATTATTATTGATAAAAAGAAAAAAAACATTAATGAAAAGACTAAAATACAATGCTTTAAATCTTGAAAAGGAAAAAAAGAAGAACACCTTATCTTGGAAAAAAAATCAAAGATCTACTTAATATATTCAAAAGAAAAAGAAAATGAGGAAAAAGAATAAAGATTTACCAAAATATACATCAAATAACTAACATTATGCAAGGTGAAAAGAAATAAAAAACATAAAGAAGTAACAAACATTCAGATCTTCAAAAACTATAAAAATATACCAAATTTCGAGTTGATCAGATCCGACTTGCTTTCTCCGGTCTGCCACCGTTTCTCCTACACTGCAAGAATGGAACTAACGCAAACGTCATTGCCCGGATAGATAGATACTCTATTTTGTTCTTGAAGATGGATAAGTTTGTGTTCTTGAACTTGAAAAGAATAGAGAAATATGAGAGAAAATGAGATAGATAAGAGAGAGAAAATTTTTAGGATGATGAGAAAGTAAGAAATGTTATGACCAGACAAAAAAATGTGTAAGATATAGAAAAAGAAAATTAAATGTGAATTTATATAACTACCCTTTTCATTTAAAAACAATTAAATTAATAATGACATGTGTGGCACACATGGAACAACATAATTGGGTTTCCAGGGTTTTCTCAACTAAAGTGAGTTTTTTGCATATATTTTTCCTATATATATATATATATATTGTTTTCTATCCGTGTCACACACGGGATCTAACCTAGTTTAACACTACTTGTAAGGAAAACAAATATTGTAAAGTGAGTGCGTTAGAGTAAAAGCGTTCATCACCTATGATTATTATTCCGTATTTAAAGCAAGTTCTTACAATAAGCACATATAAACTACCATAAATGCTACTCCAACATATTTTATGACACAGTCTCGAACGGTTTGTATTTTTTGAGATCACTTAACAATCCTTGCACAGATCCAACAGCCGCCACCAACGAAACCACCAAACAAGTGTAGCTCAGAATCTTTAGCCACACCCAAGTGAACGAGAACTTGCGTATCTTAACCCGAGCAATATACATCTCTACTGGGAAGTAGACCGACAAAGGGTAAAATGAACCCGCCCCTATCAAGCCTAAAAAGCTATTGAAAAAGGGAAATATCATTGCAACCAATGCAGTCACTATAACATATGCGGTCCTCCAAACCAACCTAAACATGTTAATCGGGTACACTCCACAACATGGTACGTTAACTTCATGTTCCGTTGTTATAAACTTGCTCTCAGGCCATCGTTGCCTACATTTCAACTCCACAAACCCGAATAAAGGTTGGCAAAACACCTGAAAATATTACAATTTTGGTAATATTCTTTTTCGAAGAAAGAAAACAAATGTCTTATTGTTTTTGTACGAACCTGATATGCACCAATAAGGTGGATGGCGATGCAGACATTTGCAATATCGATGAGCCAAAACGGTTCATAGAAACCGAAACCGGTCAAGAAGTTTCCTGGGGCGTCGTTCCCGAACGCGGCATAACCTATGCAACCGCAGAGCATGTAAAACAATGTGGTCGTTGAAACTCCTACAAGTGATGCTCTTTTCATCATCTTGTTTTCTGGTGGATGGGATCTTAGAGTGTCCTGTAATTGTTTAAAAATTATCATTTTTATTATTTCTACTACAATTATCAATATCACATAAAGCGAATATAGAATCATTCAATAATCATTTCGTTTACGTAAAATATTACTTTTTATATACCAACACATCATATGCAATGCAACCGATAACAACCTAAAAGGCATCGCATCTATTATACTTATAAAAAACAAATAAATCTTTTATGTGTAGTTTTTCTTCGAAGAAGTACTTATAGACTTTGCTTTTAGAGGCACAGGAGATGTAGATTTCAAGGTAATTGACCCTAATGAGACGTGACATGACATAAACTAACGTTATTCATTCAATCATTCAAAAAAAGCCAAATCATTTGATGCCTAACTTTTCAAAGACCAAACAACATAAAATATTCGACAAAGGAAGACTATGCAAGTAAAATATAAGGTTACAAACAGCTTATAATATATTCAATTCATATTATATAGACTTAATTTATATATTGTCCCAAATTATGGTTTTTTTTTGGTTATATGCTTATCTAACTAAACCAACATATATATAATTGAGAATTCTCAAAATATTCTATTTAAAAAGAGATACATGAACTGTTCCACAAATCAGACAGGACGACGTGTTTTGTCCCAAATCATATGAGACACATGTTTTGTTCCAAATCGATCGCCACAGACGTGTTTTGAGGGGATATAGCTAGAATTCTGAGTTTTTGGATGAAAAAGTTGAATCTTTCTACACTAAAACGACATTTACAGAATTTTCCCTTTAAATTGCTTTGAGGTGTAATAAATTAACGCAAATATATCAATTATTCAATGAACATCAACTGGTTAATTTAGTGGTTGACACTTGCCACAAAATTGAAGGTAGTAAAAGGGCATATAGTTATGCCAAAAAAGGTTGTCTTTTTATAGCATCTACTCCATACCCACGTTACTCAGCAGAAAAGTCCAAATACATTTTGTGGCATATAGTCACCATTATTTGAGGTCCATCAATTAATGGTCCACAAGAATCTTACCATTCTTGTCACGGTTTAAATCTCACAAGCTTCTCATTCTATAAAGACACATGTTTGTTACACTTGATGTTTTATAGACCACTAAAAATAAAAAAAGATTAAAAAACAAATTAACCCGACATATGGCATATTATGAGTTCCGTTATCACTAACCACATTCCATTAGTTACTTAAACTATTATGAACCAAACATTACAAGTGACAGGTCTTTAAAGCATTTACGAGGGTTTTGAGTTAGGAGGAAATAGATATGCACATGGAATATGTTGTTGTGGCTACAAGTGATATGTTTTCTAAATTGAAGGACTGATTGTGAAATGATGACATTTGGGCAACATAAAGATAGACTTTATGGATACGTCAAACGAAGAAGACAGAAACATCGTGACATCTGTCAAATAGGATTACGCCTGGGTCCTTGTGTTTTCCATTAAACTATATTTGTTTACTCTTTTTTAATATTTATAACACATACGTGTGCCTAACTACATGTGATAAACTTATATGATTAGATGAAATTTAAAATATGAGATATATGGGATGTATTGTAAAATATGAGATGGATGAGTTGAAGTTAAAAGTATGATTACAGTTTTAATTAATAATTAAAAAAAAAAATCAAACAACAATACCGTCATCCCCGACACATAGCTTTAACCTAAAACACTTGTTTGTTTTTATACACTTAAATCGCCATTATCAATATATTATAATATTTTAACTAAGTATTATATCATCTTTTTTTTTTTAATATAAAACTAAATTTTGACGAATCACAATCCTCATAATGTCAATTAATTATGATTTGAAAAATAAACCTGAATTTCAACGAGAACAGTTGAATAAGCATAAGCGAAAGCAATATCTCCAACTGCTTGAAACATTCGCCACACCTTTTCCGAGCTTGACAAATGTTGTCCTACTTCGGTACCAGTTAGTGTTGTTTTGGTATCCACCCCACCTGATCATGATTAATACATTAATTATTTATCAATAAAAAACCTTCACGTTATTTACATGTTTTAACAAATAAAATGAGATTTACCAGCTACTTTAGCAATAGAGAGACCGAGCCCGATAAGAGAATAAGCAAAAGACATAACCGCAGCTACTATCGATAACCATGATAATTTATGAAAATTTGGTATCTGGCTTAACACCATCTGAATTACTGCAAACACTGCCATGAACGGATAATTTGACGGATTACAATGTGCGCTGTGACCATGGTCATGATAGCAATTAGATTTCTTTACCGCCCTATAAATTTAAATAACAAAACACAATTAAAACAACATGCTCAACAGAGATACACCATAACTTTTATAACAAAAAAAGAAATTAGAAAACTTCTAAACACTGCTAAATAAAATAAAAAAACTTAACCGACCAATTGTAAGTGTTTAATAACTAACAAATGTAATATTTAATTTACTTACACTATGCTTATAGATGCAGTTATGGTGTACCCAACTGTAACTCCCACAAGGTTAGCATACTGTGCTATCCCACATAAAAGCACATTTCTCCCTCCTGCGAAAAAATAAAAAATAAAAGAATTTGCCATCGGCAAAAGATTAAAAAAACAACAAAAGAAACAAATTGTATACCTAGACTGGCTCGAACGACATCCATGTAGGTGTAGTTGCGCTTGCCATGAACGGGGTCTGGTGCACGATAAGCGTCAGCAAGGAGGGTGGAAGTGAAGTAAGTAATGAAGGAAAAGGTGATAAGAACCGCAGGACCCGCGACCCAACCCAACTGAGCAATAGCCCATGCTAGCGATAACACCCCGGACCCGATCACAGCGGTTATAATGTGTGCACTCGCGGTCACCCAAGTCCCTAGTTATAAAGCAAACCACAAATATATATATATATATGTCAGCACCAACGAATCATACAAACATGCATGTCTATCTATATATTGTTGAAGGTGATCATTAAACAAAATAATCTATCCGAGTTTACCGGTCCGTTTTTCACGGCCATCATCATCGAGGTTCTTGGAAGTCGGGTTATTGATGATATGAAGCGTTGATGGTGTCGACTCCATGATTGTGTTTGGTTTGCACAAGTAATTAGCCGTGCAAGGGTTTTTAAAGGGGAGGAAAAGGGTAAGAGTGTCACAAAAACATTTAATGAAAATGAAGTAGATAGTTTCGAATAAACTCAAACATATTCATATTTTCTTGGACTAAGAGTAGTGTTGGACCGTCTCACAATAAACTTTTTTTTTGTAAAGTTTAATAATAAAAATATAAATAATTATTTAACTTTTATGTCATTTTCGTATTGGGTGGATATATGTATAAGATAAAGAAACGATTACAAGGTTAAATGATTATGTTTTTTTTATAGAATAAAAATAAGAATAATAAAAAAGATTTTTATCTGCATAAAAAAACCAACAAAAAAATAAACAAAGAAAAATAATAAATTCATATGTCAAAATTAATAAAAAAACGAGAAAAGTATAAACACAAAAATATTTCCTTGTCTTTTTGTTCCAAAAATAACAATGATGATTGAAAAAAATTATTGTGTCTTTTTCTTTATCACTGTGTTTTATATTTATTATTGTCATTAATTATGTCTTTTTTTTTCTTAACATTGTTTTTTTTTTCTTTATATTGTGTTATATTACTCAAAATTGTGGAATATTTTGTTTGGAATTGTGTTATATTTTACGATCTATTGTTATTTTTAGTTATAATTGTGTAATACTTTCATTTTCATAATTATATGTTTTCGTCAATTGTTTATTATGTTTAATTTTTTTAACGGGAATGATTGCGGAAACATTTTAGTTTTTTAAATTTTTCGTTTTTTATTTATATTTTGAGTTATAAACTTTTTAATTTTTATTTTTAAAGGGGTTTTATTTGTGTGATCACAAATTTTTCTTAGACATTTCATTTTTATCTCTCTATGTATTTTAACATTACCTTTTTAGGGCGGTCGGGGTGGTGCGTGATGGGGCTCCCACCAAGCGTGGTAGAGCGTGGAACACCGCCGCCGGTCCCCATCACGCTTGATTGGGGGGGGGGGGAATCGTGGTGGTGATCACGCTTGGAAAACTGATTGTTGGTTGGGGACCGGTCAATCAAGTGTCTTATTACAACACAAATTCCATCACACCACCATCACACCACCACTCTCATTAAATTCCATTACTAATAATGGATTTTGTTAGAGTGAGGTCGTACATTATCATTGGGTGGTTAAAATGATGGAAAAATCATCACAATGAACCACCTCTCCCCCCTTACTAAGAGAAATTTTATTGGAAACCGAATTTGGAATATCGGTGAAATTAAAATTCGAATATGAAGTCTTATACAAATCAGACGCTTGTTCCTGCTACACCCTTTTATGATATGAATAATTCTTATCTTATATTACTTTATTAATTTCTACTAAAGAACAAATATGTGTTTGTATTTTTAACATTATAATATTAACTAAATAATTAAATATCTTTGAAAAAAGAAAAGAAGCTAAACGATTAAATTGAATATTTGGATTCTCTATTTAAGACAATGTATTGTTGTTAAAGTCGGCCTGTGTACTCATCCAATAATATTGTGTCATACAGTGCTGACTGGACATTTGCTGAAGCCGTCTAAGCCTGTTGTGGTTAAGCAAACGGTGGCTTCAACGAATTTTCTTATTTATTTATTTAATTTTTTCTTCTAAAATTGGAAACTAACTAATATTACATTAAAATAAAAATATTAAAAGTAACAAATAACACTAGTCTAGTACAAATTGATTAGGACGTCTAGCCCATAAATGCTCGACCAACTCATGACAAAGGTTTCCGTAGATCTCGTGATTCTTGATATAGATGACGTTTTGGAGTTTTTCATCATCGGTGATTATCGTTTCGGGTCTTGGGACGTCACCTTGGTAGTTTTGACTACCTTGGTCCTCAATAACCATGTTATGAAGAATTATAAAAATGTAGACGACTTTCATTATTTTCTCTCTTGACCAAATCCGTAGTGACCTCGAAATCAAATAATAATTTTTCTTTTGATTCTTGCTTCTTCGTAAAGTACTTTCGCTTGTCTTCAATTGGAGAAGCATAAGCTTGAACAAGTGTCGTCCATTCATTGTAAATTTTGTCAACCAAGTATTAGCCATGCTTGAATTATACCCCATTCACATAAAAAGATTGAGCTGGCTTAACCCCGTTAATAATGTCATCGAATATCGGTGACTGTTCGATAAAACTTATGTCGTTATTTTACCCGGCAACACCAAAAAACGGATGTCAGAACCAATGATCTTGGGAGGCCACTGCCTCAAGTATAATATTTGGGTCGGGGTAATCACGTCGGTGGAACTGGCCTCGCTAGGATGTAGGACACATAGCCCTTCCAACATGCGTACAATTGATGCTTCAGAGCATTTCGGGGAAACCGTGTTTTTCATTGTGCACCTCGTATATGCGTTGGATATCATACAAAGTTGGCTTGTGCAAATATCTCCGTGAGTAATTCGATATGATCCCTATGTATAAACATTGTCAAGTAAACCCTCGAACAATATAAAGATATAACTAAACAAAACATATATGTATATATTTATACCTTGACAGAAAAAATGAACCGAGTCTCGCGCAACTTTTTCAGGCATTTCTAAGTATTTATCCATTGCGTCTAACGGAGTTCCATACACTAGTTGACGAAGCCGCGTCTACCTCTTGCATCTAGTCTTTGTTGGAAAAAAGGATATAGATCCGACAAATTATTTGAACAAAACATGAATAGTTGTCACACCACAATCTAACGACAGAACATGTCGGGGCACGCCATATTTGTGTCATAGCTCAAAGACACTAATATAGTATAAAGTGTCAATATCTAAATTTATTTATTCAACAAAGTACATAAGAGTTTCACAAATTAAAATCATCCAAAACTATACATCAAACTCAAACTAACATATTGTTCTTTGTTTTTTTTTATTCAAACCTATGCACCAAACTAAGTCTTCAAAACTTCACTTCATCCCGTATAGATACATGCGATATGCGTAAAAAGATATATATTTTGTCAACATAAAGTTGATTAAGTTATCACAATTTGAGATATGTATAATAATAAAAATGACAGTTCCTTATAATAATGTACATTACATCAACTAGCATAACATAAATAGAAGTGTCTTTTCGACATGCCACTAGATTTGGACATGTTTACTCGGATGTCGTATGATCATACTATGAGGATGCGGATAAGATACCAACCAACTATAAAAACTGTAAACACATGGTCATTTATCTACTAGCAACTAATCGAGCAATATCACAACTACGCAAATATTGGAATTATGTTTAAGTATATACTTGTATAATAAATAAATATTAAAGTTGTGTATGTATAGAGCTTCCAAATATACAATAAAATAAAAGGAGTGTGATTACTCACTTCAGAGTGGTAGGCGAGTTAAATAAGATGAGGATTTGGAATAAGCGAGTTGAGCCAACTCAAGAGAAATAAACCCGGAAAATGAACATAATGAGTAGATCCGGAGAATTCAAAGTTCTTGAAGTGTTGAAAGTCAATTACATTAAGCTGAATGTTCAGAGTATGTTGTTTATTCTAAAGTTTGATTTTTTTAACTCTGTAACATCTTTAATGAAAGAATCATTCATATGCCTATAAATTTGTTCATGATCAAGCGACGTTTTGTAGTTGTCTCTTTGCTTATAAAAATCTGTGATCAAGCGTAAGTTATGTTCACGAAATCCATCAAGCTTAGAGATATTCTTTGAGCAATGTTCACATGAAGAAGAATTGGAACAATCGGTATCAGATGATTCTTAAAGATGATTCAGAAGTATTATGAGAACTTTCTTCTTTTATCTTGGCCACAAGAGCAAATAGATTATCTTTCGAATTATGTTAAGAGAAACTTGAATCCTTAATAGCATCATCATCAGACAAATCCAAAACTTCACTACTCACAAAACCTTCATGTTCATCGGCAATCAATTTACCAAATCTAATATTGTCCAACTTAGCTTGAATTAAATAATCTCGTTCAAAAGAAATATCCACGTATTATAGATTTTCCTTGTTAGGCGTGCTCGAATAACTATGCCTAAATGGTGGAGGAATCTCAACATATGCAATACCTTGACCATTCCCATGAAAAACTTGAGTTTCATTATATGAATAAGGATAAAATATTAATTCTTGAAATTATCCAATTTTCTGTTTAAGTTCAAAATTTGCTTTTATCCTCAACATATTTTTTGTTACATTTATCAATTAAATTAATCTGGATGTTCAGAGTATGTTGTTTGTTCTAAAGTTCATTTTTTTAACCCTTTAACATCTTTAATAAAAGAATGATTCTTATGCATATACATTTGTTCATGATCAATCAACGTTTTGTAGTTGTCTCTTTGCTTAAATTAATATGTGATCAAGCGTAAGTTATATTCACGAAATCCATCAAGCTTAGAGAGTTTCTTTGCACAATGTTCACATGAAGAAGAATTGGATCAATCAGTATCAGATAATTCTTAAAGATGATTCAAAAGTATTACAAGAACTTTCCTTTTTATCTTGGCCATAAGAGCATATAGATTATCTTTCGAATCATGTAAAGAGAAACTTGAACCCTTAATAGCTTCATCATCAGACAAATCCGAAACTTCACTACTCACTAAACCCTCATGTTCATCGGCAATCAATTCACCATAAATAATCTTGTCTAACTTAGCTTGAATTAAATAATCTCGGTCAAAAGAAATATCCACGTACTATAAACTTTCGTTGTTAGGCGTGCTCGAATAATTATGCCTAAATGGTGGAGTAATCTCAGCATATGCAAGACCTTGACCATTCCCATGAGCAACTTGAGTTTCATTTATGTGATTAACGATTAAATATGAATTCTTGAAATTATCCAATTTTTTGTTTAAGTTCAAAATTTGCTTTTAACTTCAGCATATTCTTTGTTACATTTATCAATTACATTATGCTGAATGTTCAAAGTATGCTGTTGTAACACCCCAAAAATTCTCGTAAACCGAATGACGCGAGTGTAAAGTTTGTAAATTAATTTCTCGGGATTCACTTGAGGGCTTGGGAACCTATGGGCATGTCCGAAAAGTATTTTATTTACTTAGGAAGCAAGAAGGATCGAATTACAAAGTGCAAGGGCTTAAAGTGAAACTTGATGAATATTATAACATAAACTCTCCCCCCCCTCACTCCTAGCAGCCACAAGCCTCAATGACTCCGTATACAAAAACGATTAAATCCAATCACTAGAATATCGAAGTCTTATGACCCTCATGCTTTGACCTTTCAAGGAGCTTCGTGAGTGGATCTGTAATGTTTTGATCGGTGTGAACTTTGCGATTACATATCTTTCTTTTTTCAACTTCATTTCTTATGTAGTTGAATCTCCGATCAATGTGCCTTTTCTTTTGATGTGCACAGGGTTCCTTAATTTGAGCAATTGCACCCTCGTTGTCACAAAAGATCTTTAGAGGGTCCTGAATGGTACGGACTACCCCTAGATCGGAAATGAATTTCCTTATCCACGCAGATTCTAGAGCTGCCAATGAGGCGGCGATGTATTCCGATGGGACAATGCTACCACATCTTGTTTTGCGCTCTTCCAAGAGACTGCACCACCATTCATAACGAAAACATATCCCGATTGTGATCGAGAATCATCTCGATCAGTTTGGAAACTCGCATCCGTGTAACCCTTTACAACGAGTTCCTCCTCACCTGAGCCATATAGAAACTATCCTTAGTCCTTCTAAGGTATTTCAATATACTCTTAACTACCATCCAATGGCTACTTCCCGGATTATGTTGGAATCTACTTGTCATACTCAAGGCGCATGACACATCCGGTCTAGTGCATATCATTGCATACATGATCGATCCTATAGCCGAAGCCTATGGGATTCCTTTCATTTTCTCTTGCTCATCCTTTGAGCTTGGACATTGAGTCGCACTCAATACCATTCCTCTTTGAATACGTACCACACCTTTCTTAGAGTTTTCCATCTTGAACATTTTCAAGATTTTATCGATGTATGCACTTTGGTTTAAACCTATCAACCGCCTTGATCTATCCCTGTAGATCTTTATTCCCAAAATATAGGCGGCTTCACCAAGATCTTTAATGGAAAAACAACTCCCAAGTCAGGATTTTACACCTTCCAAGGTTGGAATGTCATTTCCAAATAGTAGTATGTCATTTACATACAATACTAATAAGGTAATGATGCTCCCACTAGCTTTCTTATACACACAAGCCTCATCAGCGTTCTTGATAAATCCAAATTTCTTAACCTCTTCATCAAAATGGTGATTCCAACTTCTAGATGCTTGTTTCAATCCATAGATTGATTTCTTTAACTTTCATACTTTATTAGGATGTTGTGGATCAACAAAACCTTCGGGTTGAACCATATAGACATCTTCCTCAAGATGTCAATTTAGAAAATCAGTTTTGACATCCATTTACCAAATCTCATAGTCATAATGTGAGGCTATGGAAAATTATATCCTAATAGACTTTAGCATTGCCACCGGGGAAAAAGTCTCATCATAATTAACCCCTTGAGTTTGAGTAAAACCTTTTTGCTACAAGTCTTGCTTTATAAGTATCCATGTTTCCATGCAGGTCGGTTTTCTTATTGAAAATCCACTTACTTCGAACCGGCTTGGAGTTAAGAGGTGGTACAACCAAATCCCAAACTTGGTTGTCATGCATGGATTGTATCTCAACGTTCATGGCTTCAAGCCATTTGTGACAATCGGATTGTGACATTGCATCACAGTATGTGGTGGGTTCATCCGAATCTACCACGTAACATCCATCCATGAAAAATCCATATCTTTCGGGTGGATTACTAATTCTTCCATATTTGCGAACGTTTTGTGTGTCTTGATCAACCTTTTGATCATTCTCAACAACCTCTTGTTGATTACTAGTATCAACCAAACGTGTATCGGCTTGTGGTTCTCGATCCTCCTCGAGTTCCACCGTTCTATTAGTTCCTTCCATAAGGATCTTAGTTTCCAAGAACTCGGTCTTTCGATCAATAAACACCTTTTGCTCGGTTGGGTTGTAGAAATAATATCCCATAGTCTTTGGGATATCCTACAAAGATACACTTAGTGGATCAGCTTTCAAGTTTGTTTTGGGTGTTGTGCTTAACATAAGCCTCACAACCACATACCTTTAAATATGATAATGATGGAACCCTTCCATGCCATATTTCAAAAGGTGTTCTATCCACTTTCTTGGTTGGTGCCATATTTAAAATACGGGCTACCGAGAGCAATGCGAAAACCCAAAATGATAGAGGCAATATGCTTCTACCTATCATAGATCAAACCATATCTAATAGAGTTTGATTCCTCCTTTCAGATACATCATTATGTTGCGGTGTTCCGGTTGGAGTAAGTTGTGAGATAATCCCACAACTCCTAAGATGATCTAGAAAAGCATCATTGAGGTATTCACCTCCTCTATCGGAACGAAGTACTTTGATTGTTTTATTGAGTTGATTTTCCACTTCAATTTGGAAGACTTTGAATATTTCAAAGGCTTCATCTTCGTGCCTTAACAAGAACACATACCCATAACGACTATAATCGTCGATAAAGGTAATGAAGTATCTTTCACCATTCCTTGTCATTGCCTTAAAAGGACCAAATACATCCGAATGTATGATACCTAATAAGTCGTTCGCCCTTTCATTAGTTCCACTAAAGGGTTCCTTGGTCATCTTTCCTTGTAAACAAGATTCACACTTATCAAATGAATCATCATTTGATTCCAAAAGACCATTCTTTTGAAGTGTATGTATGCGATCTTTGTTAATGTAACCAAGGAGACAATGCCAAAGATAGGTCTTACTCAAATCCATTTTGAGTTTCTTGGTGCTAGATTGGTTCAACAAGTTATCAATAGATGTGCTATCATGAACTAATTCATAAATGCCATTAGACGGCATCACTTTAAAATAAAAGACACCATTCATGAAAACATAAATACCATCATTTACAAACTTTAAATCATAACCAAATTGTGTTACTAAAGAAATAGAGATAGTATTCCTAGTCAAACTAGGAGCGTACAAAATGTTTTTCAAAATAACTTCCAAACCATTTGGAAGCTTCAAAACATAATCTCCTCGGGCTTGGGTGTCAACCTTTGCTCTATTGCCCATGAAGAGACTTATATCTCCTTTCTTGAAGTCACTTCTTCCTTTGAACTCCTGCAATAAATTGCAGATATGAGTTCCACATCCGGTATCCAATACCCATATGTTAGAAGAAATAATATTAAGATCATTGTGGATCATGAAAGTTGTACCAGAGGTTTGTCCCACGTCCCTCTTAGCTTTCAACTCCTTGAGATAGGTTGGACAATTCCTCATCCAATGTCCTATCTCACCAAAGCAGGGATCCTCCGAGCTAACCTTTAGCTTCTTCGGTTTGGGTGGTTCCACTTTTTCCTTCCCTTTGAATTTACCCTTGATGTGTCCCTTACCATTTTCAACCTTTTCTTTAGGTTCCGGGTGATGCCTCTTCTTGTTGCCACCTTCATTGATCGTGAGAACAGGTAAAACTCTTTTACCCATTCCCGTTTCGGCTGTCTTGAGCATTGCGTGAAGCTCACCAATGCTCTTGTCCCATCCATTCATGTTATAATTCATAGCAAAAGTCTCAAATCTTTTGGTTAGGCCATTAAGGAATATATCCGTGGCTAACTCTTTTGAGACGGGACAATTTAGCCGTTCAAGTCGATCAATGTGGCTTTTCATCTTCAACACATAATATGAAACGGATTGGGTTTCTTCCATATGAGATGCACAAAGCGCTCGAACTGTTTCGAAGCGTTCCACCATAGCTTGAGTAAGGAAAATTTTCTTAAGTTGGGTGATCATGTCATATGCCCTATGATTTTCATAATCCTTTTGAATTTCGGGAATCATAGTTCCCAACATGAGACAAGAAACTTGCACCGAATCCTCGGTGTATTTTAACCAATCGTTATAGGAATCAACATCGTCAATGTTTGGTTATTCGGGAATAGAATCTTCCAATATATAGGAATCAACATCTCAAGTTTCAATACCAATCCATAAAATTGTTGTAGTTAAGACGATCCTTGTCAAGAATAGCTCTTAGTGATAGGTTATGCACAGGTGGGATAATTGCGTTAGGTGGATTATTGATTGCAGCCATCTACATAATTTAACAAAGCTCAATTTTAGTATTTCGATATCATTAATCAATTTTAATCGTTAATACCCTTTACGTATTCAAGACAATTAAAGATTAAAATCTAGAACCCGACGTTACATTCATATATTATTTAGGTGACCTTTATCCTACTATTGAATTAACAAGGTAGTCAACGTTTGACGATTGCAACCCTTTGCAACTTCTAGTTTTATGGGATCGGTTAAACATCTTATGTTTAGTTGGCATGTTTAATCCCATCAACACATTTGTACGCCATGCTTCGGTGACCCTATTCACATGGTTTCCAAATCAAGTCGTCCTACTAACACACACGTGTGAATTTGCACATACAAGTGGTTAGGTGACATTTATCCTACAAATATGGCAAACCCACCTCAAACTCACAAGTTTGCTCCAATGTGGTTAGGTGACCTTTATCCCACATCGAGTTCCCAAGTGATTCGAGTGTTGTATAAAAGGATGGTGTTAAACTTGTTTTAAAAGGGATTTAAGTTTTCTAAATTATATATTGGAAAACTATTTTGGATCTTGCATTTGCATGCATTCAAATGTATGGTACTTTGTTTGAAAACCAATTTTCAAAGTTCCTTTAATAAAACTTATTTTATTGTGAAATCATTAACCTTTAATAAAACCAATTTTATTACCTAATGATTTCTAAGGAACCAATTTTATGCAAGTTGTTGATTTTAATTGTTAACAATCCATAGGCAAAACAAAACATAAATCAACCAAACAAGCATAAATAAAACAACCACAAGTCCATAACCATAGCCACCTAAAATGACAACACTTGTTGACCGAAACAAGTGTGTCAAAAGGTCTCTCCTAAGGGACGAGAATGACACACAAGGCATGTGTCGGTGAACTCCCACTTGATCCCGCATCCAAATGCTTCAAGTGTCCACCATGTGTTGTGACTATTTCACTTTATTTTGGCTTCCATTTGGGCTCCAACTTCAGCTCCCAGCTTTCTTGGGCCTCCATGTTTGGGCTTTGGCCATTGGGCTAAAATCCCATCTTGGACTATAAGGTCCATTAAGACCCAAAACCAAAACCACAACTTTGTTGCATCTTCTTTTACAAAAAATATATCCTAATACATTTTTCTCTAGTAAAAGAAATACAACTAATCTACTTATTATTACAAACCAATATGAAATGAATAATAGATTACAAACCCAAATAAATGAATATTACAACCATATTGAATAAACCGAATAAATCACAACACAAACACACATCCAAAAGGTCATGGCTAGGTTATGAACATCCAAATATGCAAGGTCTTAGAAGACCAAAATGGTTCCCCTCTTACCCATAAAACTTTCGGTCAAGGCTAACCAAACCGAAAGTTTTGGGTTTTGTCCAAACAAAATAAATAATCATCCATATGACTTAATTCTTCAGGATTACCACATGCATGTAAAATATACTCTTGAAGAACCAAGGGGTAACCAAAAGCTAAAAAACTTTTAGTCATATGGTGAACTACACCATAAAACCCGAAAAATTTTAGATCTATTGAAGCATGTATCCGTATAATCGGCTCTTGATGCCATTGTTGGGTTTTAACAAGAATATCAAAGTCATATAAACCCATTTATACGAAAAAATCAGCGGATAAAAAAGTTTTAAATCTTGTTAAATTGATTAATATAAAACCCGATTTTATATATAACCCAATTTTATATAAAACCCAATGCCCGGATCCATATACGATAATATATGCTATCAAAAACAACCATAGGGTGTTTTAGCATACTACCTTCAAGATGCTAAGAAATACGAAGGGGATGAGGATTGAACGGCTAGTCTTCAAAGTAGAACACCTCAAGCTCGTATACCCACAAGCCACCAAAAAGACACCCTTGATATGCTAGGATTTCACACTTGAAAACTCCGTGTTGTTCAACCTTGTTCTTGGGCAAAATCGATGAAGAAGGAATAAGGAGTTTACTTGCAAAATTGTGTTGTGTGTGAGAGAGAGAAGATGCAACCTTTGCACTCTTCTCTTGGCCAATTGATTACCTTGCATGTTCTTGAAAAGGTGTATTAATAAATAGATGAGAGAGAAATATATTTCCCACCCAAAATTTAAACCCTTTCATTTTGATTACTTATGTTATATTTGTTACATAATAGTAAAATGTAACATAACATAATGTAAGTAACATGCATCATGTTATTTAACCAACTTAAATAACATTACTAAATGTCTTCTCTCAAAATATAAATTATCCATATAATTTATTTATTACACAAGTGCAAATATTTAGAAACCCATTTTCTAAATATCGTAAGTGTTGATATTTATTTATTAGATCATATCTTAAAATAAATATTGTGGGTGTTTGTCTAGCTTGTTATTGGGTATGACCCGATTTGGATCAAAACGTACTAGCCACATCAACTCTAATATGTGTCTTGGGCAGACCGATTCCAACATCTCGGTCAAAAGAAATATCCACGTACTATAAAATTTCCTTGTTAGGCGTGCTCGAATAATTATGCCTAAATGGTGGAGTAATCTCAGCATATGCAAGACCTTGACCATTCCCATGAACAACTTGAGTCTCATTTATATGATTAACGATTAAATATGAATTCTTGAAATTACCCAATTTTCTGTTTAAGTTCAAAATTTGCTTTTAACTTCAACATATTCTCTGTTAAATTTATCAATTACATTACGCTGAATGTTCAAAGTATGTTGTTTATTCTAAAGTTTGATTTTTTAACTCTTTAACATCTTTAATGAAAGAATCATTCTTATTCCTATAAATTTGTTCATGATTAAGAAACGTTTTGCAGTTGTCTCTTTTCTTCGTTTGTTATGTTCACGGAATCCATCAAGCTTAGAGAGATCCTTTGAACAATGTTCACATGAAGAAGAATTGGAACAATCAGTATCATATAATTCTTAAAGATGATTCACAAGTATTACAAGAACTTTCCTCTTTTATCTTGGCCATAAGAGCATATAGCTTATCTTTCAAATTATGTGAAGAGAAACTTGAATCCTTAATAGCTTCATCATCAGAAAAATCCAAATCTTCACTATCACAAAACTTTCATGTTCATCAGCACTCATTTACCAGACATAATCTTGTCCAAGTTAGCTTGAATTAAACAATCTCCGTCAAAAGAAATATGGACGTCTTGTAGACTTTCCTTGTTACGTGTGCTCGAATAATTATACATAAATGGTGGAGGAATCTCGGCATATGCACGACCTTGACCATTCCCAGAACAACTTGAGTTTCATTAATAAGATTAAGTATAAAATTTGAATTCTTGAAAATATCCAATTTTCTTTTAAGTTCAAAATTTGCTTCTAGCTTCAGCATATTCTGTGTAACATTTATCAAATACATTAAGATGAATGTTCAGAGAATATTGTTTATTCTAAAGTTGACTCTAACATTTTTAATGATTGAATCATTCTTATGCTTATTAAAATTTCATGATCAAAAAACATTTTCAAAAAGCCTTTATTTTCGTAAATGTTGTCACATGGACATTACAAATCAAATTTAAACAAAATAAAAACCAAAAGCCTTTATCTTCTTGAGCTTCCAGCTTCATGTCTTCTATCAAATTTGACTACAGCTGCCTTCTGAGGAAATAAAGAGATCTCCCTATGGTGTGGATGCTGAGATGAAAGATTCCATCTGACAATGTCATCAAGGTCTTCCACATGGAGATACTCTAGTTCTGTGTCATGTTCAATGATACGTAAGACCTGTCCTTCTGAATTTCTCTAGATAAATGATTGAGTCTTCTGTTCATAGATTATCTAGTAATTCGACCAATATTCTGGACTTCACAGTTTGGCCTTATCATCTGCTGCTTCATGCTGATACACTCCCTCATGGTGGCTAGAGGATTAGAGGATTTTCTTGATTGTTTGTAGGATAATTCAGTCATCCTGATGTCACTCATCCTCCTCTGCCTGTTTGTTCTTTCAGCTTCAGTGTACTCCAGCTTCCTTTTCTTGTTAAGTAAAGAAACTCCCTTTCTATATTGTTCTTTCAAGAACTTAGAAAGTTCATTCCTTTGTTTTCCTACAAATCTATGACTCTATTGGTAGTCATACAAATTGAGTTTATCTATTTCCTCCAGTTGTTCTCTGTTGAATTCTTGGAAGTCATCTTTAAACACAACTTTCTTCAATTCACTACTTTTCATGATAATTTTTAGAGATTTTGTTATTAAGTCAAAGTATAGCTTCTTAGGTAGGTCCACATCGGAAGGTGTCCTTTGTTCTCTTTAAAGTCTTGACCTTGTTGTTAGAATAGAGACTCTGATAGTGGAAGCCCTTGATGTATATTTTCTTTTGGTTTGGGGTCTTCTCACATGCCCTTTGGCTTCATATCCTCACAATCTCTTCTTTTCTCATCATAATCAACTTTAAATAGTCACTTCCTTCCTTAGACGGAATTTTAATCATTTCCATTGTCTCTTTGTCAAATTGTCACTTGGTGGAGATCTAGGTATTTGTACTGGTTTTCTTTTAGGTTCATATTGTAGAGACATCAGTCTCTTGTGTTCTTCTTATACTTGCTCCCAATAGACCTTTTCAGTGTAAAATAGATCTTTCAATTGGTCTTGACCAAGATTGTCAAACACACTTGCATGCATTCCTTTGTTTAACATGGCTTGCCTCAAAGCACTGATTCTATCTGCATCTTCCCAACGCATCAGATTTTTCTTCAAATTAACCCCTAAGGGTTCTTTCTTCACTTCCGATGTAACATGATGAAAATATCTAGTCAAAAATATCAAAGTTCAAAAGTCCAAGGATCATAAATGAAAATTCTGAATTCGCGGCCGGTCGCAATACGCGACGCACTTGGACACAACGCCATCGCGTATCGTGATGGCGATGTCTGACAACCCGACACGTGTTATGCCACGTGTCACAACGTGGCATAAGGCTCGCTACGTGTCACCACGTGGCACCGCATCTGCCACGTGGAAGGCCTACGTATGACTCATCAACCCTACGTCGTGATACGCGACAGGGTTCTTTCTGGCCATCGCGTATCGCGATGGCATGGCGACTCAGCCTATAAATAGAGGCATTTAGCCTCTCATTTTTCACACACCATTCACACATCTATTTCTCTCTCTAGAATACCCTCACACACTCTCTCTAAAAATTACCTCGATAAACGTTTACCGACCACCTCGTAATCCGTACTAATAAACCAACAATATACCAATATACCGATGACATCATCTCGAAGCATGTGCCGACCTGAGACGACCCAACGTTCCGCCTCGAAGTACGTGCTGACCCGAGACGACACGACGACCCCGACGACCCACCTCGAAGTGCGTGCCGACGAGACTTGAAGACCGGCGTGCCTCGATTTGCGTGCCAAGGAGGTGTTTATCAACATTCTCGATATACGTGCCAACGTCGAAGTGTTGCCCGTGAGTTTAAAAATAATAATCCAAACATGGTAGGCATAATGCCCGAATAAAATATTAATAAAATAATAAAGGCTTGGACCCTAGTCAAGGGTATAGTTTATACCTCGAAAATATACAAAAGAAAATAAAGGAAAGAAATTATGTAAAGAGAAAGATATAAATATAACTTTTATTATAGATTTTAAATAATAATTAAAAGAGAAAGAATAAAAAAATTAATAAAATAATCTTTATTAATAAATAAAGATAAAAGTATTATTTAAAGAAACTTTAAATAATAATAAGTAAATGAATATATGTATATATATATTATTTATATTAATATAAACTAATATATATATATATACATATAAGTATACGTTTTAGAAACGTAGATTTTAGAAAAGAAAACATGACGGACTAAAGGTCCGAATATGAGAATAAGAAATATATGATTTGGACTATAGGTTCAAACATATTATAAAAGAAAAGGAAAATATAAAGTAGAAAATAGTTATAGTTGATAAAATTATTTAAGGCTATTATTATAAGTAAACGTACACGTTTCATAATGAAAAAAGAAACGTAGAAATTAAAGAAAAAGGAAAACAAGTTAAAGTTTAACTTGAAAAATAAAAGAAAGAAATAATATTTTAAACTAAAGGTTTAAAATAAAGAAAAGATGTTTTGAACTAAAGGTTCATAATGAAATTAAAATCGAGTTAAATATTTTACAAAAGAGACTAGAGGTCTTAAGACGGATTGTATATCTGACTAACAAAAAGTTATGAAAGATAGCAAAGAAGAGGGAAAGTCCCTCGGACAGTGTATTGAAGCTGATCTAAAAAGAAAATGTTATACTCGTACTATAGGTGCGAGGTAACAACGGGAAAGACCCTCGGACGGTGTATTGAAGCCGATCCAAATCGAAAAGGTGAATACGCCCCAACTTTTACAAACTTGTTTTCAAACGAGTCAACTTGTTATATGCAAAACTTTACATGAGACTAAGTGTCTCTAAAAACATTATAAATAAGAGTAAAAGCCTAGCCCTCAGGCTGTAGTATACGTTTGTCTGGATCCTTACATATGTGGCAAAATGCGGTGGGCACATCGCACTACGCTTGGTCACGACCTCCAGCCACAATGGGCCGGACCTAAATATGTTCGAGTGTGACTGACCATGTGTATATATATGGTACCTAAGTATGTCGAAACGCTGCGGTGTTTTGCTGGGGTGACCTAGTGTAGAGACTCGAGTTTATAATGATATTGTTTTAACTTAATTATTCCTAAGCCGAGATGGGACGAGACTTACGTGGTCTCGAGGGGTGATTAAGTAAAAGAAAATATTTTAGCGTTAGCGTATTCACCAGCATATCGATGACGTAATTTTTTTAACATTTCAGGAAAAGTCAGCATCAAGAATTAGAGCCATTCATGAAGTGGATGTTCGCAAGGTAGAAATGGCTCATTTGTTTTAATTATTAAAAGATTATAAACTATATGATTTGTAAAATAAAACAAGGTTTATAAATAAAAAAAACTCGGATATTTATTATCTGAAAAGCTTTTCAAATAAATTTGAATATTATTACAAATAAAGATTTGTAAATAAAATGTTTTAAGAGATATGTTACTATATTTCTAAATATATATTAATACTTTTTAAAGACTTCCGCTAAACTCTGATATATTTACAAAACAGGTACTAACTGTTGGTCTCACGCCTAGGCCGTTAGTCGAGGTGTGACAGATTGGTATCAGAGCCATCGATCTTAGTGAATTAGGTATTCAGTTATACCTAGGTTTTGATCAAATGATAGATAAATATTTTATTACAAGATTTTATAAGCATTAGAAAAGTTTAAATACTTAAATTAACAATATCAAAATTTAAATGATATATATATATATATATATATATATATATATATATATATATATATATATATATATATATATATATATATATATAAAGATTTAGGGATAAGATATAATAAGTACAGATAGGAAAAGAAACATTATTACATCTAATTTAGAAATGTGGAAATAAGTTTACTATGGGAAACAATGCAACTTCCGATAGAAAAGGGAGAAGAAAATACGAAATTGAGCTTAACCCAAAAATTACTATATGAATAGTAAAAAGGGTTAAAGCAAGCAAAAACAAATGGAAGATGTTTGAAAAATAGCAAGCAAAAATAAAAGAGAAATACTTGAAACATGATCAAGTAAACTAAATCAATAAGAATATATGAAGAAATAAAGATCCTCATATGTGAGTGAAGATGGATTATAAATATGAAATAAGACAATACATTCGTCCAATTGGTAGCAACAAACCATTTCATAGACTTCATAGTAGAAAATATTGCATAGTACAATAAATGTTTCGATAAACAATTTAGTATATCTACGCATTATTATAGAAAGAAGAAAATATAAAAAGAAACATTTCCAAAGAAGTAAGAGGAATATTAAATAAAGATATTAAGACCCACATTCCCGATGAATAAGAAAAAGAAATTATAAAGAATTTAAAACTAATAATCGCTATGAACGATGTCACACTAATAATTGCTAGATAACATACTATAAATTGATAGTATAAATTTTCAAGCAAATATAATTTAAAAGGAGTAAACGTACATAACAACAAGAATTGTAGTATATAAATATATTATGATATACACATGATAAATATCATCCACAATTTAGCTCACTTAATATAATACAAAGATATAAAACTTACAATCAGATAAGTTTACAAACACTCAAAGGCTAAGAAAAGGAACTACGGGATGCCACGTTCCATCCATTTCTTTTGGATACAGCACGTGTCAACCAAATGTTTACTATGCTAATAATATATATATCTTGATATTCAGATAATAGGAATGGTGTATGGCTCACTGATGCCTCAATTGTTTTGATTAAAAAACAATGTGTACACACAAGCGTTCATATACATATATTCCATCATTTTTGCTTTCATATTAAACCATAAGAAAATATCAAGTGCTTGTAAGTTGAACCCAGAATAAGAATACACAACGATATAACCAGAAGAGTGGCGGCCATCATTTATGATAATAATGATTAGTTAGTGATAGTTCCGATAATGAAAATGCTAAATTCTTAAAATATTGTCAAGTAACTCCACGATTAAATAATTTGAAGTTTAAAAAATGATGAAATACATGTCTAGGCAACCCAAAGAGACAGAAGAATAGTAAAACTACAAACAAACCTCTGAAGCTAGGATGGTAGCCAAATGTGTAATAAAAAGAAAAAGAGATTAACAAAACAACGGAAGTGAAGAAAAGTAAGGATGAAAAAGGATCGCCTAAGTTCACCAGATCCATATGTAAAAATTGTGGAAAAAGGCATCATGGAAAATGCAAAAATACTAAAATAGTCATGTGCATTTTCTGTAAGAGAAAAGGACATTACAAGAACGAATGTACGGAAAATCAAACAAGTAAGAGCAAAGATAAAGAGAGGAACGTTGAAACACTCACAACGAACGCGTAAAGAAATATCAATACAATCAAACAAAGACAAGGGTAGGCCAACGGAATGTTAAGTATTGTAAATAACTATTAGTCTAAATTAACTCATGTAACCCGTTTATAAATTCGTTATAAACAGGAGATTTTGTAACAATGAATGAATAATTAACTTCCTAATATATATAAAGAAAATATTAGCATATAGATCGTGTCTACACACATGAATGCTTATATGCAAAAGAAAAGAGATAAAATTTTCAAAATACAAGAAAATATGTATCATCTATAGAAAGATGAACTAAAATGAATGATAAATTAAACAAAGCATGTCTATTCAAAGAAAATCAATTATCTGAACTTTAAAAGTTCAAGGGAAATAAACGGAAAGAATCCATCAAATTCATGAAGCAAGGGATTACGTAAAACAAGTATGAAAATCTTGAAAGCTATCAAGAATGATAAGTTAAAAAGGATAGAATAAGATTCGATAGATTGAATCCGAGAAATTTAGAATACTGAAAGTAAGGTAAATAATTAAACACAATTAGCCACTGTGTTTAGCGATTTACAATTACTTGCGACATTCTAAATTATAAACTTACCATATCATCCAAAGGCATAAAATTAACAAAAGATATATACTACAACACTTGGAAATATTAGTAAAAAGTCAAACAAGTTAACTATAGAAGGAAGTTATCTATTCCTAATCAAATCAGGGAAATGTATTTAGAAGATTGCATAATTATATAAAAGAATGAATGCAAAACAAGATGGTATAACATTAGAACATCTACTTAAGATAGTAGATCCAAATAGTTTCTAAAGATAAAACCATTAAGTCTGAAAATCTTATTACCCAAAAACGGAACAAAATAAGAAAATCTAGATAATTAGAAGTTTAGAACTCTAAATAGACGTAGACAAAGCAAAACTAAGAAAACCTCAAGAGTAAGTAATCAACAAAAATCAAATCTCTGTTGAGAAATGTTATGATACAATCGATTTGTTAAAGCTAAGAATGATGACAAAATACTTATACTAAAAAAAACAAAATTTGATACTGATAATAGAAAGCTATACGAGATGATAATGAACAAAGCTCATAAGTACAAGATGCACTCAAAAGTAATAGAACATACCACAAATTATTAATAGAAGAATATGAATAAGATATCACTTCGTATGTAATAAAAGATCAAATTCAATTACAAGTGAAAACCAAGCACAAGAAACCTTTGGATTATTTTAAACAACCCAAACTCCCCATGTAGAAATGAGTAAAGATAACCATGAACTGTATTACAAAACTTCCCAAGAATTCATACCAATACGATATAATATGGATTATTGATGATAAACTAACAAAGTTTGCCTAAATTTTTCTCAATAAACGATCCATACTCGATGGATAGATTAGCATGAAATCATGTAAACAACATCGTGTCTCTACATGATGTGCCCCTATTTATAATCTCCAATCAAGACAATTTAATTACATCCCATTTAAAGGATACTTTCTAACTAACGTTAAGAACTCGATTAAACTTTAGCATAATCTATCATATATGGGCAAAGTGAAAAGAATAATCCAAACCTACGAGGTTATACACCGCGTAAGTATAAAATATTTAAATGGAAGATGGGTAATTAATTTTCCTAATAGAATTCTCGAATAATAATTACCATATAAACATTCGAGTCACACCTTATGATACGTTATATAAAAACCAAACGCCGTGTATTGGTTTAAACGAAAGATAACCAAATGATTGCACCCGAAGTAGTCCAAGAAACGACGAATAAAATATAACAAATTTATGAACGACTTAAGATGTCGTGAGATCGCCAAATGAGTGATACGTCCATCATAAACCATTAGAATATAATATATACGATAAAATGTTAATTAAAATTTCGCCTTAGAAAAACGTCATTCGCTTGGGTAAGAAAAGAAAACTTAGCTCACTTGAGATACTTGAGCAAATTGGTATTATTGCATACCGTTTGCAATTAAACAAAGAAATGAAAAAGGATACACGATGTATTCCATGTCTCTAATCTGCATAAATGTCTAGACCATGAATCTTTATCGATACCTTTTAAAAGATATAGAAATAAATGAAAATTTAATATTTAGAACGACCAATTCGAAATCAAAGATTCGAAAACAAAGAAAGAAAAAAGACGAACATTAAAGATTGTGAAAGTAAAGTAGGACTCACGAACAGGCCCCGAGTATACTTAGAAACTCGAATCCGAAATGAAAAAGAAATACCCCCACTCGTTCTAGAAAGAAGCAATCTCGAGGACGAGATTTATTTCAAGGTCGGGAGGATGTAACATCACAAAAATATCGTGTCAAAAATATCAAAGTTCAAAAGTTCAAAGATCATAAATGAAAAATTTTGAATTCGCGGCCGATCGCGATACGCGACGTACTTGGACACAACGCCATCGCGTATCGCGATGGCGATGTTTGACAACCCGACACGGGTCATGCCACGTGCCAACACGTGGCACTCCAACTGACACGTGTCACAACGTGGCAAAAGGCCATGATAATGTGACACGTGCCCAACACGTGGCACTCCAACTGACACGTGTCACAACTTGGCATAAGGCTCGCCACGTGTCACCACGTGGCACCGCATCTGCCACGTGGAAGACCTACGGATGACTCATCAACCCTACGCCGCGATACGCGGCGGGGTTCTTTCTGGCCACCGCGTATCGCGTGGCATGGCGACTCAGCCTATAAATAGAGGCATTAAGCCTTTCATTTTTCACACACCATTCACACATCTCTTTCTCTCTCTAGAATACCCTCACACTCTCTCTCTAAAAATTACCTCGATAAACGTGTACCGACCACCTCGTAATCCGTACTAATAAACTGAAAATACTCCCACATACCAACGACATCATCTCGAAGCAAGTGCCGACCTGAGACAACCCAACGTTCCGCCTCGAAGTACGTGCTGACCCGAGACAACCCGACGACCCGCCTCGAAGTACATGACGACCCGAGACGACCCCGAAGACCCGCCTCAAAGTGCGTACCGACGAGACTTGAAGACCAACGTGCCTCGATTTGCATGCCAAGGAGGTGTTGATCAACATTCTCGATATATGTGCCAACGTCGAAGTGTTGCCCGTGAGTTTAGAAAATAATAAGCCAAACAAGGTAGACATAATGCCCGAATAAAATATTAATAAAATAATAAAGGCTTGGACCCTAGTAAAGGGTATAGTCTATACCTCGAAAATATACAAAAGAAAATAAAGAAAAGAAGTTATATAAAGAGAAAGATATAAATATAACTATAATTACAAATTTTAAATAATAATAAAAAGAGAAATAAATAAAACAATCTTTATTAATAAATAAAGATAAAAGTATTATTTAAAGATTCTTTAAATAATAATAAGTAAATGAAAATATATATATATATATATATATATATATATATATATATATATATATAGGGGTGAGATCTAGAGAGAACTCCTTTTAAAGAGAGAACTAGAGAACTAGTAAAGAATTATTTTTAATTATTTTTAAATAAATATTTTGTGATTTCTTTTTCTTTCCTCCTTCTAATAAGATGATATTTTTCCTAAAAAAAAAAAACTTGTTGGTGTAGTACTGTAGTGCATATGTGCACTAATGCCTATTGCATATATACAATAGTGTTTTATTGCATATAATACAATACAATTGCATTATCCAATACACACTATTGAATATATGCAAATACAACACTAATAATTGTATGCAAAACACATTAACGCATATATGTAATACAACACTAATGCACATATGAACTATATCGATTTTCCTAATTTTTGTATATAATATAATACTATTGCAAATATACAATACAAACAACTATATATATGCTATTCAACACTATTTAAAATATCAAAATGCACACTATTGCACATATGCATTATAAAAAAAGTCGGTGTATTGCATATATGCATTACTCGTTAATTTTTTTTATTTTTATATTTTTTTGTGGTGAAGAATAACAACATATAAGAAGGATGAAAGAAAAAAAAATTAAAAATATTATTTTAATTAAATTAAAAATATTTCATTATTAGTTCTCTAGTTCTCTCCATAAAATAGATTTCTCTCATGATCTTCTCCCTATATATATATATATAAGTATACGTTTTAGAAACATAGATTTTAGAAAAGAAAACATGACGGACTAAAGGTTCGAATATGAGAATAAGAAATATATGATTTGGACTATAAGTTCAAACATATTATAAAAGAAAAGGAACATATAAAGTAGAAAATAGTTATAGTTGATAAAATTATTTAAGGCTATTATTATAAGTAAACGTGCACGTTTCATAATGAAAAAAGAAACGTAGAAATTAAAGAAAAAGGAAAACAAGTTAAAGTTTAACTTGAAAAATAAAAGAACGAAATAATATTTTAAACTAATGGTTTAAAATAAAGAAAATATGTTTTGAACTAAAGGTTCATAATGAAATTAAAATCGAGGTAAAGATTTTATAAAAGAGACTAGAGGTCCTAAGCCGGATTGTATATTCGACTAACAAAAAGTTATACTCGTACTATAGTTGCGAGATAACAAAGAAGAGGGAAAGACCCTAGGACAGTGTATTGAATCTGATCCAAAAAGAAAAGGTTATACTCGTACTATAGGTGCGAGGTAACAACGGGAAAGACCCTCGGACGGTGTATTGAAGCTGATCCAAATCGAAAAGGTGAATACGCCCCAACTTTTACAATCTTGTTTTCAAACGAGTCAACTTGTTATATGCAAAACTTTACATGAGACTAAGTGTCTCTAAAAATATTATAAATAAGAGTAAAAGCCTAGCCCTCAGACAGTAGTATACGTTTGTCTGGATCCTTAAATATGTGGTAAAATGCGGTAGGCACATCGCTCCACACTTGGTCACGACCTCCAGCCACGATGGGCCGGACCTAAGTATGTTCCCGTTGGTACCTAAGTTTGTTGAAACGCTGCGGTGTTTTGCTGGGTGACCTAGTGTAGAGACTCGAGTTTATAATGATATTGTTTTAACTTAATTATTCCTAAGCCAAGAGGGGCCGAGACTTACGTGGTCTCGAGGGGTGATTAAGTAAAAGAAAATATTTTAGCGTCGGCGTATTCACCAGCATATCCCTGACGTAATTTTTTTAACATTTCAGGAAATGTCAGCATCAAGAATTGGAGCCATTCATGAAGTGGATGTTCATAAGGTAGAGATGGCTCATTTGTTTTAATTATTAAAAGATTATAAACTATATGATTTGTAAAATAAAACGAGGTTTATAAACAAAAAAAACTCGGATATTTATTATTCGAAAATCTTTTTAAATAAATTTGAATATTATTACAAAATAAAGATTTGTAAATAAAATGTTTTAAGAGATATGTTACTATATTTCTAAATATATTAATACTTTTTAAAGACTTCCGCTAAACTCTGATATATTTTCAAAACAGTACCAACTGTTGGTCACACGCCTAAGCCGTAAGTCACGGTGTGACATCAGATTTCAAGGAAGGAGCTTGAGTTGATTCTCCGGATTGGTATGATTCTTTCAATTCCTTCCTATACTTAGCAAATTCTGAATCATATAATTCTTCCTTTTGAGTTTCAGTCAGCTTGCTAATCTCATCTCATACCCCCTTGCTTCCATCAACCTTTCAAGAAGAGTTATTTTATCTTATGATAGTTTCTTTCTTCCCTCCTCAGCCAACCATACTCTGGCTCTATCAGCCTTTTCTCTCCTTATTCTATTTTCTTCCTCCTCTAGTTTCATATCCCTCAACCTTCTTTGTTTTAGCTGTTCTGCAGCAGCATCTGCCTCAGCTTGCAGTTTTTGTGACATCTTTTTGAACTTTTTCTCCATTTCCTTCATGCTCATAGAATCTACTATTTCATAGTCAATTCCATGTTCAATCCCGAATCTACTAAAAATCTGGCCAGTTCGTTTTTATTGATATGAGATTCTTCTTTCAACTCTCCCTTTCTCTTCCTCTTCAATTTTTTTCTTTTGTGGCTTTGTATACATTTTCTAAGTCATCATAACTCATATGGATCGGTTGTTTTTCATAGTATTCATGAAGCCTGAGATAGTTCAGATAATGTTGTGTCTGTCTCTTCTTTCTATCTCTGACTTTTCTCAACTCTTCCCTTTTCTTTTCAAACAACATGTCTAACTCTTCTTCACTCATTTCAGCCAATTTCTTAAATTCAAATCTTTTGCCCATAAGACTTATGATCCTTGGATCTTTTCTCTTTAGTTCATCAAGTTTAGCTTGAATATTTTCCCTGTGAACATCAGTCAAGTTCACATGGGGAGAAGTATGTTCTTCTTCTTTGTCTTTCTATTCATCATCCTCATCCTCATCTTCTAAATTAGATAGATCATTCAAAACATCAATGTGAGGTTCACTCTCCACAAAATTTTCAGGTCTTATACTTTGTAAAGGGATAGCTTTATTTAGTTCATCTGTTTTACTTTCATTTTCCCTTTGCCCCTGTCCTTTTTCTTTATCTACTTTCTTTTTTTTTGGACATTAACTCATAGGAAACTGATCTCCAAATCTTTTCTTTCTCCTTGTATATTTCACCAGATTAATTGGCCAGTCCTTTTCATTTTTATTTAATCTCCTTTCCAAGGATTTCAGCTGCCTTTTCTTTGGCTCTTTTAATAATTTCTTCTTGTATTCTTTGTGCATTGAGATATATTACCAATTGCTTATTAGGTTCTTTATTCATAGGCTCAACAATGGGAACAATCTGTTCAGAAGTCTTAGGTTGTTGAAATTGATATATGACTATTACCAAAGCATCGTCAGCCTCTTCTGTTTGCTGTAATTTCAACAAACCTTCAATCACCTCTTGTTCTACCCTCCCCCCCCCCTTTCTCTTCATTCAGATTCTTTTTCAAATCAAATTCTTCTAACCAAATCCTCTGTTCCTCTATCTCCTTATCAGTTAGGTATCTGTTTAGCATATCTCTCTAAATCCATTCACCATCAATCTTATCATGTCTTTTTATCCTCTCCTCCACAGTTTCATCACTGGATTCTACTACTTTTGGTTTCAAAGGTATCAGTTGGCCCTCATGTTTAGCAACAGTTTTACCTTTGATTCTTCTTCTTTCATCCTCAAAATCCTCCATACTAGATGGTCCAATGTCCCTCACCATAGTGGGTGGGAACTCATCTATTTCCCTCATCAGGTCATCCATCTTTTTATCCATTTCTTTCTCCTCTTCTATCACAATCAATGATTCAACATTGTCAAAATCTCCGTAAAATATTTCAAGATCAGAATCTTCTTGATTTTTAACATTTTCATCTCATGCATTTATAACAACATCATCAACTATCTCTTCAGTCACACTCTTAACTACATTTTCAACAATCATTTCATTGTTCACCCCAGCCTCATCATTTATCTCAACCTCAGCCTCATTCTGATTCTCATTAAGCTCAACATTCTCAGATTCATCAACAGCATCATCAATTCTCTCACCTACATTGTAATCATGATCAACATTATAAGATATATCAGCCTCATAACCTGCATTAGCTGCCTCATTTTTCGTATCCTCTTCTTCCACCTCACTGTCATATAAATCTATGTAACACCCCGTAACCGCAGCGGAAACGTACACGGGATGCAACAGACACATCTGATATCAACAGCATTGCTTATAAAGAAAATACCACTACATTAATTTATAATATATTACATTGTTGCGAGTTTCATTACTGTCTAGGTGTTACACACATATTTTACCGATAAGACATTAATAAATTCATTACAAAACAAAGAGCAGCAAGCTTCCAACAGGTAGCACAGATAGTTAAGCAAACATCAATCAATCCAACTTGGGCATACCTAGAAAACATGTAAAGAAAACGGGTCAACTACGAATAGTTGGTGAGTTTCACTAATTTGAATAAACACTGACAAATCATTTTAATAATCATTTATTAACAATATAATCATGCTGGGAACTATGTTACCCCAGAACATTTCCAATAACTTTCTGGGAACTATGTTACCCCAGAACAATAACAATCCCCTGGGAACTATGTTACCCCAGAATAATAACAACCCCTGGGAACTATGTTACCCCAGAACAACAATAACCCCTGGGAACTATGTTACCCCAGAATAATAATAACCCCTGGGAACTATGTTACCCCAGAACAACAATAACCCCTGGGAACTATGTTACCCCAGAATAATAATAACCCCTGGGAACTATGTTACCCCAGAATAATAACAACCCCTGGGAACTATATTACCCCAGAACAATAATAACCCCTGGGAACTATGTTGCCCCAGAACAATAATAATAACCCCTGGGAACTATGTTACCCCAGAATAATAACACATTATAAACATTTTATATATTCTATGCATCAGTCCATATATATATAAATGTACAAGTATTTCCATACGATCGGTATGTACTTAAATACTTTAAATAAGACATGCTTTCCGCCCCGGGAAAATATAATTAAAACAATTCATTAAAAGGGGCTCGTGAAAACTCACCTTTTTGGGAGTCGGGGTAATATGAGGAACAGCTACGTGCTGGGATCTGTAATAGGATATCTAAGTCGTTACTATATAATTCCCACAAATTAAATCTATGTAAACTGTACATCGGGGAACACTGATATCCTAGTTAAGGTGATGAAATTATAGCTCGGTTTGACACCCCGTTTGGCCGCGGGGCCCGTTTCCGGTATTTCGGTGCTGGAAACGGTAAAATCGGGTAAAATTACCCAAATCATCCGAATTATTTTCGGATGATTTATTTTTACTTAAGTTACTTAGATTTATGAAAATAGTCTATTTTAAAGTTTTCGTGTACCAGTCAGCTCGCTTATGCGAACTTTGCCGGTTTACACGTTTTAAGCTTTAAATAATTGTTTTTATGTTCATTTTAGCACAAATAATTACCCGTTTAGTCTCGGGTCTTGAAATTTTGCTCAAAACTTATTTTGACAGAAAGAACATTTTATAAAATTTTTCCAGATTTATTTTTGTAAATTTACATATATTTATCTATTTTTAAATCTTATTAAAATACCAAATATATCAAAAATACCAAAACACTTTAGAAAAATACCAAATTTTTCTGGGATGATCCTTATCATCCTCATAACTTTCTGGAAATTTTCCAGATTTATTTTTGTAAATTTACATATTTTTACATATTTTTAAATCTTTATCAAATACTAAATATGTCAAAAATATCAAAACACTTTAGAAAAATACCAAATTTTTCTGGGATGATCCTTATCATCCTCATAACTTTCTGGAAATTTTCCAGATTTATTTTTGTAAATTTACATATTTTTACATATTTTTAAATCTTTATCAAATACTAAATATGTCAAAAATATCAAAACACTTTAGAAAAATACCAAATTTTTCTGGGATGATCCTTATCATCCTAATAACTTTCTGGAAATTTTCCAGATTTATTTTTGTAAATTTACATATTTTTACATATTTTTAAATCTTTATCAAATACTAAATATGTCAAAAATATCAAAACACTTTAGAAAAATACCAAATTTTTCTGGGATGCTCCTTATCATCCTCATAACTTTCTGGAATTTTTCCAGATTTTAAAACTCATATTTCAAGCCTTTTTTCACCCAAAACCGAGCTAGAAGCCCTAGAACTCGTTTCACCGAAAAGCCTCTTTAGACTTTTCCAACGGAGCTCAAATTTTGTGGGTGACTTTTATATGCTATAAAAGGCTTATCCTAAATTTTCCAGAATTTTTCATCAAGTTTAACTATTTTTCACTATTTTTGGCCAAAACCGAGCATTAAATTCACCAAATATTCATCTTTTATCCAAAAATTACCAAAAATTCACAGATCTCATATTTTCATGTGTAGATCATTTCTGTGAAATTTCGTGACCCAACTCTAAGCACACGAAAATCTGTCCATTTTTCTCATACACACGAAAACCGAACTCTTTTGTGTTTTCTAGCTTTTGATCGCAAGGATCTCGGTTTCTAGCCTTTGCTAGCCGCTAGATACAACACTTTCAAGCACAACAACACCACACCAAGCAAACTTTACCAACAATCAAGCCATTCCTTTCCTAGTGTCGGTTTTTATGTAAAAACAAAGATTCTAACCGTAAAAATCTATTCTAAACACTTTTAACTAATTACTTGGATCAAGATCCTTTGTATAACTTGTATACATCCTTTGATCACACAAGAACCGGTTCCATCTCGGGTTTTCACCCATATGTCACTTGGAACCCTTTGGTTCTTGCAAAAACAATTCAAACCGAGTAAATAACATCAAGATTTATGCAAGATAATATGCTTATACCTTTAAAAATCTTGGTTGGAGTTCAAGAAAATGGTTTGAAGGTGGAAGTTTTGGAAGAGTTTGGTGCATATGTTGTAAAGAAAAAAAAAATCTATGGTGTATTATTATTATTATGGCCGATCGGCCTAAGGGAGGTGTGGGGGTGGCCCCACAAATTCAATATTGTCCACAAATCTAGATTATGCAATCTGGATAATGTTGTGGATAATCTGGTTCAGTTCGTTTCTCGTTTAAACTCGTAATTCGGCTTAAAACGAGCATAAAATGGTCGTTTTTCGGTTTAAAATAAAATTTATATAAAACTGATTTAAAAACTTTAAAAACTTAACCCATGACATTAAGACATCATATTATTAATAATTACGCATCTTTTTCGGCTTGATTGATCGTCTCTTGCTTGGTTTGGTGTTAAAGGTTTCGTTTAGCGTACCGACGTACCATTAAATCGAAATCCTTTTTCTGTGCTATAATTCACCTATCCCGAAGCATTAATACTTCGTAAACATCACTTAACATTATATATTCCGTCTACAACGTAATTCCCGATCCGTTCGGGTTTCAATAACCGATCATTGGTTGATCGAAATTCCAATATGATTCACTATATAATTGAGTATGATTCATACTGTGAATCATATATATCCGTATAGATGTACTATAACTCATATAATCAGTATTTAATGACACGTAAATAGTATATTCCGGCTAGGGTATACCTGGATTTGCCGGAATCGTTACATTCTCCCCCCGTTATAAAAATTTCGTCCTCGAAATTTTACGCGACCACTACTTCCTTTTGAGGAAATAGGTGGGGGTATTTCTTCCGAAATTCGTCCTTTCGTTCCCAAGTAAATTCTGGGCCTCGTTGCGAATTCCATCTAACTTTGACCAACGAGATCTTATTGTGTCTAAGTTGCTTGATTTTCCCGTCTACTATTTCTATAGGCTCCTCTACAATGTTGAGCCTATCACTTATTTGAACACCCTCTAGAGGTAACACCGATGTCTCATCCGACAGACACCGTTTCAAGTTTGACACGTGAAACACGTTATGAACTGCACTTAGTTCCTCAGGCAGTTCTAGTCGGTAAGCTACCGGACCGATCTTTGCAGTAATAATGAATGGTCCAATATATCTAGGGGCCAACTTCCCCGCCCTGCCAAACCTGACCACACCCTTCCACGGTGATACTTTCAAATATACCTTTTCACCCTTCTCAAATGACAACGGTTTTCGACGGGTATCGGCATAACTCTTCTGTCGATCCCGTGCGGCTTTTAGGTTGTTCTTAATTTCAAGAATCTTGCTGGTCGTCTCCTGGACCAGATCCGATCTAATGATCTGCGGGTCACCCACTTCAGACCAACAAAGTGGTGATCGGCACTTACGTCCATACAATGCTTCATAAGGTGCTGCCTTTATACTGCTATGGTAACTGTTATTATAGGAAAATTCAACGAGTGGGAGATGTTGATCCCAATTTCCCTTAAAGTCCACTACGCAGGCACGAAGCAAATCCTCCAATGTTTGAATGGTCCTCTCGGACTGACCATCGGTCTGAGGGTGGTAAGCTGTGCTTAGGTCAATACGTGTTCCCAATGCTTCTTGGACAGCTTGCCAAAGTTTGGAGGTGAAATGGCTATCCCTATCGGAGATGATCGAGATGGGGATGCCATGACGAGACACTATTTCATTTATATAAATTTGCGCAAGTCTCTCAGTGTTAAAAGTATTCCTAATTGGAATAAAATGTGCCGATTTGGTTAACCGATCCACGATTACCCAAATCGCATCATGACCTCGGGGTGTCTTGGGGAGATGTGTCACAAAATCCATTGTGATCTGTTCCCACTTCCATTCCGGAATTTCCGGCTGTTGTAGCATTCCCGAGGGTTTCTGGTGTTCCGCCTTAACTCTCGCACACGTCGTACACTTGCCGACGTATGTGGCTATATCCTTTTTCATTCCTGGCCACCAGTAAAATTCTTTCACATCCTTGTACATTTTATCTGATCCCGGATGTATGGAATATTTCGATTTATGTGCTTCATCCATGATCAAATCACGAAGGTCATGGAGGGTCGGGATCCAAATCCGATTTTTGAAATAAAGAATTTCGTCCACACGCTGTTCGAAATTCTTCTCATTCCCGTAAAGTCCTTCTTTATCCAATTGGCCCTCTTTCAACGCCTTGCGTTGAGCGACTCGAATCATATCTGAAAGGTTCGACTGGACTATCATCCCCAAGGCTCGCACACGTAGTGGCTTGACTCGATCCTTTCTACTCAAGGCATCGGCTACAACGTTAGCCTTGCCGGGGTGATATCGTATGTCACAGTCATAGTCACTCAGCAACTCGACCCATCTTCGTTGCCTCATATTCAGTTCTTTCTGATCGAATATGTGTTGCAAACTTTTATGATCAGTGAATATGGTGCACTTTGTACCGTAGAGATAGTGTCTCCAGATTTTAAGTGCAAAGATGACTGCTCCCAGTTCCAAGTCATGGGTAGTGTAGTTTTTCTCATGAACTTTTAACTGTCGAGACGCATAGGCTATGACCTTTTTATTTTGCATTAACACGCATCCTAACCCTCTACGGGATGCGTCACAATATACAACAAATCCATCGTCTCCGTCGGGGAGACTTAAGATTGGCGCTTGGCACAATCTTTGTTTTAGTGTTTGAAACGCCGTTTCCTGCTCTTCACCCCATTCATATTTCCGATCCTTTTGAGTCAGGAGGGTTAAAGGTTGGGCGATGCTGGAAAAGTTCTCAATAAATCGACGATAGTATCCAGCTAAGCCTAAGAATTGGCGAATTTCTTTCGGAGATTTAGGCGCTTGCCAATTCTTAATAGCTTCAACCTTACTCGGATCAACGTGTATTCCTTGGTGGTTTATAACATGACCGAGGAATTGCACCTCTTGTAACCAGAAGTTACACTTGGAGAATTTTGCATATAACTTCTCCTGATCCAGGAGCTCTAAAACTAACTTTAAGTGTTGCTCGTGCTCCTCTTTACTCTTCGAGTATATCAAAATATCGTCAATAAATACAATGACGAACTTGTCAAGATAGGGTTTACAGACTCGGTTCATGAGATCCATGAACACCGCCGGCGCATTTGTTAGCCCAAAAGGCATAACTAAAAATTCGTAGTGGCCGTAGCGAGTCCGAAACGCGGTTTTTGGGATATCCTCCTCTTGAATTCTAACTTGGTGGTATCCCGATCTAAGATCAATTTTTGAGAAATAGCTCGCACCTTGTAGTTGGTCGAACAAATCATCGATTCGGGGAAGAGGATATCTATTTTTGATGGTTAATTTGTTCAATTCCCTGTAGTCAATGCACATTCGAAGGCTCCCGTCCTTCTTTTTCACAAATAGTACAGGTGCACCCCACGGGGAATAACTGGGACGTATAAACCCCTTATCCAACAATTCCTGCAACTGGTTGGATAGTTCTTGCATCTCGGACGGTGCAAGTCTGTAAGGGGCCTTAGCAACAGGGCCGGCTTGAGGTAATAAGTCGATTCTGAATTCGACTTGTCGGGTTGGCGGTAATCCAGGAAGTTCCTCTGGAAAGACTTGTGGAAATTCGCGCACCACGGGAATATCGTCCACCCGTTTTTCCTCAGAATCAGCGGCCGTCAGGCTCGCTAGATACGCCACACATCCCTGACGTATATATTTCAACACCTTGAGGTGGGATATAAATGGTATCATGGTGCCGGATTTTTCTCCCTGCACTAATACCTCCTCGTCATCCGACACCCGGATCTTGACGGTTTTCTTTTCACAGTTTATTTCTACCCTATTACGAGCCAACCAATCCATTCCCACTATCACGTCAAAACTACCCAATTCTACCGGTGACAAGTCAATCAGGAAGGATTGTTCGCTTAGAATAATAGGGCAATTCCGAACAATCCGATTAACTATCATGGTTTTACCGTTAGCAACCTCTACGGTGTAGGGTTCTATGGTTTCACCAATAGGAAGGTTTGCTATCGAAAGGAATCTAACGGAGACAAAACTTCTATCGGCGCCTGTATCAAATAATACAGAAGCGTAATGATCAGAGACGAGGAAGGTACCTGTCACTACGCTGGGGTCCTGGCGCGCCTCGTTCGCTCCCATCACAAATGCCCGGCCTCGCGCCGGATTGGACGCCGATGGCTGACCCGCGAGTTGTCTCCCGTTTCCTCCCTGATTCAGTTTCGGGCAGTTCCTTTTGAAGTGATCCGTGCTGCCGCATTCGTAGCAAGCACGGCTAGTGGTCACCATCTGGTTTCCTTGCGTGTTCTGCTGTCGGGCTGGTTGAGTTCTAAATGGTTGCGCCCGAATAGGTTGTGGTTGACGGTTCAGGTTGTTCAGATTTGTCTTACAATTTGGTGCGTAGTGTCCAACCCTGCCACACCGGTGGCACACCACCTCCTTGCACACGCCACTATGGTGGTAACCACATTTCCCGCATTTAGGAAACGTTCCCATCTGCGGTTCTTGCCTTCCGCCCGAACTAGTCATGGCATAGCTCTGGGCAGCGGGCCTAGCTCGTTTGTTTTGCTGCTTCTCTCGGATCCTATTGTCATACGTACCTCGCTTTCCCCCAGCCGACTCTCCCGTCGCCTTTATCGATCCGCTCCTTAAGAAATCATATGTGACAATACCAGCCTGTGTCACTGCACCCTCATACGTCTGGTGCCCTCCCGCGTTAACTATGCTCCTCACTACTGGAGTAAGTCCCCAAATATAACGTTCCACCCTTTTTGACTCTGGGGTGACCAACCACGGCACTAATCGTGACAGTTCATTAAACCGGTTGGTATATCCCAAGTGGTCCGCCCCATGCATCTCTAGGTTCCACAACTCATGTTCCAGTTTCTGCAATTCATTCTTTGGGCAGAAATGTTTCAAAACAAGATCCTTAAGCTCTGCCCATGTCATGCGGTTTGTCGCCGCCTGACCTCGAGTCTGTACTATGGTGTTCCACCATGTCAAGGCATGGTCTGTGAACGTACAGGTGGCGTACTTAACGACACAATCCTCAGGACAGTTGCTGATATTTACCACTGATTCTATTTTCTCTAACCATTTCACTAACCCATTCGGTCCTTCCGACCCGTTAAATTCTAAAGGCTTGCATAACATAAAATCCTTGATTGAACAACCCCTGGATGGTCCAGTGCGGTTGGTCTCTACAGTAGGGATTGGGCCATTACTGTCGGTAGCGACCACCGTAGGCGGTGCGTCAGTACTCGGCATAGTGTTGTCATTCCTTGGAGGATTAGCGTTTTGTTCCCCATCATTATTTATGGGCGTTTGATTGCTCGGAGGGGTTGGATTGGTCGAGTTATTAATACTGGCGGCGATGCGCGATACTATATCCGGTATCGCCGCCTCCAACTGTTGAGCAATCAAACGGCTCACATCTACTTCCGATACTTTCGTTGATCGTTTCGGTGCCATTCTACACAATCATCAAAGAAATATATATAATCAATACCATCTCAAAACATAAAACACAATACATACTTCATTCATTAATAAACATTGATTCATATTACACAAACATCAATTTACATACTTTCAGTCAACATTACACAACTAAGATTTAATACAAAGGGCCTATGTTGGTATCATCCTCGACATAACCCGCAATGGGTCAGTGCTTGAATGATACCCAAAAGTATCGATAATGATATGCCCTACAAGAGACCCCCTATGGGCCAGTGGTTGTACTATAACTAAACAAGATTCACTCCGTGTTAGTATCACCACTTACTACTTACACGGAGTATCAAAAAGCGGTTCAAAATTCTACCATCCCAACACGTCTACACATGGTGGTAAACCAACCCCACCATCACCGCCACCAGCGCCACCAACACCGCCACCATAACCCGCATTCGGGTTTCCATCTGCTCGATCAACCAGTGGGAGTATGAGCACTCCCTCTTTAACTGGTTGATAGCATACTGGTGGTCCAGTATGTTGTCCCCTAGGTACGCCCGCCGCTGAACCCCCACGACCAGGGCAGCAGAGTGCTCGTTCACCTGCTCGGTGAGAACACGTAGCCACCCCGTCAAGTCCCGTTCCTGCCTTGGGAGACCCCACACAGGTAGGGTTGCAGGCTCGGGCTGAGGGCGGGAAGACTCGCCCACATGGTAAGTGGATCGGGGTGGGGTAACAGTGGGCGGAATATATGGGGCACTGATCCGCGCCGTGAGGCGAGGACCGCGCCTAAGGGGAATCGGGCCAGTCTGTGGTGCGGGCGGGGTAGGAGACCTGGTAACCCTAACAGGGGAGGGTATACTAGCACTCCTAGCTGGGGTGGTCTGCCTAGAGGCACTAAGACTAGCCTCTGAAGGCTCGGAGCTGGGTACTTCACTTGGGCTTCCAGAGGCCCCGGAACTGACCTCTTCCGGGTCCTCTTCCGTCGACATACTAGGGTTTCTTTCCATTATTACCTGCACACAAGTTAACAAACATATAGTCTTTTCCATAGTGTAATTCATAATTAAATAAATCATGCACTACTTATACAATTTAGCCACATAATAATATTATTATACATTTACACATATGTTGCCAGTTTTACCTATTTAAGTCCCCCGTGACTTCCCCTGAATTCACTCGTGCAGACAAGTCTGTTATTATGTTCCGGACCATAATAACCCACTTGTCCATCCAAGTTCATCCCGATCTCGTCACAATATATTATTAGTTGATATTCAGATCCTATAATACTTGAGCTACTGGTTATATTTTAGGTATCTTTTTCAGACATCCTAATTCTTTATAACCAATGGCTCTGATACCAAGTTCTGTAACACCCCGTAACCGCAGCGGAAACGTACACGGGATGCAACAGACACATCTGATATCAACAGCATTGCTTATAAAGAAAATACCACTACATTAATTTATAATATATTACATTGTTGCGAGTTTCATTACTGTCTAGGTGTTACACACATATTTTACCGATAAGACATTAATAAATTCATTACAAAACAAAGAGCAGCAAGCTTCCAACAGGTAGCACAGATAGTTAAGCAAACATCAATCAATCCAACTTGGGCATACCTAGAAAACATGTAAAGAAAACGGGTCAACTACGAATAGTTGGTGAGTTTCACTAATTTGAATAAACACTGACAAATCATTTTAATAATCATTTATTAACAATATAATCATGCTGGGAACTATGTTACCCCAGAACATTTCCAATAACTTTCTGGGAACTATGTTACCCCAGAACAATAACAATCCCCTGGGAACTATGTTACCCCAGAATAATAACAACCCCTGGGAACTATGTTACCCCAGAACAACAATAACCCCTGGGAACTATGTTACCCCAGAATAATAATAACCCCTGGGAACTATGTTACCCCAGAACAACAATAACCCCTGGGAACTATGTTACCCCAGAATAATAATAACCCCTGGGAACTATGTTACCCCAGAATAATAACAACCCCTGGGAACTATATTACCCCAGAACAATAATAACCCCTGGGAACTATGTTGCCCCAGAACAATAATAATAACCCCTGGGAACTATGTTACCCCAGAATAATAACACATTATAAACATTTTATATATTCTATGCATCAGTCCATATATATATAAATGTACAAGTATTTCCATACGATCGGTATGTACTTAAATACTTTAAATAAGACATGCTTTCCGCCCCGGGAAAATATAATTAAAACAATTCATTAAAAGGGGCTCGTGAAAACTCACCTTTTTGGGAGTCGGGGTAATATGAGGAACAGCTACGTGCTGGGATCTGTAATAGGATATCTAAGTCGTTACTATATAATTCCCACAAATTAAATCTATGTAAACTGTACATCGGGGAACACTGATATCCTAGTTAAGGTGATGAAATTATAGCTCGGTTTGACACCCCGTTTGGCCGCGGGGCCCGTTTCCGGTATTTCGGTGCTGGAAACGGTAAAATCGGGTAAAATTACCCAAATCATCCGAATTATTTTCGGATGATTTATTTTTACTTAAGTTACTTAGATTTATGAAAATAGTCTATTTTAAAGTTTTCGTGTACCAGTCAGCTCGCTTATGCGAACTTTGCCGGTTTACACGTTTTAAGCTTTAAATAATTGTTTTTATGTTCATTTTAGCACAAATAATTACCCGTTTAGTCTCGGGTCTTGAAATTTTGCTCAAAACTTATTTTGACAGAAAGAACATTTTATAAAATTTTTCCAGATTTATTTTTGTAAATTTACATATATTTATCTATTTTTAAATCTTATTAAAATACCAAATATATCAAAAATACCAAAACACTTTAGAAAAATACCAAATTTTTCTGGGATGATCCTTATCATCCTCATAACTTTCTGGAAATTTTCCAGATTTATTTTTGTAAATTTACATATTTTTACATATTTTTAAATCTTTATCAAATACTAAATATGTCAAAAATATCAAAACACTTTAGAAAAATACCAAATTTTTCTGGGATGATCCTTATCATCCTCATAACTTTCTGGAAATTTTCCAGATTTATTTTTGTAAATTTACATATTTTTACATATTTTTAAATCTTTATCAAATACTAAATATGTCAAAAATATCAAAACACTTTAGAAAAATACCAAATTTTTCTGGGATGATCCTTATCATCCTAATAACTTTCTGGAAATTTTCCAGATTTATTTTTGTAAATTTACATATTTTTACATATTTTTAAATCTTTATCAAATACTAAATATGTCAAAAATATCAAAACACTTTAGAAAAATACCAAATTTTTCTGGGATGCTCCTTATCATCCTCATAACTTTCTGGAATTTTTCCAGATTTTAAAACTCATATTTCAAGCCTTTTTTCACCCAAAACCGAGCTAGAAGCCCTAGAACTCGTTTCACCGAAAAGCCTCTTTAGACTTTTCCAACGGAGCTCAAATTTTGTGGGTGACTTTTATATGCTATAAAAGGCTTATCCTAAATTTTCCAGAATTTTTCATCAAGTTTAACTATTTTTCACTATTTTTGGCCAAAACCGAGCATTAAATTCACCAAATATTCATCTTTTATCCAAAAATTACCAAAAATTCACAGATCTCATATTTTCATGTGTAGATCATTTCTGTGAAATTTCGTGACCCAACTCTAAGCACACGAAAATCTGTCCATTTTTCTCATACACACGAAAACCGAACTCTTTTGTGTTTTCTAGCTTTTGATCGCAAGGATCTCGGTTTCTAGCCTTTGCTAGCCGCTAGATACAACACTTTCAAGCACAACAACACCACACCAAGCAAACTTTACCAACAATCAAGCCATTCCTTTCCTAGTGTCGGTTTTTATGTAAAAACAAAGATTCTAACCGTAAAAATCTATTCTAAACACTTTTAACTAATTACTTGGATCAAGATCCTTTGTATAACTTGTATACATCCTTTGATCACACAAGAACCGGTTCCATCTCGGGTTTTCACCCATATGTCACTTGGAACCCTTTGGTTCTTGCAAAAACAATTCAAACCGAGTAAATAACATCAAGATTTATGCAAGATAATATGCTTATACCTTTAAAAATCTTGGTTGGAGTTCAAGAAAATGGTTTGAAGGTGGAAGTTTTGGAAGAGTTTGGTGCATATGTTGTAAAGAAAAAAAAAATCTATGGTGTATTATTATTATTATGGCCGATCGGCCTAAGGGAGGTGTGGGGGTGGCCCCACAAATTCAATATTGTCCACAAATCTAGATTATGCAATCTGGATAATGTTGTGGATAATCTGGTTCAGTTCGTTTCTCGTTTAAACTCGTAATTCGGCTTAAAACGAGCATAAAATGGTCGTTTTTCGGTTTAAAATAAAATTTATATAAAACTGATTTAAAAACTTTAAAAACTTAACCCATGACATTAAGACATCATATTATTAATAATTACGCATCTTTTTCGGCTTGATTGATCGTCTCTTGCTTGGTTTGGTGTTAAAGGTTTCGTTTAGCGTACCGACGTACCATTAAATCGAAATCCTTTTTCTGTGCTATAATTCACCTATCCCGAAGCATTAATACTTCGTAAACATCACTTAACATTATATATTCCGTCTACAACGTAATTCCCGATCCGTTCGGGTTTCAATAACCGATCATTGGTTGATCGAAATTCCAATATGATTCACTATATAATTGAGTATGATTCATACTGTGAATCATATATATCCGTATAGATGTACTATAACTCATATAATCAGTATTTAATGACACGTAAATAGTATATTCCGGCTAGGGTATACCTGGATTTGCCGGAATCGTTACAATCTATAATAATAATAATCCTCCATATTAATAATCACACTAGAAACAAGTAAATTCTCCCCTGTTTTGGTGCATCTGAGGTTTTCTCAACCTCAGTCACAAGGGTTTGAATTTTTAGAAGAGCATGTTCTTGTTGAGACTCCAAGTCTTGATTCTGTCTCTTTAAATTTTGATTTTCAGTCTTCAAGTCACTGTTTTCAATAATCAAATAAAAGTTTGTCTTTAATAAGTATTGGGATGAAACTAGGGAAATGGGATCAGAATCGGATGGTTTAGTGGATTCTGTTGGTATGGGTTGATGGGGTGGGCTTTGAATGAGTTGATCACTTACGCTTGGTAAAGGGTTAAGTGTTTGAATCAAAGGTGTTGGGCCATGGGTTGGTGAAGATGAAGATGTGCCTTGTTGTTCAAATTGAATGGAGTGTGTTGGTGATTGGTATGGTGTATTCGGATGGTTTACTAGATGGTATGGGATCATTTCAGGGATTTAAGGTTCTGGTTCATTGTGAGTTAGGATTTGGGTTTGGTTATGTGTTTGGGTTTCTAATTGGGCTTCAGGTTGGGCTTGGGTTAATGGGGAAGTTGGTGGTTATGGAATGAAAGGTTCATATGTTTGGGAATGGTGTGGTGGTGAAGGTATATATGGCTCATGGGTTTGGTCTTGGGGTGTTGATTGAGTTTGTGGTGAAGTAGGTGGTGTAAAACAATGTTGTCCATGTTCACAGCATCTTCATTTTCATCAATTACATTCTCCCCATGAACATCACCTTTGTTTTCTCTCTCAACATCACCTTCAACAATAAAACTATTGCCCTTCTGCACATCACCTCCTCCATCATTATCATCATCAGAAACAGTATCTTCATCCTCATCCTCGTCACTATCCTCCTCATCAGTGCTCATCCTCGGTGACGCAGGAACCTCCATAATCTCAACCTCATTGTCAACCAACCACGGAAGGATATCATATTCCACTTCCGGGTTAAAACAGCTAGTAGAACCCAATCTGTTGATTCTTCGAAATACATTGGGGTCTTGTAGAACATGGGTAGTTCCAGTAGTTGGAAGGTATGGGTGCAGAATATTGAAAATAATTTGTAGGAATCGAGGATACATAAGAAAATGATCCTTTTAATCCTTCGTCAAGTTGACTACCAACCCTTCGAAACTCATTCTTGAAAAATTGAAAGGGCAATCATATAGAACATCAACAGTGGCTGTTGAGATCTCACGGCTCATCAGGGTCCAAGTTCCCCTTGGTGTAAATCCATGGCTAACGTGATGAATGAGAAACCTGTATAGCACTGGGAACATTCCTTTCTGGAATTGGCCTTCATTCACATTTCCCTGATACCCCATTGTCTCTTGAAATATCCTCAACAATCTTTAGGTAGTAGTGTAAGATAGTTGTACTTCCAGATTATCTTGCAGTTAGAGACTTGCACGAGTAAGATTCTCAGTAATTTCGACACTGTGGCCTCAATTCATCGACCGTTAATATCATCTTCTAGTTGAGCCGATCGCCATAAATTCAAATGATGATTTCTGTATATAATTGGTTTTTCCGTCAAAGCAAACCGAAGATTGGAGTGCACCAACCATCTAATCATTAGCTCCACATGCCTATTATCCTCTGTAATTTGGAGAAAGGTGCACATATTGTGCTTCGACTCAAATGGATACACCATTATTCTGCACAATCACAAACAAAAATACATTCAAAGCAATAATTAATCATTAAATATCATAAATTGAACATGCATAAAGTTAAAATTGAAGAAGAAAGTATAAAAAGGATAATCTTTATGAACCCGTTCTTCGACAAATATATAACCTACACAGAAAACAAAGGTGTCAGTAAACACAAAATGGAAACCCTAAACTCATATAATGAGTGTCAGAAATCATTCAATTGAAGCTTACCGAGTCGGAATTAAGTGGGTGACTAATTATGGGTAGGATTAAAGAGCAACGTTTAGGTGTCTAGGTCGCGAGCAAGAGGATAATAATGCGAGAGAGAGAGAGAGAGAGAGAGAGAGAGAGGGAAAAGGTGAAAGTCAAAATTTTTCGAAGTCCCTCTTTTATAGTGTACCTTTGTTTATTTGAAAGTGGGTTCTAAATAATTGTTGTCATTTAGTACATGAATAATGCCAAAAACCCAAATTTCAAATATTCAAGAACAAAGCTTGCTCGATAAAGTGTATTATCAAAGGTTTGCTTGTCCCCAACGTTTGCTCATGTTATAAAGTTATCAGAAATAAACTAAGTAAATAAAATGAAAGAAGCTTATCGAATATACAAGATTGCTCGAGAAATTAATCACAAACCATATTATCAAGTATAATTGATCAAATAGGCAACCTTGCTCGAGATCAATAAAGATCCCAAAATAGTAACTTAGAAATATTTTTAAATGTCAAACCTTACTCAAATACCTTACCATCACAGAGTTTACTCGATTTTACTTAGAAAAGCAAAGAGTTAACATTGTTCATAGATATACATTCAAGTATACTTGTAAACAAAGTTTACCCGACAATACTTCAAAAGTGCAAAGTGTGCTTGAGAAGACTTGATATATTAATTTTTAATATACAAGTAAGCTCAAAGCATAAAGTGTACTCGGAAAGTAAAGTTTGCTTGAAATCTTCCGAAATATGCAAGTATGCTTGTAGAACACTTGAACTATTATTTTAATATAAAAATGTGCTCTAAGTAGGAAGTTTGCTCAATAAACAAAGTTTACTCGAAAAAACTTGCAATTTCAGATAAAATATTCACATATTCAACACATAAGTAAATCAATTATTCTAACAAGTATGCTTGACAAATATACCAAGTTAACTCGATAGAGCTAAACAACAAGTAAATAGTCAAGTTTACTCGAAAAGTATTCATTTTGATCAATTTCAATTAAAAGTCATAAAGTATGCTTGAAATAGACAAGTTTCAATTAAAACACATAAGTTTACTCGAAACTCAAACATAAAGCATATTTAGACACATTCATATTAAACATTCATCAAGTATGCTTGGATGAGTTGAACTTTTAATAAAACATCTAAGTTTACTTGAAATTTCATAATCATCAAAGTTTAATCGAAAGTATAATATTAAACATATTCATAGAAAACAAGTATCAAGTATGCTCGAACGAGTTAAACTTCAAATAAAACACCTAAGTTTACTCGAAAGTTAAAAATGTAAGATCATGATCCTCATCTTGCAAAACATCATGTACGTGTATAAACGATATGATATGGATCGAATAACATGTATTTACTATACTATACGATATAGCAGAAATATAATATGAAGGAGTTACAACACAATCACTCATAAGCTTCAATATATTGATATAACAATGAGAGTACAAAACTGATCAGAATGTTAATTGTTTCAAGATTAAAACATGAAAGCCCTATTTATAGTGTCGATAGTAACAACGTATAAGCTAGGCACTGTATAAGCTTATACGGATATATAAACTTATACACCCTATCTTATACGCTACACTTTACATAATGATAAATCAGCCCCTTACAATAATACAAATGATATTATTAGCCCACTAGACCTAGCATTAGACATTAATTGTGACAATCGTCAATTTCAGGTTAACTCCGTTAACTCAACTCCGTCAATTCAAACTTAACATCACTAAATCTATAACGCACACTTCATTACATTTAAACTAGGGTTTAAATGACGCTTAACACTTACTACATGTGTAGTCTTTTGGGATTTGCACCGAAACGCAAACGAGTTGACGCAAACGATTGATGAATAAACGAAAAACGTCAAAACAGTAATTATGTGATAATTATGTGTTAGACTTATGTGTTACGTGATAACATGGTTATGAACATTAACTCAAGATGTAAACTAGTTAGTTAAGTTAGAAAAACAACAATTGATAGTGGAGGGACTTGAGTGTAACTTAGTATTCTATAAATATATCATTAACAACTAAACCCTAACTCTTATTTCTTTCTCCCTACTTCCGATCGGCCTCCTTCCTCTTTGCTCCCTTGGCTGCCGTCCACTATACACACACATAACACCAAGAAATCAAGCCTTTGATTGAAGAACTAGGTGCTAGGAAGGTATAATTGATTATCCTATACATCCTTGTTACTTGATTTTGATGTTTAATGGGTTAATTGAAAACCCTAGCTGCCAATTTTTCATGTATGTAGTTAATATGTTTGTTGTTGATTGATGATGATTTGATAACTAGATTGAATGTTGTTGCATGTTAATTGTTGTGTCTATGGTTTGAGTTCAAACAAAAACCCTAATCATGTATGTAATGGGTAATTGATGTGCATGAATGGTGTTTATGGAGTCTAGAGTGTTATATGAATGCATGATAGTTCATAGGTTGTTAATATATTGAGTTTGGATGCAAACAGTTTCTGGACAGAATGGGTATATGATGTTTAAGTGACTGTAAAGAAGTGTAAACGTGAAATTTGGTTGAGATTATTGGTACTACAGTAAACTAGGTTGAGTCTAGTTTCTATAAAGTATAAACTTGTAATTTTTGGACAAGTAGAAGTTAAGTTTTATGATTTTACAAAAACGTTGTGCAAAGCTGAGCTGTTAGACCTGCTGTTAGGTTGTTTTGTAAATGTTATATCTCATGAACTACGAGACCAATTGGGTTGGTTCCACTTCTGGAAGTTGACTTATTGAGTTAGGAACCTAACCCAAGTGGTCTTGCATTTATTGGATTTTTCTTTTAACGGGAATTGCAAATAACATTCTGTTGCGCATGAATTTGACTGTTATGAGTTTGCTGTAATGATTTGATGATTGTGAGAACACTATGTGGAATAAAAATATAATTAAATATGTTATGGAAACCTAAGACATATGTGCTTCTGTGATGATTTTTGGTAAATTAATTGAGATGCTATGATCGGTGAAATAGTACAATCTTTCTAGTAGGATTTCTGTCTCTGTGAAACTAGCTGCTGAGTTGTGTAAAAATGCATGAAACATGATACTTGCTATATAATTGTTATGTTTTGACCAAAATACCCTTGCGGGGAATAATTGCTAATCAATTGCCATGATTTGACCAAATTGCCCTCATGGGGAATAATGGCTAGTTAATTGTTATTGGTTGACCAAAATGCCCTTACGGGGAATAATTGATAGTGATGTACTTTATGAATACATGACACGTATATGATTGCTTACACATGTAATGTGTCACAAAAACACTTGTTAAAGTCACACACGATTCACAAACGAAACACGAAACATGTTATGTGCATAGGTATTATGTGCCGGGTCTAGAGACTCGATAATATTCCGACATTTAGAAAAATCCCTTTGTTGTTTTAGAACGCTAGAGAGAGTTTTTCTGTGACGCGCATCTTGGTGATTTAATTTGGGAAATTCTTCGCAAACAGTGAGTTTCACTTTCACCTCTTTAAACTGTTTTCAAACGCTTTTCACTTGGGGGAGATAACATACTCCACAACGCATTTAAGATTTTGTTATAAATTATATATCACTTGTAAAGGCTAAGTGGCAAACGAAACATTTGAAGTCCTACACATCGAACCGGTTAATATTTTGAATAGCGAGTCACTGTTGAGTAGTACTACTGGGTTTGACAAACCCCACCCAACGCTAAACTCGACTGGAGGTCGAACGGGTGTAATTTTGACTAACACGTACCATGGTCTGGAGGACCTGGTGACAAGGCACTTAATAAACGAGTCAGCTTCGGTGTCGAACACTTAGTATTACTTGTTGTATAGACTAGCTACCTATCGATATATAATTGACATAACACTATCTGGTAACGCAAAACGCTGTAACGCAAAACGCTGTAACGCAAAACGCTGTAATGCAAAACGCTTAACGCAACACGCTGAACGCAAACGCTAATCGCTTTATTTTTATTTAAACTTGTGAACTCACCAACCTTGTGTTGACACTTTTAGTATGTTATTCTCAGGTAGCCGAGGCGGACGCGCGGTTTAGGAACATGCATAGCTTGAAAAACTTTTAACTATGCAAACTTACTTTTAACTGTTATCATTGGTTTTAAATCGTCCTGCGTGACGTAACATTGTTTCTATGGTTTTACGCTTCCGCACTTATTTTCATTTAAACGTTTTTATGGTTTGATTATAACTGATGATTCCGATCCTGTTTGTTCACACCCTCTGACGGTAAAACTCTGTTAGTGGATTTTGAGGGTGTGACAGATTGGTATCAGAGCCATTGGTTACAGCGAACTAGAAGCTGCATGCATACTAGACTATAACCGCGACGACCCATTAGTTATAATGATACGCACTGCATAGGTTTGTGTAATCTTGTAATCTTATCTCTTTACCTCTTTCACTCATACGCGCGCGCATACACGGCTTACCTGTAAGAAGGTCGACGCCACCCTCATCATCATCCGATTCGATGACGCATGCTCACGGGAAGGAACCGCAGTTACCCACCGCATCGCCACCCCGAGTAGTCCCGGAACTCGAAGCTCCCGCACCGAAGAGGTACCGCCTATCCGGAGGCATATACGAAAACGACGTTAGCTGGGATTGGTACCCTAACATGATCAGACGTATGGTCTATCGCGAACAAGTTCCCCCGTTACCTCACCCGAACCACCCTGCTTATCCCAACACCCTACCACCCATAACCGAACCTGTAGAGCGAGTTCTCGCAGCTGTTGTTTCATGCTTGGAGCGTGACGTGGGTTACATGCGCTATACGAGAGCGAATGTTTCCGGACTGTTAAAAGACGGAACCGAGACTAAGGAGGAGATTGCCCGCATGGCAGCGGCAATGAAGGAAATGCAAGAAGCTAGTGATCAACAAATAAAGATTATGGGGAAGATGCAAGCCGAGATGATAGACTTGCAAGAGCAACTCCAAGTAGCAAGGACCCGAACCGAGATAGCTCTAGAGCGTTGCGATGTCTTACAAATGCAACTTGCTCAGAACGCAGCCGAACCTGAGGCGGAGCCTGAGGCAGAGCCTGAAGGGGAACCTGAAGAAGACCCTGAAGAGGAGCCTGAGGAGGATCCCGAGGAAGATCCCGAGGAGGAACCCGAAGAAGAACCGGCTGAGGAAGAGGCACACTCAGAGGTGTCCTCAGACGATGACATCTAGTGATGATGACACTTAGATGGAGGGGTTGTCTCCATCCGAACTATTATTTTTCTATGATTTTAAGGATTGATTGGAAATACTTTATAGTGAATACAATGGTTTTAATCATGAATTTTTATTTAGATTAATATGTGGTTGTGATGTGATGTTGTTTCTTATTTTTTCTTACTTATCTTTTTATTACATGTATGGTGTGTTGTATATGAAAGAAAAATTCATGTTTAACACTTTATACTGTGATTCTAGGAAATGGCTGGAAGAAACGCTGGACGTGGACGTGGTAACATCAGCTTGACTGCAGCTGAACTCCAAACTATGCTGAACGACCATGCAGCGGCCGCTTTAGCCGCACACGTTCAGAATCAAGCTGGAGGTCCAAGTGGAACGTGTACCTTCAAGAACTACCTTGACTGCAAGCCCAGTACGTTTAAGGGCACTGGGGGAGCTATAGGCTTCCTGCGTTGGGCTGAGAAGGCTGAGTCGGCATTTGAGATGTGCAATTGTCCCCCTGCCAGTAGGGTTAAATTTGCTGCTGGAACACTTGAGGATTCTGCCCTCACTTGGTGGAATTCGAACGTGCAGATCCTTGGATTGGAACTGGCTAATGCTATGAACTGGGAGGAGTTCAAAAACATGATGCGAGAGGAGTACTGTCCGAGAGAAGAGATTTCGAAGTTAGAATCGGAGTTCTGGTCACTGAAGATGGTGGGCTCGGAAATTGAAGCCTACACTACCCGTTCGCACGAGTTGGCTGTGATGTGTCCGCGGATGGTGGATCCACCGAGCAAGAGGATCGAAATGAACATTGATGGGTTAGCACCGCAGATTCAGGGCATGGTGACGTCTTCCAGACCAGCCACGATTCAACAGGCGATCCGTTTAGCTCACAAACTGACGGATCAGGCTGTGACCCAAGGTGCGTTACCACCTAGGGGTTCGACCACTAAGGCCCGTGACAACCCGAGTAACGACAACAACAGCAACAGCAACCCGAGCAGCGGAAAGAGGAAGTTTGACAACACCAGATCTTCATCCTCGAACCTCCCACCGCAACAGCACTACCGTAAGCCAGAATTCGCTCGGAGCTTTAACACTCAGAGTCACAACAACAACAACGGTAGCGGGCAGGTTTCGAGCGGATATGCTGGGAGATATCCAAAGTGCAATAGGTGCAACTATCATCATGTTGGCCAGTGTGACCGCGTCAAGTGTCAATAATGCGGAAAGATGGGTCACAAAGCGAAAGAATGTAGAGGAGACCTTGCGGCAAAGGGTGCTCCTAAACCATCTATGACGACGAAGGGATGTTACGAATGTGGGCAGGAAGGTCACTTCAGGAAGGATTGTCTCAAGCTGAAACAGAACGACAACAATGAGGGTAATGGAAGTGGCAGTAATGGTGGAAGCAATGGCAAGGGAAGAGCTTTTGTGATTGGGTCGGGTCAAGCCCGCAATGATCCGCACGTGGTGACTGGTAAGTTCCCTGTAAACGATTGTTTTGCTTCTGTATTGTTTGACACTGGAGCTGATAGGAGTTTTGTGTCGAAAGCCTTTAGTCAACTCTTAGACTTAACTCCAACTCCGTTAGATGCTAAGTTTCCTGTTGAATTAGCTGACGGTAAGACTATAGTAACGACTCATGTGCTTGCGGGATGCAAGTTAAAACTGTCAGGTCATGTCTTTGACATCGACCTTATTCCTTTTACGCTTAGTAGTTTCGATGTCGTTGTCGGCATGGACTGGTTATCCGAGAATCGAGCGGAGATTATATGTCACGACAAGATAGTTTACATTTCTACCCCTTCTGGCGAGATCATTTCGGTCCGAGGTGAGAGGAGCGGCATGACCACCAGCGTCATTTCCCTTATGAAGGCGCAGAAGTACCTACGAAAGGGTCATCCGGCAGTTTTGGCACAGATCATTGAGAAACCCGCGGAGGAGAAACGAATTGGAGATATACCTGTTGTGCGAGACTTCTCGGAAGTTTTCCCGGAGGATTTGCCCGGACTCCCTCCTATTCGTCAAGTCGAATTTCAAATCGAGTTGACACCCGGTGCAGCACCCATAGCACGAGCCCCGTATCGGCTCGCACCGGCGGAGCTTCAGGAACTGTCCACTCAGTTGCAAGATTTGTTGGATAAGGGTTTTATCCGACCTAGCTCATCGCCGTGGGGAGCCCCTGTCTTGTTTGTCCGAAAGAAGGACGGGACTTTCCGCATGTGCATCGACTACCGGGAGTTGAACAAGGTGACGGTCAAGAACCGTTATCCTTTACCCTGAATAGATGATTTGTTTGACCAGCTTCAAGGATCGAGTTACTACTCGAAGATCGATCTGCGATCCGGTTACCACCAACTAAGAGTGAGCGAAGAAGATATCTCAAAGACGGCTTTCAGAACACGGTATGGTCACTACGAGTTTTCGGTTATGCCTTTTGGCCTAACCAACGCACCAGCCGTATTTATGGATCTCATGAATCGAGTATGCAAGGCGTACCTCGACAAGTTTGTGATTGTTTTCATTGATGATATTCTCGTCTACTCCAAGAACGAGGCTGACCATGAAGAGCACTTGAGGTTAATTTTGGAATTATTGAAGAAGGAACAACTGTATGCTAAACTCTCGAAATGTGAATTTTGGCTTCGCGAGGTTCACTTTTTAGGACATGTGATCAACGAGAATGGTATCCATGTCGATCCCGGTAAGGTAGAGGCCATCAAAAACTGGGAAGCACCTAAGACTTCGACTAAGGTGCGACAATTCCTAGGACTGGCCGGCTACTACCGGCGTTTCATCGAGGGATTTTCAAAGATTGCTCAACCCCTCATCGCTTTGACTCACAAAGGTACTAAGTACAATTGGAGTGATGCGCAAGAATCCGCTACCAAACTTTGTAGCGCCCCTATTCTAGCCCTCCCCGAGGGAACGGAAAATTTTGAGGTACACTGTGACGCATCTATACAAGGTCTCGGTTGTGTGCTGATGCAACTCGAGAAGGTTATAGCCTACGCCTCTCGACAACTACGGGTTCACGAGAAGAACTACACGACCCACGATTTGGAACTCGGAGATGTGGTGTTTGCTCTTAAGATATGGAGGCATTACTTGTACGGTACCAAGTTTACCATTTACACCGACCACAAGAGTCTCCAACAGATCTACGATCAGAAGGAGTTGAACATGCGACAGCGTCATTGGGTCGAGCTGCTCAAAGATTATGATTGTGCCATCAAGTACCACCCTGGCAAGGCCAATGTATTGGCTAACACCCTCAGCAGAAAAGAAACAGATAAACCCAGACGAGTGCGAGCATTGCAACTCACGATTCATGCCAACCTACCCGATCAAATTCGCGATGCCCAACTCGAAGCTTTGAAAGATGATAATCTTCCATCGGAACTCATGCGGGGCATGAACAAGCAACTTGAAACCAGATCGGATGGGGTCCGATATTTTGAGAACCGGATTTGGGTTCCACGGTACGGAGAGTTGAGGACTCTAGTGATGGACGAAGCTCACAAGTCCCGATATTCTATCCACCCTGGCTCAGATAAAATGTATCATGATTTAAAGGCACTTTACTGGTGGCCGAACATGAAAGCCGACATTGCCACCTACGTGAGCAGATGCTTGACTTGTGCCAGAGTCAAGATAGAATACCAGAAACCATCTGGCCTACTGCAACAACCGGAACTCCCAATGTGGAAATGGGAACACATCTCAATGGATTTTATTACGGGTTTACCTAAGACACCGACGGGATGCGATACCATCTGGGTGATCGTTGACCGGTTGACTAAATCTGCACACTTCTTAGCGATTAAGGAATCGGACAAAATGGAAAGACTGGCTCGCGTCTACATGAAGGAAGTAGTGTCTAGACACGGAGTGCCTGTCTCGATCATTTCCGATCGAGATTCTCGTTTCACGTCGTACTTTTGGAAGTCGCTGCAAAGCGCGCTAGGCACCCGTCTTGATATGAGCACAGCATACCATCCTCAGACGGATGGGCAAAGTGAACGAACTATTCAGACCCTGGAAGATATGTTGCGTGCCTGCGTATTGGATTTCGGAAAAAGTTGGGAACCTCACTTACCTTTGGTAGAATTTTCGTATAATAACAGCTACCACGCAAGTATTAAGGCAGCGCCGTTTGAAGCGCTGTACGGACGGAAGTGTCGATCACCCCTCTGCTGGGCAGAGGTGGGTGACAGCCAAATCACTGGTCCGGAACTGGTACTCGAAACTTCGGAAAAGATTGTTCAAATCCGAAATCGCGTGGCAGCAGCACGAGATCGCCAAAAGAGTTACGCCGACAAGCGCCGAAAACCTCTCGAATTTCAAGTAAACGATCGAGTGTTACTCAAAGTCTCACCTTGGAAAGGTGTGGTTCGCTTTGGGAAGCGAAACAAACTTAACCCACGATATGTTGGTCCTTACCGGATAACTGAGCGCATTGGTCCGGTGGCGTACCGACTGGACCTACCAACGGAACTCGGTGGCGTACACAATGTATTCCACGTGTCCAATTTGAAGAAATGCCTGTCCGATAAAACCCAAGTAGTTCCTTTGGAGGAACTGCAAGTTGATGAACAGTTACGTTTCATTGAGGAACCAGTCGAGGTTTTGGATTGGGAAACCAAAACGCTCAAGCACAGCAAAATTCCAATCGTTAAAGTTCGTTGGAACTCGAGACGTGGACCGGAGTTCACGTGGGAACGCGAGGATCAAATGATGAAAAAGTATCCTCACCTTTTTGAAGGGCTAACCAAACACAGAAAACCGCGAAACCCGGCAAACCGTCAGACATCACCGGAGGTAAGAATTAAATTTCGGGACGAAATTTCTTTCTACTAGGGGATGATATGATAAACTGAAATTTTTTTTCTTATCCTTTCAGACACTCATCACGACTTGACTCAAATTTTCGGGACGAAAATTCTTTAACATGGGAATGATGTGACAATCGTCAATTTCAGGTTAACTCCGTTAACTCAACTCCGTCAATTCAAACTTAAGATCACTAAATCTATAACGCACACTTCATTAAATTTAAACTAGGGTTTAAATGACGCTTAACACTTACTACATGTGTAGTCTTTCGGGATTTACACCGAAACGCAAACGAGTTGACGCAAACGATTGATGAATAAACGAAAAACGTCAAAACAGTAATTATGTGATAATTATGTGTTAGACTTATGTGATACGTGATAACATGGTTATGAACATTAACTTAAGATATAAACTAGTTAGTTAAGTTAGAAAAACAACAATTGATAGTGGAGGGACTTGAGTGTAACTTAGTATTCTATAAATATATCATTAACAACTAAACCCTAACTCTTATTTCTTTCTCCCTACTTCCGATCGGCCTCCTTCCTCTTTGCCCCCTTGGCTGCCGTCCACTATACACACACATAACACCAAGAAATCAAGCCTTTGATTGAAGAACTAGGTGCTAGGAAGGTATAATTGATTATCCTATACATCCTTGTTACTTGATTTTGATGTTTAATGGGTTAATTGAAAACCCTAGCTGCCGATTTTTCAGGTATGTATGAAGTTAATATGTTTGTTGTTGATTGATGATGATTTGATAACTAGATTGAATGTTGTTGCATGTTAATTGTTGTGTCTATGGTTTGAGTTCAAAAAAAAACCCTAATCATGTATGTAATAGGTAATTGATGTGCATGAATGGTGTTTATGGAGTCTAGAGTGTTATATGAATGCATGATAGTTCATAGGTTGTTAATATATTGAGTTTGGATGCAAACAGTTTCTGGACAGAATGGGTATATGATGTTTAATTGACTGTAACGAAGAGTAAACGTGAAAATTGGTTGAGATTATTGGTACTACAGTAAACTAGGTTGAGTCTAGTTTCTATAAAGTATAAACTTGTAATTTTTGGACAAGTAGAAGTTAAGTTTTATGATTTTACAAAAACGTTGTGCAAAGCTGAGCTGTTAGACCTGCTGTTAGGTTGTTTTGTAAATGTTATATCTCATGAACTACGAGACCAATTGGGTTGGTTCCACTTCTGGAAGTTGACTTATTGAGTTAGGAACCTAACCCAAGTGGTCTTGCATTTATTGGATTTTTCTTTTAACGGGAATTGCAAATAACATTCTGTTGCGCATGAATTTGACTGTTATGAGTTTTCTGTAATGATTTGATGATTGTGAGAACACTATGTGGAATAAAAATATAATTAAATATGTTCTGGAAACCTAAGACATATGTGCTTCTGTGATGATGTTTGGTAAATTAATTGAGATGCTATGATCGGTGAAATAGTACAATCTTTCTAGTAGGATTTCTGTCTCGGTGAAACTAGCTGCTGAGTTGTGTAAAAATGCATGAAACATGATACTTGCTATATAATTGTTATGTTTTGACCAAAATACCCTTGCGGGGAATAATTGCTAATCGATTGACATGATTTGACCAAATTGCCCTCATGGGGAATAATGGCTAGTTAATTGTTATTGGTTGACCAAAATGCCCTTACGGGGAATAATTGATAGTGATGTACTTTATGAATACATGACACGTATATGATTGCTTACACATGTAATGTGTCACAAAAACACTTGTTAAAGTCACACACGATTCACAAACGAAACACGAAACATGTTATGTGCATAGGTATTATGTGCCGGGTCTAGAGACTCGATAATATTCCGACACTTAGAAAAATCTCTTTGTTGTTTTAGAACGCTAGAGAGAGTTTTTCTGTGACGCGCATCTTGGTGATTTAATTTGGGAAATTCTTCGCAAACAGTGAGTTTCACTTTCCCCTCTTTAAACTGTTTTCAAACGTTTTTCACTTGGGGGAGATAACATACTCCACAACGCATTTAAGATTTTGTTATAAATTATATATCACTTGTAAAGGCTAAGTGGCAAACGAAACATTTGAAGTCCTACACATCGAACCGGTTAATATTTTGAATAGCGAGTCACTGTTGAGTAGTACTACTGGGTTTGACAAACCCCACCCAACGCTAAACTCGACTGGAGGTCGAGCGGGTGTAATTTTGGCTAACACGTACCATGGTCTGGAGGACCTGGTGACAAGGCACTTAATAAACGAGTCAGTTTCTGTGTCGAACACTTAGTAATACTTGTTGTATAGACTAGCTACCTATCGATATATAATTGACATAACACTATCTGGTAATGCAAAACGCTGTAACGCAAAACGCTGTAACGCAAAACGCTGTAATGCAAAACGCTTAACGCAACACGCTGAACGCAAACGCTAATGACTTTATTTTTATTTAAACTTGTGAACTCACCAACCTTGTGTTGACACTTTTAGTATGTTATTCTCAGGTAGCCGAGGCGGACGCGCGGTTTAGGAACATGCATAGCTTGAAAAACTTTTAACTATGCAAACTTACTTTTAACTGTTATCATTGGTTTTAAATCGTCCTGCGTGACGTAACATTGTTTCTATGGTTTTACGCTTCCGCACTTATTTTCATTTAAACGTTTTTATGGTTTGATTATAACTGATGATTCCGATCCTGTTAGTTCACACCCTCTGACGGTAAAACTCCGTTAGTGGATTTTGAGGGTGTGACATTAATGCTCTAACAAACTCCCCCTTGGATATTGCTAGGTCTTCAATCCATACCAAAAACTCTCTTTCGATATTCCTTCTTTTCTTCTTCAAATGACGGCTTTGTAGATTCTTGTTGAGATGTAGGCCTGGACACATCCATGTCTATATATTGAAATCTATTCCAATAAGCCTCCACAACTCGATCTTTAAGCTTAGTTTCGAATTCAGCATCAAGCTTCTCTTACTCTTCACTAACCGCCCTCCAATTAGTCTCCCATGCTCTACCAGAATGTATTTTCTTATCAAAGCATAAGTCCACAACCTTTTAAAACTGGTTGGCTTGAGTCTTTACTTTCTCGTCATTACATTGAATTTTGTTTACTTGTAGTATCTCAATATCTTTCCACGAACAGTTTATCAACCACAATGGATCATTTACTCTAATCACATCATACTTTTCATTCCCACGATCTAGATATAAGCTCCCTTCACCAGTCAACGCCAAATAAGACCAACAAAGGAAGTAAGGATGAAAATCATGTTCCATTGGGTACAACGGTATAGTACGAAGCGAATATGGCCTTGTATACCTCAAAGTTCTAATCAATCCCCCTTCCGGATTTTTACGATTTCTCGATTTCAACACCTTAGGTAACTGAGGTGTCCATTTCTTGAAACCAAGTTTAGCCTCGTTTACCATAAACTCCCATATATCTTTCACCGGACCACTCTTTGGTTTATACAGCAGATCGTAATGCATACATATATCATACGCATCAAACCACGGCAGACTTTTAAATTCCATCAAACTATTGAAGTATAGCACTCCAAATAGTCTACGAATTCCAATCTTCTTGATTTTACTTAGATAAGCAATACTCAAACACTTACCCATTGCACATACTTTCCAGTCTTCTGATAATACTTGACAGGATTTTTGAAAACTTGCTTTGAAATTTCAACACGATCAGGAAACCAACTCTTCATCTCTTCTTCACTGAATTTCTTAGCTTGTTTGTTTGGATTTGGTTCCATTTCTACTTCCTCATCAAACACTTCATCAAAATTATCAAATTCTTCTTGTTCGCCAACGTACTTGACAACTTCTGGTTTATCCATAATCTCGACATTAGAATTCAACAAATCAACATCAATATCAGGTTCAGAAATATCTTTTTTGAAATCAAATTCAAGTCATCCATCGATACTTCCAACATTTTCGCCAAAGCAGATTTATCAACTGGAATCTCCCCCTCTTCCAATTCATCTTCCATATTTGTAACATGGAAATTAAAAGTAATCAAATCTTCTAACTCCTCCGCAGTTTTATCAGTCGGTTCACTTTCAGATATTGATTTATGTGGTGGATCATTTTTTTGAACATCACCACCAACAGACTTAAATTTCTTATCAAACTTACCAGCAACCAGAACCAGCACCACCTTGTAGTTTGTCATCATCATCCAAGTCATCAAAATCATCAGAATCACTAAAATCTACCATTTCATCATCTTCTTTAACCTCTTCTTCCTCCTCAACAACCTTTACATCATCCTCAACTGGAATTGGTAGTTCAACAGGTTCAACAACTACCGGCCTAGTAACTTGTACGTCCATATGACTAGACTCACCAGCTTGCACAAAAGCTTTAACCACTTTTTCAATAATAGGCTCTTTGATTTTTGATTTGCCTTTATCAGCATCCTTTTCCATGTCATATTCTACACGAAAAGATGCCTCAGCTACACCAATGTCTCCACCATACACCCTTTCAAACACGGTGTTTCCAGCTTCAGCTCGATCAACTTCAGAATTCAAACGTATACCCAACTTCTACTCAATTATTACAAAGTATTTCATGTGATCAACTTCTACTCAACTTCTACTCAATTATTACAATGTGATCAACTTCATTATAGTATTGAAGCATACCGTTGTTTCTGAACTCGGTACCATTGTCGCTTCTAATCCTTCCGATTAGCAAGTTATATAACATCATAAGGTTTTTGAACAAAATCATCAAGTTGTCAATAGTTTCATCCTTCGATTCAAGTAATATTACCCATGAAAAACGTGAGTAATCATCAGTGACCACCAAGCAATAAAGTTCCCCGGTGATACTTTTAACATTCACATGCCCAAATAAGTCCATATATACCGTCTCAAATAGTAAGTTGATTGAATTGACGGGTTTTGTCGGGTTCGACCTCTTCTTTTTCTTACCCTTCTTGCAACTCAAGCACTCAGAACTCAAAATTAAAACCCTTAAGATTCACTTCTTCAACCAATTGATTGTGAATAAAAAGTTCATTTTCCAAAGATTGATGTTACCTATGCAACGATGCCATAACACGGATTCTTTTTCAGATGCTTTGGTGATAAAACACTGAGCAGTGCCTTGTGTCGATGAAGCAACATTCATGTTAAGCACATAAAGATCATTTTCTCTTGGTGCTTTCATCAAGATCCACTCTTCTAGAATTTTATACCCAGACTTAAGAATCAAACAATATTGATTTGTAAAATGCGTTGAAAAGCCTTTGTCACAAATTTGAGATATGCTTAGTAAGTTATTCTCGAGCTCCGTGATGTAATTCACATTTTCGAACATTACTTTCCCATTCGATAACGTCCCTTCTCCAACAATTTGTCCTCCTTGATTTCCTATAAAATCCACATACCCTCCTTGAATAGATTGAACATTCTTTAACAGATGAAGAGTTCCAGTCATGGCTCCACTATCCATTATCCAACGTGAGTCATTAGATATAGAAAGCCCCTACAAAAATTAAGCAGTTAGTGACACAAGGAAACCCAAACCTTCTTGGTCTTGGGTTGTTTCATTTTTTCATTTAAAACTTTCTCCAAATCATCATATTCATAATCAGACAATGAATCATCAGGTGAACATGAACTCGATGAAACAACAACTTGTTCATCAACTTGATTAACAACTTCATTTAAAGACTCAACAGCTTGTTCATCAACTTGATTAACAATTTCAGTTATAGACTCAGCAGGTTGGTTATCAGTTGGATTAACAACTTGTTGAATCGGTGGTTTATCACTTTCATTACTTTTAACCATTGCCACCCACTTCTGACCAACATAACCTTTTTTATATAAAAACCATCATTTTTCTTAGCATACGAAGATTCACCCACTTCAAAAATCTTTTTGACATATTCCTTATCTACGCCTCTTTTCAAAATTTTGACTGGTGGAGGTGTAGGTTAAACCACATGAACTTTAACATATGGTTTTTTGTTCACCGCATGTTTTCCTTCTTGACAAAATCTTTTAGGACACGAATAGAACAAATTTCCTTCTTCATTACAACAGAAACACTTCCTCCTATCAACAAATTTGTTAACAGAATGAACATGATTCTCTTGACTCTCTTTTTCAGCTTTGAGTTTGTAAAACTCATCATTTGATTGCCTTGTAAAGATAGCCTCTTTTTGTTCCTCAGAGGTCTCACCTTTAAAAAAAAAATCTTTAGAAAACCATCTTGTGACTTTACCGATTTTGGTTATCCTTTTTGAAAACAATACCCTTTCTTTTATAATAAAAACTGGTTTTAGCAAATCTAGAATTTTGATTACCAGTTTTACCATTTGATTGGGTTTTAGTTTTATCAAATTGATTATCAATTTTAACACTTTCTTTAGATAAACTTTCTGATTCAGACAGTACAAATTCAGCAGCTTGTTTACCTATTTCACTATCATACTCAGAACTACGAACAAATGGAACAACTTGCTCATCACATTAATTATCATGTTGTGGTGAATCAGACACCACGTTCAACTTCTTAAGAAGTCCTTCAAGTTCTTTTGGAACATAAGAACTCCAAATTGGTGGCGGAACAACATAATATTTTGGAATCTCTTTCGGAACAATGTGATCCAAAACATATTGAAAAGCGGAATAACTTTTCAATTTTGTTTCAGTTCTTTCAATCTCAATTTTAGTCAATTGCAATTCTCTTTTCAATTTCGCTTTCTCATCCACATGTCTATTAAGGGCAATTTTTTTATCATCAACTATGTGAGTGAGCATGGAAATTGTTTTTTCATCTTGCAAAATTTTCATCAAGTTTTTCTCACATGATTGAAGCTTGTCATAAGCCTCTTTCACATTTTGATAATCAAGAAATTTTGTTATAAACATTTTTTAGCAAATTAAAATCAGTTATCAACGAATTAATTACAAATTCCTTTTCTTCATGTGATTCATTAATTTCTTTAGGTGAAAATATTACCTGATTAACCATGTTTGCTTGAAGAATAGGTGCATTTCCCTCATCATGAATAAATTCTTGATCAAAATCTCCACTAGCTTCACTTTTTGATGTATCTTGAACTCCATCACTAGTCTCACTATTCTCCTCCTCTAGCTCATCTTCAATTCCAAAGTCAATATTTCCATGTGGAACTTCTTCGCCATTGAACCAACCTGTAAAACTGTCAAACGCATCAGGAGGAAAAAATGACTTAAAGAATTCATTAGGAATCGATTCAAAACTTTTAGGAGAATCCTCAGTAGTAGTAGAAATCTATTCAGCATAACTCAATCCTTCGGTGACATCAGCATATTCTGCATCATTCTTGCCCTCTTGTTCTTTAACTTCTAAACATTCGCCCACTATTTCTGCGACATAAACTTTACGAACCACAGAATTCTAGTTAAACTATTCATCCAGTTGAGCATGGCATGCCTTTGAGGATGAAACTTCATGTTTCTTTGATGTCTCAGTTTTTGTAGGTGAACTTTGATGATATATTGCTTGTTGGTTGTAGTCTCGACCAAATGGATTAGGACTAGAATCTCCAACTTCAGGATTAATACACTCTCTTGAAAGGTCCCTTTTCTTTGCATTGAAAGCATCTGACCTTTGACTTATCAAAACCAAGTTTAGAAGTGGTTCCATCAAGACAATTCTTCCCAGTGATTTCCCTAAATCTTTTAGCTCTCCTCACCACACTTGCCATACACCAACGAATGTCAAGCATTTCCATTTCCTTGGGGTCAATTTGATCATAATCTTCTTTTGTCCTATTATAATTACCAATACGACCAGCGATCAAACACTCATACGACTCCACGACATATCCTAAGAAAGCCATGTGTTTTTGAACATTCTCCACGGTCAGTCCATTATTGTTTTTAATATTCATAGCAATATTGCATTGAACAACATCAGATGGAGGACTCGTGGTCGTTGATGATCGATTAGGAACAGCAGATGTTGTCGAATTAGTTCTAACATAAAAGCTTGTAAAATGAGGTATGTTCGAAGGTTGACTGATTGAGAATTCCCACCAAAACTACTATCAGTAACATAAGCAGTTTGGATCTTCTGGCTCGGGGAAATCACAGATTGTGAAGAATTAAAATATAAACCAATGTCTTAAACTACTGATGAATTTTTCATTTTCTGTTTCTTTCTTAGCTCAAGTTCATGTGCTTCCAACTTCTGAATGACACGAGCTAAAGTCAATGTTGCATAATTGATTGGATTTGATTGTTGAATCATTATAAAGGTATTCCAATCATCAGACAAAGAATCAACCAGCTTGTCAATATATTCATACTCTTTTATATCAATTCCCAATCTTTTCATCTCGTTCACAAGATGACAATATCTCTCAATCAGTTGAGGCATCGTTTCACATTTGACCATGGTGAAAATGTCAAACTCTTTCTTAAGCAAACTCATCTTTGACTTTCTCATGTCGGCATTACCTTTATCTTTATTCAGAAGAGCCTCCCATATTGAATGACAAGATCCATTGTGTTACAATAATTGAAAGATCTCATATTTGATTGATTGTTGAAACAAATTCATCATCTTTTTCTCACGAATGAAGTTAGCCTTATCAGCCTCAGGTATTTGAGATAATCTATGACTTGTGCCATTTTCATTTCTCTACATGATATATTTAGTTTCAACAGCTTCCCAAGTGTCATAGTTCACAGTTGTACATACATTTCAAACTTATCTGCCCAATAAGGATAATCTTCCATCCTAAGTAGCTTCGGGGGCTTGGTTGAAGCCCCCATTTCATTATCAAAGTTAATGTTCTGAGTGATTGGTGAAGCATGTGTAAAAAATGCATATAAATCTTCCATTTTTGAAAAAATTGACAAACATACTTAAACGTATGTCCTGATCCATATAACTTTTCACATGTATAACCTCTTACTCCGTATAACTCCAAGTCAGCGTATAACTCTGATAACCGTATAACCTCAAAACAGTGTATATCCTCTTATGCGTGTAACATCCAGCGTGTAACCCTTATGCGTCCAAAAACCAACGTATAACACCTTATGCGAAATAAACCAACGTATAACACCTTATTCGTCCAAGACTTATGCGTCGTATATCCTCTTATACGCCCAAACACCTTACACGGAACAGAAAAACAACTTATACGGACATTAGCAAAGTTATACACCAGTAAGGATTGTTCATCAGTTTGAATCCAAAACTTGATTTTGAGCTTGAGATAATCCAATTCACTCTTGCAGATCCGACGGATATGTATCCACGATCACAATTACCAATTGAATTGAAAAATCGTCCATAATCCAGAAAGTAATCAATGAAAATGTAAACAAGTTAAGAGTTGGCTTTTGAATCTTCAAAACTTCATCAATCAACCTTGAATGTGTTGTAATCAGTAGCAAATATGAGCTTTAAGCTCTAATACCACTTGTATGATCATGATCCTCATCATCCAAAACATCATCTACATGTATAAACGATATGATATGGATCGAATAACATGTATTTACTATACTATATGAGATAGCAGAAATATATCATAAAGGAGTTACAACACAATCACTCATAAGCTTCAATATATTGATATAACAATGAGAGTACAAAACTAATCAGAATGTTAACTGTCTGAAGATTAAAGCATGAAAGCCCTATTTATAATGTCTACGGTGACAACGTATAAGCTAGGCACCATATAAGCTTATACGCCCTATCTTATACGCTACACTTTTAATAATGACAAATCAGCCCATTTTAATCATACAAATGACATTATTAGCCCACTAGACCTAGCATTAGACATTAATGCTCTAACACAAAAATATCAGAGTTTACTCGAATTTACATATTCAAACTTATTCAGAGTGAAAATGCAACCACTTTTTGACTTAAACCTTACTTTAAACAGTTTTTCCTTTTTAGGTTCAAGGTTTATGAGCAAATGGTGCATAATGAGATCAAATTTCAGTTTAATCATTTCAAATCCTTTTCTCTTTTACGAAAAGATCTCAACATGAAATCAAATTGATTAAGTTTCCTTTCAATACTTCATTCTCATCATTATTGTGATACATTAGGCAGGTTAATTGTATGTAATTACATAGCATGAATTTCATTACCTTGGTGATATGATAAAGATTCAATAAGTTGCATAATACATAAATGGATAACACTTATTGCACTATGATGTCTCATATATCTTCTCAAGGCTTATTTGGCTTTCTCCTGATCACCCCAAATTGACTTCAACCCCCTGATGTTTGGTCAAAATATTTTTATGACAGAACATTTATAAAATTTCTTAATAATTCAAATTTTCAAACATTCGAGGTAGAACGTTGGACTTACTTGCCATGCAATACGGACTTACAGGCCTTTCATTCAAGGTGTTAAAGACTTATTTTGATGCCCCATCTCTGTAGTTCTAGTTTAAAACCTCATGTTTATAATTTTATCAACTTTTGGTTGACATATAATCATTTTGCTCATAATTTGTTCTTTGTCATATATATAAATTGTTTCATTTTAAGTGACAAAATACCAAAAGGCTTATGAATGGGTAATTACTTTTCTGCTCATCATTCGGAGAGATGTATCTTGAAACATGCATATTTCAACAATGTATCTCCGCATTAAGTTTAGCATATTCATTATATTTATATCACCTCAGTTTTTACACATCATGGAAAGCTACCATACATATCAATGACTACGCTAATAGTTTTTTCAACCTATTAAATCCATATGATTGGTATAAATAATCAATCTACTATCATTTCCCAAAAGGTTAGATTAATTTTCATTGAAAAACCTTTTAAACTTCTATAAAGCTTGAACTGAATAATCTTATCATTTCTCAACACCATTAACTTGCTCAGTTTGTCAAGAATTTCGAAAAACTTCTTTGAAAAAATATTCATTTGAGCACATAAGTTTGATATCAAAGCACATTTCAAAACAGATGAAAAGATACTTATCAAGACATCGCGATCAATCACTGAAAACATACATAAGAATCATAGATACCTAAGTTTGACATATTCATTTACGCACACATAAGTTAAATAGATTCAAACACATAACACAACTTACTCACTTAAGACCTTTAATCAGATAGTCAATTAACACATTGAACATATATTATCAATCAGACTTCATCAGAGTTGATCATTCCTAAAGCTTTTAATAGAAAATTAAATCTTGTTTCATCTAGTGGCTTGGTGAACAAATCTGCCAAGTTGTCACTAGTGTCTACTCTTTTCATTTAGATTAGACCTTTCTCATTGCAATCTCTGATAAAATGGTGTCTGATTTCAATATGCTTGGTTTTTGAGTGTTGGACTGGATTTTTAACAATAAACAGTGCAGCAGTATTATCAATAAAAATAGGAGTGTTCAAGTAATTCAGACCATAGTCCAGCAGTTGATTCTGAATCCAGAGGACTTGAGCACAATAAGAAGATGCAACAATGTATTCAGCTTCAGTAGTGGAGAGTGAAACAGTTGTTTGCTTCTTGAATTGCCATTATGCTAGCCTGTCTCCCATGAATTAACAACCACCTGATGTAGATTTTCTACTCATGTTACATCCATCATAATCATTGTTTGTGTATGCAAGTAGATCAAAGGCATGGTTTGTCGGTCCCGTATATAACGCTCAATCACTCACTATACCACTGTTTTAACCACACGTTAAGTGTTGACAAGAAGGTTAACGACTTGCTATTTTAGGTAAGAACAATAGAGTATTAATGGCAGAAACACTAACATCCTAAATGTTGCTAAATAGACACAAAGGTAACAAACAAACACTGTAACTCAAAAGATTTCCATTAGTATTATGTCAGATACAACGAAAATCAATTAAGGTTTCAGAATGGAATGTATGGATTTTATGGCAGATTTTCGTGCAGGAATGAGTCAGCCGTCAAAATCACAATCAGGTCTAGGTGTCGTCTGTCATAGGCGTGCCCTAAATTATTCCTTTTATAGGCTTGCCCTGACACCTGACATTCCTTCTAGAAACCCTAATGATAGTGACATTTCATATTCAAACGAAATACAAAAGATTCTAAGTGTAAACAGGTCTTAGAGAAAGCTTTGCAGCTTTTGTCTTCTTTGAGCAGACCTAGTAACCATAAAGTGTTCTGGTAAATAGTTCTCCGGGCAAACTTTACTTAGGATATTTTCCTTAGAAAATATCCATCTAGCAGACTTCAATCCTCTTGACTATATCAAACTTTGCTCGATAAAGTCCTACGAGAAAACTTGTTCTTCAGAGATCCCTTCAACTTGTTGTTAACTTTAACTTATTGAACAAACCCAAATGTGCTAGTAACACTGTAGCTTGTGCTGGTAACACTGTAAATTTTCCTTCGTTGAACCTTGCTCGGCAGAAGTACTTAGATAAATTCTTGATCAACTTCCTTCAAGCTTGCTGGGACCACTGTTTATTAAAAATAAACCTTGCTAGATCTTCCAATAGACTTGGTATCAGCTTGGTTTAGTAAAGAGTTTTCTCGGAAACAAACCTTGCTTGACATGAAGAACAACCTTGCTAGACAAAGTGAAGTATGCTCGAACTTACACTTAAGAGGACTTCAAGAAGATAACCTTGCCCGAAAGGCAAAATACCTTGCTAGATTAAGTAAAAGCTTGCTGGGAGACCTAAGTGTGCTCGGTATTCATACTTAGCCATTTTCGGAGAGATTGAGAAGATTCCAATCTCCCTTATGTCTTTTCTTGTTATTTCTTCTACCCAACGATCTCCCCCTAGATTGGAACACCTCTTTAGGTTACATACACTTTTCAAATACACATCAAATTTTTAATGGAACTTAAATTAACATAAATGAAAAGATTACAACTTATAAATTTCGTCAGATGAATTACAAATCAAGCCTAATCTAAGTTGTATCTTCATCTTCTGGAGCTTGAAAACTCCATACTTTTTTCCAATATCACAGTTGCGGCCCTTTCTTTAAACATGAATAACTGCTTGTGGTGAGGATGCTGAGAGGGCAGAGTCCATCTGATTATATCCTCTAGATCCTCCACATGCAAAAATTCTAAATTAGTGTCTTCATAGATGATGCCCAAGGCCAGTCCATTAGAGTTTCTGACAATGAAGGATTCATCTTGATCTTTAAAGACAATACTTGCAATCCTTCCATTTCTCTGAACTTCATAATTGGGCCTTGTCATGTGCCACCTCATGCTTAAGCACTCCTTCATATTTGCAAGAGGGTTTTTATTTTTGTTCTTTGAATTGTATGTGTCTTCAATATATTTGATCTCCGTCATCTTTTCACCCTTGTATTCCTCTCATACTCAGATAGTTCCCATTTCCTCTTCTTGTTTAGCATGGGGAATCTGGCTTGATCCCTGAGATGTTTTGATAGTTCGTTTTGTTGTCTTCCTGCAAACCTATGTTTGTTATGATAGTCATACAAATTCAAGGTTGCCATCTCAGCCAATTGCTCCTTTTTGAACTCCATAAAATCATCCTTAAACACAATTTCCCTTAGATCACCACTTTCAAGGATTCAGTATTTGCATCAAAGTACATCCTCTTTTGTAGGTCCACTTCAAAAGGTGGCCTTTGTTGTCACTGTTGAGAGGCTCTAGTGGTTGGTATTGGGACACTTACAGCTGAGGGCCTAGAAGTAGTTTTCTTCTTAGGTACACGGGCCCTCACATGCCCAGCTTTCATAAAACATATCAATTATTTTCTCCTTTGGCAATAAAATAAGCTGCAAATAGTTTTCTCATTCCCCTGCCAAGGTTGTTATCATCCCCATTAGTTCCTCATCAGTTGGGCCTGCAGGAACGGACCTTTGATTTTCAATTCGTTCACCCCTCGGTCCACACTTGAATTGAAAAAGTTTCCTCTATTCAGCTTCAAATGTTTCCCATTCAACCTTTTGTTCATAGAATAGTTCCATTAATTGACTTTTTCCAAGGTTGTCAAATACACATTTAGCCATCCCTTTACTAAGCATCAAGCCTTTGAGGGTCTTGATCTTGTTATCATCATCCCATGGCTCAACATTCTCCACTGGTTCCTCCTTCATAGTCACAAGAGGAACCTTAGATGATGTGGGCTTGTCTTGATCAAATTTGGACTTTTTAGCCTCATACATGGATAGTTTTTCTGATCTGCGCAAATTTTTCATTTCATCTCCTCTGCCCATGGCCTCCATCAACCTGTTAATAAATAACTTGTTCATTCTCCCACAACTTCTTCTTTTCCAACTTCTACTTCTCAGCCAGAGTAACAACTCTAGGTCTCTTTGTAGTTTTTTCAAAATTATTTTTTCGAGAGAACCTTTTGAAATGTGTTTCAACTTGTTCCTTTAAGAGACTGTCCACAATTTCAATAAATATCCCATGGTCAATCAAATACTTGCACTTTCCACCATATTTATTGAATAATCTTTCAAGTTTTTCCTTTTGATTGGTTTCCCTTTTCATCCTCTCCAACTCATCCTTCTTTACAGCTTCAACAGTAGTAATGTATGCAATCTCCAACTCATCAAACTTCATATGGCTAAATTGTTTCTCAGAGTAGCCATGCATTCTCAAAAGAGCTCTAAATTTCTGAGAGTCTCTATTCTTCCTCTCCATCCTCTTCTTTATATCTTCCACTTCTCCATCTAACAAATCCTGCAGCTCCTCATCTAACATTGGAGTATCAAACTTATAGCAATGATTATTGAGACTCAGAATGATTGGATTTTTCATTTTAGCATTATTCATCATATTTTGTGTATTCTCTCTATGCTCATCAGTAATCTCAACATTAGGGGAATCAACAGTGTCATTATGAGCATCAGAAAAATCATTAAGAGCCTCTATTCTTGGTTCATTCACTTCAGGCTCAGCGTGTACATCATCAGGCCTAACAGTTTGGATAGGAACAACCTCAACAGGACTTTCCATCTCCTTTCCATAATATATTCAGCCTTTTCAGACTTGTCAGTCCTCTTACTCTTCATTGTGTTCATATTTACCCCATGTTTCAGGGTCCCATTCTTCAAGATGTTTCTTCAAGTCTTCCTCCGCTATTTTTATCCATTCTTTAGATAGAATTCGAGTTTTGGACTCTCCAACTTCATCAGGAACCAACTACTTGTTTGGATTGTTATCAACATTTTCAGCAGTTGTTGGGCTTGTTCCCTCTGGTTTAGACTTACTTGATTCAGCTCGTTTGAGATTAACAATGACCAGGGCCAGGGTGTTGTCAACTTCTTTAATTTGTTTGAGCTTAATCAAGCTTTCAATAACCTCCTGGTCCAACTCCCCTTCTTCATTCAAATTTTTGTTAATCTAAGTCTCCTCCAACAGAATTCCTTGTTGTTCAATCTCCTTATCAGTCAAGGATCTTGTAATCCTTTTACTCTGCACAATCTCATCCAAAATACTATTATGCCTTTTGGCAGCTTGTTCAGCATTATCATCAATATCCAAGAGATCATAAATCGATTTTCTTTATACAGTTTTCAGGGGTTGCATTTGATCTTCCTTTTAAGCAATTGATGTCCCCTTTGCTTTTCTCCTTTCCTCCTCATCAGTTTCCCTCACCACATTTGGTTCACTGGGAAAGTTATCAATATCAGCCATCAAATCCTTCATCTCCTCATCAACACCATCATTCTTTTTCAACTCAGAGGTTATATCATCATTATTTTCTTCAGTTAAAACAACATCCTCAGTTTCACCACCTTCATCCATGATTACATCAGTTTGTGGCTCAATAGCTATAGCATCAGTTGCTATTGCTTAAGTCAAGATATTATCAGTTTGAATATGATCCACATTCTCATCAGCCTCAACCTTCTTTACTATCTCCTCATCCACCTCTTTCTCAAACACATTTTTCTTAACATCATAGTCTTGTTCACCTCCATCAGACTCATCACCATCATAACCACCATCATCATCTCTCACCTCTTCACTCTCATCACCACTGCTTCCATATGTATCACATAGATTTTTCAAGATGTCCTCCTCCACCATAGATGCATCCTTCCTCACCTCATCGACCACATGTGGATTTATCCCCCCCTTTTGGTACAGCTGAAGTCTTCTCCTCAACCTACAGGGTTTGAATCCTTTGATTTGCTTGTGCCAACAGGGATTCCAACTCAGAATTCTTCTTCCTTAACTCCTCATTCTCTCTCTCTCTCTCTCTCTCTCTCCTTAAATCAACATTTTTAACAACCGCATCCATGTATCTACCAAATAAATGGGCACCAGGGGAAAGGGAACTGGAAGGAGTATCTGACAAAGGTTTATGTATATTGGTTTGGGTTTGGATAGGTTCATGGGGTGGGCTTTCAAAAATGTTTGTGCTGGTTGAGGGTAATGAATTTGGGTTTTGGATTGAAGGCAAAGATGTGTGAGTGTGGACAATTTCAAAGGCTGGGTTAATGGGTTGGTCATTGGGTAGGTTTATAAGGTGGGCTAGGACACATTGAGGTATGTATGGTTCAATGATAGGTTGGTCTTGGGGTTTGGGTTAAGGGTTGGTTTAATGTGTGGTTTAGGGTTTCTAGGTTTTGTGTTGGTGGGGATGGAATATATGGTTCATTGTGTTGGTGTTGGGGTGGGCTTTGGGTTTGGGGTGGTTATGGGGTTTGGTTTAAGGGTTGGTTATGGAGTGAGGTTGGTGGTGTAGGAATAGGTTGGTCTTGGTTCTCCCTATGATCCTCTGCATGTATTGCTTCCACAATCACATTACTACCACCATCATTATCATCACCTTCTCCACCATCTATACCATCATCTCCATCATCACTAGAATCATCATCTTCATCACTTTCACTCTCCTCCTCAGAAATCACATCTGGGACAGGCATTATCTCCAAATTGTTATCCAACAGCCAAGGCAAAATATCAAACTCAACTTCTGGATTGAAGTTGCTTGTGGATGACAATTTTGCTATCCTCTTGTATACATTAGGATCTTACAATATATGTGTTGTGCCAATGGTTGGCAAATCAGGTAACACCCGATTGAAGATGATATGCAATAATCTTGGATAAACCAAAAATTTTTCTTTATCGTTCTTCCTCAAATTAGATTCCAAGCCTTCAAATATCATGCGGGAAAAGTTAAATGGTTGTCTGAAGACAACAGCCACTATGGCATTGGCAAGATCAAGACTCATCAAAGTCCATGACCATTTTCTGGGTCCAAACCCCTGCACAATGTGGTGTATCAATAAATGGTGAAGATTAGGTGCCCTTTTTGAATTGTCCCTCATGGACGTCACCCTGATAACCCATAGTCTCCTGGAATATCTTCGATAACCGATCAATGGAGAAATGGATTGGGTTTTCAGCATTATCTTGTAACTCCAGACTCGCTCCTATAAGTTGTTCAGTGATAATAATCGATAGTCATGCCACGATAGTCTCAATGCGCCTACCACATGCATCTTCAATTACTTGCGTAGAGTGCCAGAAATCGAGTTGATGATTCCTGTATATAATGGGGCTCTCTGTTAATGCAAATATGATGTTTGAAAGTTGTAGCCACCGGATCATCTGTTCAACTGGCCGGTTATCATCAGTTACTTGAAGCAACACACACATATTATATTCCTTCTCAAATTTATACGCCGCCATAACTGTACATACATAAACAAAAACATATTCAAAGTAAAAATTAGTCATAAAGTTCACAACTTAGGTATGTTTTAGGTTAAAAATTGAAGAAGAAAAGAAAGAATTTCTTTAAGAACCTATTCTTCGACGAATTGTAAACCTACACATAAAAACAGAGACGTTAGTGAGATGATATTAAAGCCTTAATTTCGTACGAGTAGTGTCGGAAAACTATCAATTGAAGCTTACCGAGTCGGAATTAGTGGGCTGACCAATTTAGGTTAGGAAATTAAAGAAACGATTGAAATTCTGGGTATGAGAAAACGGCAATAATGTACTTAGTGGAAGGAGGGACAAGGAAATGTAAAATTTTTTAACTCCCCCTTTTATAGTATATTCTTTGTATTTTGAAAGTAGGTTTTAAAAGAATTTTATCTTTTTGTGTGAGACAACTGTCAAAGTATCTCAGTTAAAATAACTTTCCATTTAAAACCTTGCTCGATAGAGCACATCTGTCAAACCTTGCTAGGAAAAGTTTATTCACAAAGCTTGCTAGATAAGGTTCATTTTCAAAGTTTGCTCGTCCCAGAATTTGTTCAAATATTATAAAGTAATTAATAATATAACTAAGTGGATAAAGTGAAGGAAGCTTACTTGAATATACAAGATTGCTCGAGAAATAAATCACAAGACAAATAATCAAGCATAATGCATCAAATAGGCAACCTTGCTCGAAATCAATAAAGAATCCAATAATAATAACTTAGAAATATTTCTAAATGTCAACCTTTCTCGAATATCTGAACATCACAAGCCTTACTCGAAATTACTTAGAAAAGTTAACATATATTCATTCAAGTATACTCTAAAGGCAAAGTATGCTCGAAAAGACTTTTAAGAGTGAAAGTGTGCTAGAGAAGACTTGTTATCCTTTGATACACAAGTGTGCTCTAAGCATAAAGTGTGTTCGAAAAGTAAAGTCTGCTGGATATTTTCTGAAATTAACAAGTATGCTTGGAAAACACTTGGAATAGTTTACCAACTGACAAGTGTGCTCGAAGCATGAAGTTTGCCGGGAAAACAAAGTTTGCCCGAAAACACTTGTGATTTTAGAAAATAACCTTCAAACTATAAAGTATGCTAGACAAATACATATTTCAACTAAAACACTTAAGTTTACTCTAAACAGATATGTAAAGCATATTTACACATGTATCACATAATCATCAAGTATGCTAGATAATAACAACTTTCTAAACATCCAAGTTTACTCGAATGCATAAAATCATCAAAGTCTACTCGATAACACATGAATAATTCACTTAAGTTCAGACAATCATCAAGCTTGCTCGAATGAGTTAACCAGTCAACCAAAACACCTAAGTTTGCTAGAAAGTATAAAATCATCAAAGCTTGATGGAAACAACGTATTCAGAACATGTATCACATACTTATCAAGTGTGCTTGACAAAAACCAACTTTCTAAGCAACCAAGTTTACTCGAAAGTAAATAATTATCAAAGTGTACTCGATAATACATAAATAGATCTTTAAAAGTGCAAATAAACAACAAGTATGCTCGAAAAGGATGAACTTCAAATAAAAACATCTAAGTTTACCCGAAAGGTTGAAAATCATCAAACCTTACTCGAAAGTACATATTCAAACATATTTAAGGTAAGATGCAACTCTTTTTGACTTAAACCATTTTTCAAACTGTTTTATCATTAAAGATCAAGGTTTAAGAGCAAATGGTGCATAATGAGATCAAATTTCAGTCTTATATCCTTTCAAAATATTTTCTTTTCTCTTGTTAAAAGCTCTCAGCATGAGGTCATATTGATTAAGTCGCTTCTCAGTACTTCATTCTCAGCATCATTATGACAGCTTAGGCAGGTTAATATTAGGTCTAGACTTAGCATGAATTTCATTGCCTTGGTGATATGCTTAAGGTTCAATTAATTTGCATAATACAAAAATGGATAACACTTATTGTACTATGATGTCCCATATCTCTTCTTAAAGCTTATTTGGCTTTCCCCATATCACCCTGAATTGATTCCAACCCTATGATATTTGGTCAAAATATTTTTCATGACAGACATATAAATTTATTTGATTTTTCTTTTCAAAACTTCAAACATATGTGAGGTTGAATGTTGTACTTACTTGCCACGCAGTTCGGACTTACAAGCCTTTCATTCAAGACATGACATGACTTACTTTTATGCTCCCATCTTTGTAGTTCTATAATTAAACCTCATGTTTCGATTTTCTTTCAAAATTTGTGAGCATATATCAACTGTTGGTTGAATAAGATAAAAATTTTGTTCACATTTGTTCTTTATCATGTTTAAAAGATAATTCATTTTGGTGACCAAATACCAACAGGCTCGTGTATGCCTATCATTCGGAGAGATTTATCTTGAAACATTCATATTCAATAATGTATCTCCACATTAAGCTTAGCATTTTTATTATGTTTATATCACCTCAGTTTTTACACATCATGGAAAGCAACCATACATATCAATGACTGCACTAATAGTCCTTTTAACCTATTAAATCCATATGATTGGCATAAATAATCAATGTACTATCATTTCCCAAAATGTTGGATCAATTTTCACCTAAAACCCTTTTTGAGCTTCTACAAAGCTTTTAACTGAATAGTCTTATCATATCTTTGCACCATTTCAACTTGCTCATGTTGTCAAAAACAGTTTTCTTGGAAAAAACTTCTTTAGCAAAATATTCATTTGAGCATACAAGTTTGAAACAAAAACTCAGTTTTGACTCAAGCAAATTGCAACATATTCAAGAATAATCAGATCATCAATGACACAATTAAAACAAGCAGACTCCACATAAGGTACATCCAAGACTGATTATGCAAAGCCTATCCTATCCTATCCTAATAACATCATCATTTTTAGATTATCCAAATAATCAAAACATCAGTTAAGCATAAAGATTTATCATTTCAAATCAAATGCAAACAAACAATCTTGATGTCATACTCATTCCAAATCAAACATAAGCATCATAGACACTTAAGTCACAAATATTTTCATTCAAGCATACGGATTTCATTAATCACATATTCAATCACACAATTATCATTCAAGCACATAAACTCAAACACAACTCACTCATCAAGACCATAAAGATAATCAGTGAGCACACATCATCAATCAGACCTCATCAGAGTTGATCATTCCCAAAGCTTTCAAGAGAAAGTGGAATCTGGTTTTTCAGGTGGCTTGGTGAATAGGTCAGCAAAATTGTCACTTGTATCAACTCTTTTCATTTCAATCAATCCTTTCTCATTATAGTCTCTAATGAAATGATGTATGATTTCAATGTGCTTGGTCTTAGAGTGTTGGACTGGATTCTTAACAATAAACAAAGCAGCAGTATTATCAATAAAGATAGCAGTGTTCAAGAAATTCAAACCATAATTCAGTAGTTGATTTTGAATCCATAGAACTTGTGCACAGCAGGCAGTGCAGCAATGTACTCAGCTTCGACAGTTGAGATGGACACTGTAGTTTGCTTCTTGCATTATCATGACACCATCCTATCTCCTAGAAATTGAAAACCTCCCGATGTGGACTTCCTACTCATGTTGCAGCCATCATAGTCACTGTTAGGTATAAGCAATCAGATCAAAGGCATGGTTCTTTGGATACCATATCCCCTTAATCAGTTTTCCCTTTCAAGTATCCAAAAATCCTCTTAACAGCAGTCATGTGAGACATCTTTGGACTTTGTTAGAATCTTGCACAAACACAGACAGCAAACATAATGCCTGGCCTTAAAACAGTTAGATACATTAGAGAACCAATCTTTGCTCTGTACTCATGTTCAACAACAGGCTCCCCCTTTCATCAGCAATCATCTTTTCATTGGTGTCCATTGGAGTTGAAGCAGTCTTGAGGTCTTGACACTTGAACTTGTTCAGAATGTCCTGCATAAACTTTGATTGACAAATGAATACACCATCCTTTTTTTGTTGAACTTGCAAACCCATAGAGAAATTCATTTCACCCATGGAGCTCATGAAATATTTGGACTTCATTACTTCTTCAAATTTCAAGCACATTTGTTCATTGGTAGACCCAAAGATTTTGTCATCTACATACACTTGTAGAAGGAGTAAATCTCTTCCTCTTTTCTTGTAGAATAGGGTCTTATCAGTGGTTCCCCTTTAAAACCCATTCACAAGCAAGTGATTTTATAACTCATCATACCAATCTTTTGGAGTTTGATGTAAACCATATAGAGCTTTGTTCAACTTATAGACTCTATTTGGAAAATCAGGATCCTCAAAACCTAGAGGTTGAGTCACATACACTTCCTCTTCAATGTTTCCATTCAAGAAAGCAGATTTAACATCCAGTTGTAACACTTTTATATTCTTAGAAGCAGCATAAGCTAAGAAGATTCTAATTGCTTCTAGCCTTGCCACTGGTGCAAACACTTTCTCAAAGTCAATACCTTCCTCTTGTAAGCATCCTAGTGCAACTAGTCTTGCTTTGTTCTTTATAACAATCCCTCTCTCATCCCTTTTATTTCTAAAAACCCACTTGGTTCTATTGGCAAACTTGTTTCTTGACTTATCTACAAGTTCCCACACTTGCAGATCTCTGTATTGAGCCAACTCCTCTTGCATTGATTCTATCCAACTATTGTCTTTTAAAGCTTGAACAATGTTCTTGGTTCAACTTGGGATAGAAAGAAGGAGTACAAACAGATGTTTGCAGATTCAGATGCACTGCTTGTAACTCTTTCATTAATGTCCCCAATGATGTTTTCAGGTGGATGATTTCTTTCAACATAAGAAGTTTGCACAATTAGATCAGTAGACATATTTGAATCAAGATTTGTATCATTGAGATCAGGTTCATCAATGATCAAATATGTTGTTGCATCATGAAATTCAGGAACCTCTTCTTTAAACTATTGTGAAGAAGATGCAACATTATTTCCAATGTTCAAGTTTTAAAACAAAGTTTCAAATCTTGCTTCTTTGTTTGCTTGTTCTTGACTATGATCTTGTTGGTTGCTAGGATCTACCCCATTTAGTGCATGATCATCTTGAACCTCTTGATTGTCTTGTATAACATGTTCTTGATCTTAATCTTAATCATGGTCTTGAACTTGTTCATTTTCAGCATTTGAGGCATCCTTAATGAATGAATATTCTATCTTTTTACCAGCAACCTTGGACCATAGCTTGTCCAAATCAGTTATCTGTTCAGAATTTTCTATATGGACACTTGTCTTGTAAAGAGTTTCATCAAAGTCTTCAGAATAAATCTTTAAAGACTTGATTAATTTCTCAAGGTCAAAACAGCCATGATGCTCCATCCACAATATTATTAAACTGATTCTCATTGAATACCACATCAGAAGACTCAATCACACTCAAATGATCTTTAACATAGAATCTATAAGCCTTTTAGTGTATGGAGTATCCAACAAAGAAACAATCCAAGGATTCTGGTTGAAACTTGTTGAGATTGTCCTTGGTATTCAATAGTGAGCACTTGCAACCAAAAGGTTTGAGGAACTTGATGTAGGGTTTCCTTTTGAACAAAATATCATAAGGAGTTTTGTTATGACTTTTGTTGAGAAGAACCTTGTTCTGAAAATAGCATGTTGTATTAATGGCTTGTGCCCAAAAAGTAACAAGTAAATAAGCATCCGCTAATATGGTCCTTGCAGCCTCAATGAGTGTTTTGTTTCTTCTCTCTGCAACTCCATTTTGTTCGGGAGTTCTAGTGGCACTGAATTGTTGTAGTATTCCTTTTGAATTTCAAAACTCATCCATTACCCCATTTTTGAACTCAGTTCCATTGTCACTTCTCATAACCTTCACCCTTACGTCCAACTGATTCTCAATCCTTGTCGCACAACTTTTGATAAGTTCAGCAGCCTCATCTTTGGTACTTCGTAAATAAACCCATGTGTATCTTGAGAAATCATCAATGATCACCAAGCAATACCTTTTCTTCCTTATACTAGGAAAACTCATAGGACCAAAGAGATCCATATGAAGCATTTCCAGTACATTTTCAATTGAGTTCACAAGTTTTGCTTTGTGTGATGACTTCTGCTGCTTACCCTTTTGACATAAAATGCATTTGTCATCAAGCTTGAACTCCCTTGTAGGTAAACCAATTACATGCTCACCCTTAACAAGTTTGTTCATGTTCTTTAAGTTGACATGACAAAGATTTATATGCCACAATTTGGTTTCATTTTCAGTGGCTTTTGACACAAAACAAGTTCCGCCCCTAGAAACTGCATCACACATTTCTAGAAGCCATCATCATAATCATATATGGAGGAATTACAAATTCAGGTTTGAGGATGAAACAGTGAGAATCGTCAAATCCAACCTTATAACCTTTATCACACATTTGTGAGATGCTCAAAAGGTTATATTGTAATCCTTCCACATAGAACACATTGTCAAATGACACTTTGTCATTGGTTAGAACACCTTTCCCCACAATTTTCCCTCTATTTTCATCACTCCCAAATGCAACAGGTCCTTCAAATTTTTCTTCATAGTTCACCTCTGACCTCTTGTCACATGTCATGTGCCTGGAGCTTCCACTGTCCATATACCATACATCATTGACTGGTGTGGACTGTTCCTGCACAAATCAAACGGAATTGATTAGTTATGTGATGAAATACAAGCATCAACAGCTTGCAAATCATCATTAACAATGGCAGTTGTTGCATCGGTATAGGGAACAACTTTGGGTCCTCATAAACAACTTCACAGGATCCATCAGAATCATCTGTGTCATATCCAGTTTCATCTGATGTTTCCACATATGGAACTATACTCATGCATTCTTCAGTGACATATTCTTTCTTCACAATTGAGACCAATGTTTCACATGTTACTTTAGTTTCAGTTCTTAGTTTCCAAAGGAATCCTTGGGGTTCAAACCCATGTTTCAACAAAAATTTCTCATCACCATTTAGCTCTCTTGGCTTCTTCTTTAAGAACACAACCTGTTTATCCTTATTCTCTACTCTTGGTGACCCATCAGACTCATCAGACTTCACAGACTTGGAGTCTTTGTTAGAGACAATTCTGATGGGTTGTGTGTTCATTTGAATTTTCTTGTTCACTTGTTGAACCACATTCCTCTTCACTTTCTTGTCTTCAGGCTCAATCTTCTTTTCACCTTTTATTTCTACCCTTCTTACAGCCTTATCAATTGGCTTCTTGCCTTTGCCCAAATATTTATCATACTTCTCCTTGTAGTAACCAAAATCTTGTCCAAACTTTGTTTCATTTGGGACATTAATTGGTGTGAATGTAAACCTTTCATGACAAGAGTCAGTGTGATGACCATACTCATCACAATGTTTGCACCAAACTTTATCCTTGAAGCTCTCACTTGACTTTCCTTTCTTATATCTTTCACTTGGTCTTGGGGGTTCAATACCAATTGTTTTCTGAGTTTTGAGACCATCAAAATCAATTGAGAATGGTACAAATTCTTTAATTTTGATGTCTAGCCTTTCAACTGTACTCTTCACAAAGACTATTCTTTGCAAATTCAATGGTTCATCATCTGCATTTCCTCTAAACCTTGATTGTCTTCTCTCATATTCTTCCACACTTTCAACTTCACCAACATCAAATAGCTCTTGACTTGAGAAAACAGGGTATACAAGAATAAACTGATTACTGGTCAAGGTTTCTTCAGTCTTTTTCTTGTTATAAACCTTTTTCCCTTTCATTACTTCTTTGCTTGGAGGTCTCACAGCATTATAGTTACCCTTTGATGGACCACATATGTCAAATGACACATGTTTCCTTCTCATTTGTTCATGATGTTTTCTCATTTTTGGTGTGAGATTTGGTAACAAAGGAAGTTTGTCAATTGAGCTTGGTTTCCCTTTCTTTTATCCTTGGAACCATTTTCAGTTGAACATTGATCACTAGAGTCACTTAAATCATCTTTATTCAAACAATCTTCATCGGAGTCATCCTCAGAAACTTGAATACCAACATTCTTCTCTTCTTTCACTTATTCATTCACAACAAACTCTCCCTTTTCATCAACTTCCACCAACTTATAATTTTCAAAGAATTCTTCCTTATCTTTGAACACATCTCTGAACTGGTTAAGATATGCATTTCTCTTTTCTTTGTCAACCTTTAATGAATAGTTATCATTGAAAGGTGGAGGAACAACCTTGTATTTATCTTCTTCTTTGATCTTGTTAAGCTTCCCACAGATGTTTCCAGTTAAAACTAGATTTTTTAGGAACTCATTTCAACTTGAAGTGTGGTGTTCTTCAATTTTTCATCCAAAAACATCTTCTTCAATTCATTTATCTCAGTGGCATACCTGGACTGTACCATGTAACTATCCATACAGTCATGTTCAAGGCTTTTGATTCTATCTTCATAGGTCATGTCACTAGCCTCATACACACTAAAAATAATCTGCTTCTTAAAGCATTCACTTTCAAGCTTACCAACTGTCATTCTTAGTGATTCAATCATTTAAAGTAATTCAAGTTTTGAGTTTGAATGTGCCTGAGATGTAGATGATTCAGCTTCATTTTCAATTTTAGCCATGAATGCCACATTTGCCTTTTCAATATCATTGGCATGATCACTCAAGTCAAATCCACCTTCTTGTTGAGCAGCTACTGCAACATTCCTTGTTTTCTGGGTTGATTGACATTGTTTATGTTGGTGTTTGTAGGAGCTTGTGGAGGGTCCTATTGGTGATTATTTCTTTGAAAGTTTTGGTGTTGGGGGGTAACTTGATGGTTATTCTATGGTTGTTGATTGTTGTTAAAGTTTCTCTGTTGGCCTTAATTCTGGTTCTGGTACTGATATCGATTTCTTGGTTAAGCTAACTGATTGTTTTGAAAATTTATTGGTTGATTGCACTTCCTTGCAAAATGTCTTGGTTACTGACAATTGTAGGAAATTGCTTTTGATTTATCAAATCCAATCCTGTCACTGAGACCAGAATCAAAGGATCTTCCAGTTCTGTTAAACAATCTCTTGCTCCTCAAGGCTAGCATAGCAGCTTGCCATTATAGATCCATGTCTTCAAGGTCATCTGCATCAATTTGCTCAAGGTCCTCTTGAACAACACTGGTATGGATAAGGTTCTTGGCAACAAAGGCTGAATCAGTAAACATTGAGAATACGGCTTGGTACTCATTTCCTTGATTAGCATTGACACCACTATAAGGAGCATGCCCACTGGCCATAGAAGATGTGTCATTGTTATCAATCAGTTGGACATTAAATCTTGATTGTCCACCCTGATTACTTGAACTTCCAGCAACAAAACTCCTTGGTGTATCACCACCATGCTCACTTGGCTCTTCTATTATTGGAATTTGTTGTTGATTCTTTGTGGACAAGTTTCCCATGGTTGCAATGAGTGCATTGGTCATTTGAAAACAAGGTCTGTCTTCCTTGATCATTTCATTTTCAATCATTTCAATCTTTGCTGCTTGCAAGAAGAATATCACATCACCAAGCTTAAGTTCTGAAAAGTTTGGTTTCTGCCTAATGAATTTGCTGGTAGTATACCATTCTTTTGATAAAGATGAAAGCGATTTTGTATTCTATCAGAATATGTGACTGCATAATCAGTTGCCCCGATTTCATTGACAATACTCAGGAATCTTTCCAATACAGACTTCAGTTTTTCACCATCTATATACTTGAATCGGTCAAGTTGTTGCTTCAGCCTTTTTTTCTTGATATTCTTCAGTTCTGTATTTCCTTCAAACATCTCCAACAAAGCATCATACATGGCTTTTGCTGTTGTATGGTGAGCAACTTTGGCCAAAATTTCCCATGATAAGCCCAACTTCAGCATGGCTAAGGCTCTGTCATCCTTCTTCTTCATTCTGGCCTCAACAGTCTGATTGTTGTTGATTCCATCTAGTCGTTCTTGATAGAATGCCACATCTCTACATCTTTGTAGCAAACTACGGATTCAAACAGCACTTTCCATTTGATATAGTTTTCCTATCCGTACAATCTAGGTGTCTTATTAGTAACCTCTTGCTCATCCTGAGAACCAGACATCATTTTTTGGTATTTTTGAAAAATTTGAAAAACTTGAACAAAAACTTACTTTTTTGAAAAATAATCAGATCTGTTGATAAAATCCTTAGATCTGATATATCTGGACGGATTAGAGCAAGATCTATGATAAAAATTAAAACTTTAATGTAGATAAGAGAAAGAAGACACTTTTAAACCTAACAAATATTGCAGATCTGGTAAAAATGAAGAACAGGACAGCCGACGTCACAAATAAATGGAGCAGTTGTCAGCTGACGTCACTCTTCATCTTCAAAATCCGTAATAATCAGCAACGATTCTTCACCCAAATAGCACGAACCAGCTCTGATACCACTTTTCGGTCCCGTATATATCGCTCAATCACTCACTATGCCACTGTCTTAACCCACACGTTAAGTGTTAACAAGAAGGTTAACGACTTGCTATTTTAGGTAAGAACAATAGAGTATTAATGGCGGAAACACTAACACCCTAAATGTTGCTAAATAGACACAAAGGTAACAAACACACATTGTAACTCAAAAGATTTTCATTAGTATTAAGTCAGATACAACGAAAATCAATTAGGGTTTCAGAATGGAATATTTGGATTTTATGGCAGATTTTCGTGCAGGAATAAGTCAAACGTCAAAATCACAATCAGGTCTAGGTGTCGTCTGTCATAGGCGTGCCCTAAATTATTCCTTTTATAGGCCTGCCCTGACACCTGACATTCATTCTGGAACCCCTAATGATAATGACATTACATATTCAAACGAAATACAAAAGATTCTAAGTGTAAACAGGTCTTCGAACAAACTTTGCAGCTTTTGTCTTCTTCGAGCAGACCTAGTAACCATAAAGTATGCTGGTAAACAGTTCTCCGGGCAGACTTTACTTAGGATATTTCCATAGAAAATATCCATCTAGCAGACTTCAATCCTCTTGACCATATCAAACTTTGCTCGATATAGTCCTACGAGCAAACTTGTTTTTCAGAGATCCCTTCAACTCTTTGTTAACTTTAACTTATTGAACAAATCCAACCGTGCTGGTAACACTGTAGCATGTGCCGGTAACACTATAGATTGTCCTTAGTTGAACCTTGCTCGGCAGAAGTACTTAGATAAATTCTTGATCAACTTCCTTCAAGCTTGCTAGGACCACTGATTATTAAGAATAAACCTTGCTAGATCTTCCAAAAGACTTGGTATCAACTTGGTTTAGTCAAGAGTTTGCTCGGAAACAAACCTTGCTTGACTTGAAGAATAACCTTGATATACAAAGTGAAGTATGCTCAAACTTACACTTAAGAGGACTTCAAGAATATAACCTTGCCCGAAAGACAAAATACCTTGCTAGATTAAGTAAAGCTTGCTGGGAGGCCTAAGTGTGCTTGGTATCCATACTTAGTCATTTTCAGAGAGGTTGAGAAGATTCAAATCTCCCCTATGTCTTTTCTTGTTATTTCTTCGACCCAACATATATTTTAACTGTCAATGATGTGAGCTTTTTGCAGTTTTTAACTATTTAAGCAATAGTCAACAGTGCCACGCTGTCGTAATATTATTATATTTCAAAATTTATGTTTTATTTATTTGCAACAATTAATTATATTGTTGAATCATTTTTTTAATTAGGTAGAAAGGAAAAGTGAAAAACTAAAATTAAGATGCCATTAATCAAATGTTCCAGTGACGCTTGAAAAACCATTATGTTGATGTACTTCTTGGAGTATTCAGACAATTATTTGTTATGATGCTTGAAAAGCCATTATGTTTATTTAGACTACTATTTGTTAGTGATTCACGAAAATATGAACAGATCGATCCATTGGATGTATAAAGATATGAACTTGAATTTAAATATAAAATGTACTTAAGTGTACCCAATATTTATGAATATATGAAATGAGAAAAGTGGATACGGTGCTTTGAGAAACCTAACCTTACACGTAAAACTTATCAAAACTACGTTGTTTTGATTAAAATTCCGCTAAACCCAATTAAAGCACCAAAAAAATCATGCCCCCTAATTTTGTTCCTATTATCCTTCGCCTGATTGTTGGCAAACATTTTCTTCCTCAATCCTCAGATTGATTGATCTCATAGATAATAAAAGGACGTGTAACTCCCATAGTGTAAGTCCAATTCAAAATTAGTTATCAGTTAGTCAGAAATTAAGTTTATTTTTTTATCTCATATCCTAAACTTGAGTTCAAAATCTGAACTATATATAAAAACAAAAACTTCTAGGTTTGTGATGTTATGGTTCTTAATCTAGGGAAATTGCAAGTTTTCCAACTATAATTACAATAAAAAAACTGCTATTAAACAATTTTTATTGAAATATTTTTAAATGTAGTTGTTTAGTTTTGTGTTTAATAATATAACAGCTAGTTTTTATACCCGCCATATGAGATGTATATGGAATCTTTAAACAAACTCATTGCATACTACAAACACAAAACCACCAAAGTATCCACAATCTATCTAGTAAAAACCACCAAACTTCCCACAATCTATCTAGTTAAAATATAAGTTACTGGAAACACCACACAAAAGTACATTGATTCATATATTCTCTACTTGGTTTTGTTAGAATTATTACTCTTGTAATATCTATCATACATTCATATATTTTATTAGTGTGACAATATGAGATATTGTAAAATCCAAAAGTCTTGCAATCATGGAGCTTATATTTTTGCTAGCATTTTAATTTTTTATGTGATGTTCTAGAAACAACCATATGCATGCATCAGTTTAACGAAATTACAAGGCTTCTGACAAAGCAAAAGTGTTTGTAATGTGTTTACCAGGAAGCGTTTCATGCAACAACCCATAGTTGCATAGTGATGCAGAAAGATTAAGTTTTTATTCTCCTAGCAATAATCATGAAGTTGAAAAAAATAATTATTCTTAAGTCATGAAATCATGGCTAACTTCATATATCCAAATTTAACAATATAGACTATATATATATATATATATAAAACCATGTATATTAATTAACAAATTAAATTAAAATATAATATGATTGTATCACCTTGTCTATGAAATCAGATTCACAAACTGAGTTGGCATGGCTTGTTCATTAACATTTTAACAAAGTGACACAATATCTTTAAAATATCAAATACGCATTGCATCAAACACCTTATAGACATAGTTAAGGTTAACAATTCAATTATAGGTTTAGATATTCATGGCTGCAATTCTGGTTACTTGTTTCCAAGCACTACAGTGTCCACGCTAAGAATCCGTCATCATCAGCGCCGGTGTAGCACAATTGTTAAAGCATTGCATCAAAAACCTCATGTGTGGACCGTACCTAAGGTCATAAATATTCACAACAGAGTCTCAGAAAACCACCATAACATTTTTAAAGCACAAACGGGAATATATGCATTTCATCGAACACCTCATGTGCACAACGTCTAAGGTCACTATAGAAGTAAGGAACTTCACGCCACCTCCATATATGGCCGGAGCTGGCAGCAAGGGCGAATACCCCATTTTCTCTCTAAGAACGAAAGAAATACATGCAAAGAACTCAATCATGTGTAAAACCATCACAGTTCGAAAACATAGTTACCCAAATCGATTACAGTGGAAATTGTGGTGACATCCAATTCAGAGAATAATTAATCGACCAGACAAATAGGCTGAGCTTCAGACTACCTCCGCCATCGCTGCAGCCTATAATTCCAAAATGGAATCCAACAACGGCCACCGCCGCCACCTAGGATGACCTATAACGGTCACCGGCAACGATGGTTTACCACCACCTACGTCTGTCGTCGCCATAGATGGCTCAACAGTCGTATACAGTCGTAGTTGGAGAGGATGAAAGGAATATAACTTAGAGCAAGAGAAATGGAAGCACCATCTATCTGAAGAAAAGGAATAACAAAAAGAAAAGTTGTGGAGCAGCTACGTGTAAACTCAGAACGTGCGTAAGCAATACGTGTCAAGAATCAGAAAGTTATGTGAAATTAAAACCCACATAGCATGTTGTACAATCACTTTTTATGTAGTAATGCAAATGTACAACAGCAAATACAACACATAAAACATGAAGTACATGATAGTCTAGTAGAAGTGGTGTTTTAATATATATATATAATTTTTTTTCTTTGAAAAGTCCGATATCAAATAATTATGAAATCTGAAATTTAAGAGTATAAAAAACACAAAAATATGTTGGGATTCCGGATCACTGCATACTGTTAACGGGAGTACTAGATCTTGATTTGTCTGATGGAAGACGCATTCGCTAGATCTGTTCCTGAGGTATGTATGTATCACAATGCACTTCATATTGATTTGATTGTTTGTTTGTTAATCTTCTATGCAGGTCTTGGATTTTTTCCGAGTGGATCCCGCTAAAGGTCTCACCGATATCCAGGTTATTAGTCCCTCTCTGTTAGTAGCAGTAGTAGTCTTATATTGCATTTTTATTATTTATTAAAATAAAATACTTTTATTTTAGGTCTCAACTCATGCTCGCATTCACGGCAGAAACGGTATGTTTCTTCTCTGGAGTAAATAGTATCATCTAATTAGTATTTAAACTTAAGGACATATATATGCTATACTTTTTATTTATGCCTAACAAGTTGCTCTTTTTGTTGCAGTGTTGCCTCAAAAAAAAAGTAAGCCTTCATTTTCTGCTCCTACATGTATTTTTTGTTAATATTCAAATCTCACTGAATACAGGCACTCCATTTTGGAAGCTGGTTCTTAGTCAGTTTGATGACTTGCTTGTTAAGATCCTGATAGCTGCTGCTATTGTTTCTTTTCTATTGGCATTGGTTAATGGAGAAACAGGCCTAACAGCTTTTCTCGAGCCTTCTGTAAGACACACTTACATCATCATGTACTTATTTTATGTTTTTTCTAATAACCTTTTCTGTCGTTTGGGCTTACACATAACTTTTTATCATACTGGCTTCCAGGTTATTCTCATGATACTGGCTGCAAATGCTGCTGTAGGAGTAATTACAGAAACAAATGCTGAAAAGGCCTTGGAGGTATGTCAGTGTACTGTGTATATGAAAATTTATTGAGAATGCACGACATGACTTCATATCATTCGTATCTTTATGTTTTTCTAATGTTTCTTGCCTGTTACACTCTGTTAATCTCAACCTCTAATTCTCTCCAAATCCTTCTGCCTTAGTATGCATTCGTATCTTTATGTAGATTTTCTGGAATAAAAAAGTTTATTTTAGTTGTTTTATAGGCTAAGTTATTGTTTCCCTTTTCTACTTGTTGCAGGAATTGCGTGCCTATCAAGCAGATGTTGCAACAGTCATGCGTAATGGTAAGTATTTGACGCTATCATTTCTGTATAATGTATGTATGTGTACAGTGTACACGCGCGCACACGGTTTTTTACTTTCTTTTACTTTCATTTTTCAATTTTTATCTTCTTTTTTTCATTTGCAGGCTGCTTTTCCATCCTTCCTGCTACAGAGTTAGTTCCAGGGGACATTGTTGAAGTTAGTGGTATGTTTGATTTTATATCTTTAATAAAAACAAAAGCATTCTCTAAAAATCCACAATGCCATCAATGAATAATGTATATGTATTGTTTTTCTCTCGTGGGTTATCCAATGAAAAGTTGGTTGCAAAATTCCAGCAGACTTGAGGATGATTGAGCTGTTAAGTGATCAACTACGTGTTGATCAAGCAATTCTTACAGGTATGATCTTTATTTGTTATCGTTTAATTTCTTAAATTTATAAGTCTGTTCACTCTGGTTTTGTTGTTGACTGTCATATATGCTATATTTCAACAAGTGACTATTTTTTTGTGGTGCTCTAGTTCTAGTCTTACATGCTTAACTTGAGCATCATTGATGTACCTTTATTTAACTATTTAAGTTGACTGGTAACATAGACCTGTAGAAAATATTTTGACAATTCAGGTGTTTTTATATCTAACAGGTCAAAAGGATAAACTTTAGCTTCAAACAGAACGGGTCAATTGGGTGGAAAGGTCACCCAAAGTGTCATTTTTGTGCACAAAACCTATTAAAATCAGGTTAATAGAAAATATTAGATTATTATTGAAATAATATAACTTTTGTAATTATATTTGAAAGTAATAGTTTTTAAAAAACTTGGACATATAGCGTTTTTCGTTAAATCATCCTGATGTTACACATTTCTGAATCACCCTCATTGCAGTATATATTGGAAAATTACCTCATAGTTTTACTTTTTTTATTCTAGTGTATTTTATTGTTGCTAAATACTAGCAATAATCTTTTGTTGCTAGATTGTTTTGTGGAGAAAATAATGAACTACACACGTGTCTAATTTTGACAACAGGTGAGAGTTCTTCTGTGGAGAAAGAGCTTGAGTCCACAATAACGACTAATGCAGTGTACCAAGACAAAACTAATATCCTCTTTTCGGTATGAGTTTAAAACGGTTATAATTGAGACACTATTTCATAGACAACAGAAGATATAGTTTTTTTGTCTAAATTTATAATTAAGGATTAAACTGAGAGTCAAATGTTTTTATATTAGAGCGTTAGTTCAATTATTCTATGAGCTGCCTTTTTCTCATGCTTTATGATATGCTTTTTCATGAAAGGTAGCCCAAAAGTTCAGAAATAAGTTGCTTTCATATTATTGTCCCATGAGAGAATTAATGAATTGATGATGTCATGCCAGGGAACAGTAGTGGTTGCTGGTAGAGCAAGAGCTGTTGTGGTTGGAGTTGGTTCTAATACTGCAATGGGCAGCATACGTGATTCTATGTTGAAAACAGAGGACGTAAGATTGTATATATATGTGTGTGTGTGTGTGTGTGTGCATGCGCGCGTGTGTACTAAAATATAATTGCTATATATACGTGTGTACGTGCGCACACACGCGTCTGTGTACTAAAATTTAATTGCATTTAAATGCAGGAAGCAACACCACTCAAAAGGAAGCTTGATGAATTCGGTACTTTCTTGGCCAAGGTTAAAGACTTTCTATGATTGCTCTCTATATGAAATATGTATCAAGGTTTATTAGTAACATACACATCTTATTATGATAATAACAGCATTCTCCTAAGTCCTAATATTTAAAAAGTAAGCGTTAATATAAGCAATTTGAATGGCATCACCTAATTTACTTTACGTTTTAAAGTGAGACTGAAACTTCTCAATTTAGGTGATAGCTGGTATTTGTATACTGGTGTGGATTGTTAATATTGGCCACTTTCGAGATCCTGTACATGGAGGCTTTTTTCAAGGTGCTGTTCACTACTTCAAGGTAAATGTCTATGTATTTGTGTTCTAGATGTGTGTTTAGCATACCCAAGTGTTCAAATAAAAGTCCACTTATTAGATGTATGTAAAAGTGACTACATGTTTATCTGAATCGTGTTACAATGGAGAAAGAACCCTCAATATAAACAAGAAATAAAACCCAAGAGAAACCTATCTTTGGCCTGTGAGTCGTGTTCATTTGAATGTATTACTTGCAACAATTGATCTTTACCTGAGTAGATTGCTGTTGCTCTTGCTGTTGCTGCAATTCCAGAAGGTCTTCCAGCTGTTGTTACAACGTAAGTGATTTGCTTTTATTCATGTTCACAGTCTTTATTAGAAACAAACAATGGATTTGTTTTGTAAGCTTTGAAGTTGTTCGATCTGTACCTCTAATGTTATTATCTAAAATAAGATAGACATGCTTAGTTATTATTTATCTGTTATATTTACTTAACAGCTGTTTGGCTCTTGGAACAAAAAGAATGGCTCGCTTGAATGCTATTGTGAGATCATTGCCTTCTGTAGAGACGTTGGGCTGTACTACAGTGATTTGCAGTGACAAAACTGGTACTCTGACCACTAATATGATGTCAGTTTCTAAGGTGGTTTCTATTTCTTCTTGTTTTGTTTATCTTTTTGACAATGCTGAAATGACATTACTATCCCTGAACTTCTGGAGTAAATTTGGATGTCAATGCTTCTTTTCTTGTTCTTGATGATGATTTAACATGCCTATGAACCTTCGGGAATAATATTAAATTACGCAAATACCTATTATTTTTTTGTTTTTATTTTGTCAAGATTTCTGTGCTCCAATCTGCCAGTCATGGAGTTGTAGCTGCAGAGTACAGTGTTAGGGGTACGACCTATGCACCAGAAGGTTCTATTTTTGATAGCATGGGATTGCAGGTAATATATATATATGTGTGTGTGTGTGTGTGTATTGAGTAATACATGAATAAAGACCTCTATTAGTGTGGTATTCATATCAGTATTTGTTTATGAACATTTGCAGCTTGATTTTCCTGCTCAATTTCCTTGTCTCCTTCACATTGCAATGTGTTCAGCTCTGTGCAATGAGTCAGTTATACAGTACAATCCCGACAAGAAAAATTATGAAAAAATTGGCGAGTCAACAGAGGTTGCTCTTCGTATACTGGCAGAAAAGGTTGACTCTCATATCTAACTCACGAATTGAATGGCATTTATTTTTTCTTATTTTTGTTTTGTTTGATTTGTGTGACTGATCTTATCAGGTTGGTCTTCCTGGTTTTGACTCTATGCCTTCTGCTCTGAATATGTTGACCAAGCATGAACGGGCAGCTTACTGCAATCATTATTGGGAGAATCAGTTTAAGAAGGTTTTGGTTTTTGTGATTTTTATTTACTTCATGTGTATAAAAGTTCACTTAATATTGTATATGTGTACCATGATACTTGTTATATATGCTTGAAATGCATGCAGATCTCTCTTTTGGAATTTTCTCGTGATCGCAAAATGATGAGTGTTCTTTGTAGTCGAAAACAGATTGAGATTATGTTCTCCAAAGGTGCTCCTGAGAGCATACTTTCTAGATGCACAAGTGTTCTTTGCAATGATGATGGTTCCACTGTTCCTCTAACTGCAAATATTAGGGCTGAGCTTGAATCCAGATTTTCTAGGTTGACTATTTTTCTTCAATATGTGTTTAATAGTTAAGCATATAAAAATACGTAGGAAATGTTACCTGCCCACATTAAAGTATTAGTTTGTCTGTTTTTACTCCTTTTTAGTCCTCACTTTAATTTAAATCCTGAAAGTGTTGTTCTTTCTGTTTCAGCTTTGCAAGAAAAGATACCTTAAGATGTCTAGCACTTGCCTTAAAAAGGATGCCAACAGGTCATCAGAATATTTCTTTAGATGACGAAAAAGACCTTACCTTTATTGGGTTGGTATGCCTTCTTTCTATAACAACCAATGTTCTGCACTTCTGCTGTACCAGTTGTCTCTTGCTTGAGGGTATATTTGTAATTTTGTTTTTTTATAATTTGCGTATAGGTTGGAATGCTTGATCCACCAAGAGAGGAAGTAAGAAATGCTATACTGGCGTGCATGACAGCTGGCATACGTGTTATGGTCGTGACTGGGGATAACAAGGTAACTAAATTACTTTTTGGTCCTCAAAATGAGAAGGCGATTATTATTGTAATTGGAGATGGAACTTCCAGACTACTGCAGAATCACTGTGTAAAAAGATAGGTGCTTTTGATGACTTGGAAGATTTCGGGGGGCGTTCATTCACTGCTTCTGAGTTTGAAGACCTCTCACCTTCTGAAAAGACTGCCGCACTGCAACAGATGACACTTTTCACTAGGTATAAATGTCATAGATTTTGTGTGAAATGAATATTTTACCCATGGCTGTGTTGATGTTGTACCATTCAGGGTTGAACCATCCCACAAAAAGATGTTGGTGGAAGCACTACAACACCAAAATGAAGTGGTAAGTTTAATGATGCAGTGTCTTATCATTTTATTTTATTTATTGTTGCACGAATCATGGTAGATTTTTGTTTTAAGGTTGCTATGACTGGAGATGGAGTGAACGATGCACCTGCACTAAAGAAGGCAGATATAGGAATTGCAATGGGATCAGGAACAGCAGTTGCCAAGGTAATGGATACAAATCGGTTCGTTTAAAACTTAAAACGGGCCATTTAATAATCAGTTTACACTTGTTTGGCCGGGTAGCCAATCCGCTAATCTTTTTTGTTAGCTTTTTAATAAGGTAACATTTCTTGTAAATAAAACCTTGGAACTTCAGAACGGTGTGAAATTTATTGTTTTACTGGTTTTAAAATGCACGCATAATGCGTGATGCGCACGATGCGTTGATGAGATTGCATCAGATGAAGTGATGTACTGCGATTCCCTAATGCGAAGATGATGCGCTTTAAATCGCATAATGCACTAAAGAGGTTTGGTGCGCACATTTCCGAGTTAAAGTGAGTTTCTGAATAGATTACTTGTACCGTATGCAAAGACCACTTGTATACAAAGAGTTAAAGACTTACTTTTGCTATACATAAAGCCTCTTTGGTGTTACTATAGTTTTTCTTTTGAAGTTATATATTTTAATCTCTTCTTATTTAGTGTTTAAAATTTAACCAATTAAAAATAACACTTACAAATAATTTTGTAGTAATTTTAAATTACAAATACGCGCACACTACGCATCAGTATTTTGGATCAAAACGCATATTTCTGCATTGCGCATTTATAACCAAGCTCGTTTTAGCTTTCTCTGTAGGGTCTCATAGTAGCATGTTTTTAGTTGCAATGATACTATTGCTCAGTTTTTATTGGAGCAAAAACAATAGTTAATAACATCTCGCTAACTGAATTATTGTCAATGTGTGCATCATCAGAGTGCTTCAGATATGGTTCTAGCCGATGATAATTTTGCTACTATTGTTGCAGTAAGCTTCTTATAGTCAACCATATTATCATTTGCAGTAGCCTTTCTGTTAATAATCTACTGTGGGTCCTATAGGCTGTTGCAGAGGGAAGAGCAATATACAATAACACAAAACAATTCATAAGATATATGATTTCTTCAAACATAGGAGAAGTGGTCTGTATCTTTGTTGCAGCTGTACTAGGAATACCTGACACCCTTGTCCCTGTAAGCTGCTTCCCGTCACTGTATTTGGTGACGTTACATTATTGATCCCGCCCTTTTACATTTTCCGTTAATGCATTCCAGGTGCAACTCCTATGGGTGAATTTGGTTACAGATGGATTACCTGCTACAGCTATTGGTTTCAATAAGCAAGATTCAGATGTTATGAAGGCTAAACCGCGAAAGGTATGCTTTTCGTTAATTAACATTTTTTTATACAGCGTATTATGAATATATATATGTATTCTTCACAGGTTAATGAAGCTGTTGTGACTGGATGGCTATTCTTTCGTTATTTAGTGATTGGAGGTATTCATAAACTTTTTATCATTATTTCATCTTTTTTCAATATAACTATCTAAATAAAATAACTGGATTGATATGGCCGAGTCGCGTGACAAATGCAGCTTATGTTGGACTTGCAACTGTGGCGGGTTTCATATGGTGGTTTATTTACTCAAACACTGGTCCAAAGATACCATATAATGAACTTGTAAAGCTTTAATTAATCATACTTGGTATTTTTTTTTTAAGTTTTTTCTAATCAGTCAGATTTTTACAACACATGTTCTTGGTGCAGATGAATTTTGACAGTTGCTTGAAACGTGAAACTGTATATCCTTGCAGTATATTCAGTGATCGACACCCCTCAACTGTAGCAATGACAGTTCTTGTTGTTGTTGAGATGTTCAATGCTTTGAATAATCTCAGCGAAAATCAGTCCCTCGCGTGAGTATTATTAATTAATAATTTACTGTGTTTGATTTTGAGTGGTTAACTAATGAATGTTTCTGACAGTGTTATACCTCCTTGGAGTAATTTATGGCTTGTGGGGTCTATTGGGTTGACCATGTTACTTCACTGTCTCATTTTGTATGTGCCACCTCTTTCCGCTCTCTTTTCTGTAAGTATTTATATATTTCATGGAACTAATATTTTACTTGTTTATTTTCTTGTATGCATGTGAATGAGTTTTCCATTGTAGGTGGTGCCATTAACATGGGATGAATGGATTACTGTCTTGTATTTATCTTTTCCTGTGAGTTGTTTCACTCATAGTTAAAATAACAATTGTTTTTGCACGTGAGTAATGTGCTTTTTTTTGGTCTTATTTATTATGTAGGTAATTATTATTGACGAGATATTGAAATTGTTCTCGCGAAAATCTACTGGTATGCTTTCAATTTATCATATCATGGACCATTTGTTGGCATATATATTTAGGGTGGATTTGAAGTTGTAGTTTTATTAAGATGGGATTTGTGTTATGAATGTAGGGATGAGACTGAATCTGAGACTGAGGAGGAAAAGGGAAGTACGTGATAAATGATGAGTGTGATAAAAAGGTAGAATACAATATATACAAGGTATTGTAATAGAATATGGTAGACATTTTTATGTTTTATATTCAGACATGACATGTTACCACCAGTTAATTGATTTATACATTCAATATTGCAATAAAATGTTTACGGGACTTGTATTTTACCAACAAACTTGCCAATATATGTCCCGTTTTCTACAGGATAATATTAACAAAATAAACTTGGAACCAATGAGAAAGCGATACGTAAATGATATAAATTCACTTTTTTACAAGTTTTACATTATGCTAAGACCAATAGTAGGTTATTGTGTAACTTTCAAACTATGTTCTTTCTGACACTATTGCAAGCTTATATTAGTTCCAATAATAATCCCCTTGGCTTCTAAGCTCATGTTTATGGTTCGGCCATGCGTCTCTATCCTCCAAGTGTTGGTCAAATAATTAACATTTATTAATTCGAGGAAGCAAAAGTTAAAGCCGAAAGATGTACACTGAAAGCATCAAGAAGAGGACAATCATCTTAGAGTAAGGCCAATACTTGAGCTGGATCAAGGGATCTTATGAGTCGAGGAAGGAAATGTCCATACATTAGAAATTTTCTGAAAAGGCATAATCTAACAGGCAAAGGGGCGTGAACAAGAATTTACATTACTAAATTTGTTGCGATGCTATTTGGCGGGAGTTCCAAGTCGAATGAATCAGACATCGACATCGGAAGATCAAAAGAATGTCAAAAGAATGTCAAAAGTTTCGAACAAAGTTACAGTTTTGAGGAACTAACTCTTTGAATCCTAGATAATACAAAAAAAGAGAGATTCAAAATATTCAATGGGAGTAAACATTAATCCACACAACATATTTTCCTATAGTTCAAATACACCTGTAAATTCATAATTACGTTCTAGAACCGTAATCACTAATTTACCTTACAAGATTACTTTGTAAATTCACAATTACGTACAAGATTCCATCATGAATCATAATGCTAGGGTGACCTATAACAAATAGTACTTCTAGTTAATCAAAAAGCTAAGTCAAAAGATCGCATGTAAATCGAGCATCACTTGAGTAAGAGTCTATGAAAGAGATCAAGTATGAAAATTAGAAGTGTAGTCCACCGTTGATCTTGAACATGCTTGGTTCTCGTCCTCGGGTTCTCCGTCAATTGGAGCGTTTGTTTCTACTAATCTCAATCCTGGTTATTGAGAAAACAAATCAATACGAACAAGGGATAGTGCGACCAGTTAAAGGAAGAGAGTTGACTCATCACTTTTAGTTAACGAAATAAGTTAGAACTAAGGGCTAGAAATGCTAAGAATTAGTGATAATTAATACTACTATCTAAATGTTGAAGTCCTATTGTCTTCATGATTTAATATTACTAACTAATAAGGTCCTTAAGAGACAATGGTTATAGATTAGGTAACTCTAAAGGAACTCTAGGTCCTAAGGACAACCAATTCTGTATAATCGTACCAATTTGTCACACCTCGGCCTAAGAGGTGTGACATATAGTTCGATATGAGATTGTAGCAGCGGAAATTTGGTTAATTATAGCGTTTTGATTCAAAGCATAAATATCTGAAAACATGCTAAAAAAGTAATACCTGAAAACATGCTAAAAAAGAAAACGCGTTTCAACTAAAAAATTGGTGAGTTCACGGTTTAGTTTTCTCAAAAGTAAATACCAAATTTGAGTTAAAAGCAAATATATATATATATATATATATATATATATATATATATAATGCTATATTAACAAGCCACAACTAAACCTTAAAACACATGCGTCTTAATAATGAATTCAATATTCACGATAAAACTTCCGGCCTGCTGACGGGGCGAGGCGAACAAATTACATGCCACGATTGGCCTGCTACCCTACTTGGGTGTGATTTATTGATTCAAACGGTGTTAATTCATGCTTGTGGGGTTCTCCCGAATAGTATACTACTCACATGATTGTAGGGTTAACAAAGTTAGTAGTTGTGTAAAACCATGTGGGTTAATTCAGTAATGCACACAAACTTGATAATATCGATAGCATTATCTAAATGATTTATATTAATCGTGCATGCAACCAACCCAAAATCGATAAAACATTTAGAAGGGTTTCACACGAAACTTATCTTAGTCTCAAAGTACACTATCAGTAGCGCCTTCGCTTACTATGTCCAATATACGAAAAGGAATACACTTTTAATAATCGAACACTAAGGTCAATTCTTACAAGTTGCTCATCCCATCTTCAAAACTTGATATGTAATATAGGGTAAGCACGGTTCGGTTTGGTTCGGTTATTATGCGAAATCCAAACCGAAACCAAAGTAATTGTTTATTTGAATATACAAACCGTTCGATATTCCAGTTTTTCGGTTTTCAGTTTTCCGGTTTCGGTTCGGTTATTTTCGTTTTTTTTTCAATTCTTCGTAGACATTGCAAAAAAAAATAAAAAATAAAAAATTAAAAAAAATGAAAATGCATATTTTAAACTTGTATAAGAACGTATTAGATAACTGTATATATATTGAATTCAAAAAAAATATAGGCACGTGCTACGTGGAACTATACGAATTCAAAGTTGCCAAATAAAGTTTAAAATTGTATAAAGTTTTTAATAGAAAAACATTATAAGTTTAGTCTCAATCTTCATTCATCTTATTTATCTTCATAGTTTAGTCTATTCCTCATCATCTATCTTTATCACTATTAATCGGTTAAGTTCGGTTTTTTTAAAAATGGATAACCGAATCGAAACCGAAATTCGGTTTTAAAAAAACAAAAAATTAGCCATTGCTTAATGATACGGTTTGGTTTTTTTCGGTACGGTTTTTTCGGTTAATTCGGTTTTCTGGTCACCCCTAAATTGTAATGTAAGTGAAAATACTTATTTTTTCAAAAGTATAATCATATTCCCATTTAAATAGATGGATGTCATAAAAATGAACTATAAACAAACTTTTCCGAAATCTAAGCATGCATAAGTTAACTATCATAATAAATTGGCATGCAATACCTATTTAAGCATATTTCCAGTAGTAATAACATAAATGCATAAATGCATGAGTCAAACACGCCATTAAACACAGTCTTAAATGAACGAATAACATACATGCATGTACACATATATACTGATCTAAACACACACATGCATTTCAAAAGCAACCATTTTTATGTTTTATTTGAAAATCCCATTGATTTGGATAAATGTGCTTGAAATAATCATGTAAAATGAAAGAAAAGAACAAGATGAAGATCGTTGTTTATAACCTTGAAGATTATCTAGAGAGAGAAAGTGAAAGTGATAAATAATAGCGGACTTGGTCTTGTTTAAGCTTATTGTGGCTTGAATCACCAAAGAAAAGTGTTTAATTCTTGATCTATGCTTGAAATGAAGGATATTTGTGACATTTGTCAAAATCCATTACCGAACCCGAATCGTTTTGATCTTTAGTGAAATTCGACAATCCAGGTAATCAACTCACGAAGGTCAATTGATTACTTATATCTTGGATCTAGTTCTATGATATTGTTTATCGATCAACTAGGGCTCAGTATGTACTGTGTGCTTTCTAGAGTAATTTTGACAGAGTTTGGACGTAATTCATAAAATAGATCAAATTCGTTAATTAACTCATAAGTCCATTCGCCAAGCCATTCGTTGACACACTAGCGAATGACGTCTACTACCTAGCGAATGGCCCATACGCTTACAAACAAGCTATGGCCTTACAAAACTCCTAATACGCTGACATCACCTGTGTATGGACAAAATGAAGCTCCATTATGTTACATCAAGGAGAATGGACTTACATAAATTAAAAACTAAACCTTGAATTATTACAAAAAGACCAACCGAGTAAACAAAGACCAAGATGACATTATATGTCTCAACAAACTCTCCCTCGTTTTATGTTTTGTCTTTAATCTTTCAAAATCCATTTGGTCTTCCAGTCTCCACAATGTATTCCAAAGGCAAAACAAACTCGGACAACCCTCTAAAATTGCATTGCTAAACTATTTGCCCACCTTATCTGATTCTTGAATAAAACGTGTCTATCATATTCATATAGGTTGACCAACCACATCGTATTCAAAGCTCTAATAAACTTCATTTTATCACTATAACTCAACACAATCACCACTTCCTTGCTCTTCTCATCGCAATGCCACATGTAGAATTACTTATGAAAATTTTGAGGCATGGCCTTAAAGGGAATCTTCTTTATAGTTCGAGGCGGCTTAACTTTGACAATGATCGTCAAAATCCAGTTCTCGGGTCAGTTTCTCTCAAACTTGTGTGTCGTGTGGGTACATGTGGCTGAAAAAAATATAAAACCATAATCAGCCTCATAAACAAGATGTCTATGGAACCAATCCATTAGCTGAGCATTTTTTTTATTAAAGGCCGATAAGCCAAAGTTCTAACATCCCATCTCAGCATAGTCAAAATTATCAGTCACTTTCTCAAAGTACTGTATGCCATTCTATCACTTTACGATACACACTGTCATTTTAGGCTCATATATCCATGAGATTATATCAACTTTAACGGTATTCACATTCAGATACCGTTTCTTATGTTTGTCTGACAATTTGGCTTTGGCTTGAACATAGTATTGCTCTTGAGCACGTCTCACAGTCTATAGCCACTTGTTAAACTTCTTTTCATTAAAATCAAACAAAACAAGTGTTGTCAGAAGGAACATTCTGAACAACATCATCATCAAAATGATCTTCAGTCTCTAAATCCGCCTCTCTAACCCGATTCTCTACCTCCTCCTTATTTATCTCAAATAGCATGGCGTTTGTTCTTTTGATAGACAGTTACTAACAAACTCTCTTTCTTTTATCTCATCAGCGTTCACCTGGCTTTGTAAAATAACAACCTCATCAACGAACATGACAATTTTCACCTTCAAAGTATTGACGAGTTGTGCTTTAGTAGAGCTCTTGTGCACAACAATCTCTTTTCCATATGACTCACCCGAAACAAATGAAGGACCAGATGTTGAAGCACCCGGTTTCTTATCAGAGTGACCTTGGTCGGGATCATCGTCATTGTTCTTCCGATTTCAGAGTTCATCGTCTTTGGATTGAAGTTACAGAATCAAATCTCCATATTCTTTCAATCTTCCCCCTGGGAAGCAATAAGATCCTTTAACTCTTGGTTCTCCTTATACAGAAACTTCATCACTTGTACCATCTTTGTCTTCTTAGCTCTCATCTCATCTTGTTGCTATTGATCAACAATTAATTGTGTTGCTTAGAGACGGACTAGGTTAAGCAAATAAAGCATTTGTTGATCAACTGACATAAAAGTTGTCACACCCCGACCAAAGGCAACAATACATTCCCGGGCGCGGCGGATTGCACATGAACACAATGCACTATTAGCGTGATAATATTTAATAAACTCATTCATTTCATTTAACAACCAAATACATCACATCTTGTTCATACAAATAAAACAAAATACAAGGAAATAAATAATTCATTTAACTAATAACCTAAACGGTCTCAAATAAAATAACATCTTCAATCTTCATTCAACTGATCATTAAACCTATAATATTGCATAAAATATATTTTGTCAACATGCATATTGGTGAGCAATTCCATAATTTTAGTATATATAATATGCGACAATCCGCAATATCCGCACATTTCATTAGCGGTAGTTGAACATTATTATCAATTATAAACATCTTAAAACACATCCAGATTACTTAACTCATTCAAAGTCTAGTAAAACTTCATTCTTGCATAAGATATATACCTTAGGTGATTATAGGAATTACCAAGGCACATGCACGGATACCGAAACAATGATTGGTGAGGCTATATTTAAAATCTTAAAATAATACCTTTATAATTAATAAAAAAAGAAAACAATATATTTATATATTTGAAACACACAACAATTCTGAACCGTGTCCAAAACATAATGCATTTTCTCTTACAGTAAACAAACTTGAGTAAACGAACGTGCACACAAGTAAGTGTCCGACGTAAACGAAAACTTAATGTACAATAAATATATATTAGATATATTAATTTAAACTTAGGAAGATTATTAACAAATCCTTAGTTACACCGTATCATATATTGTAAGATTTTCATGTACTACACAAACTTCCAATATTAATAACTAATAACGCTCATCATAAAAGAATAACATCTAATGACCTATCAGTTTCTCTAAACTTTAATCTGGACATTCCTAGCTGGAAAAACACTCACGTTGTTCCTACTTTGGCAAATCACTATATTACAACATGCATGCTGGAAGTGCGCCACTATTTGTGTACTTACACAATGAAAAGAAAAAGTTTAATAAATGTGGGCGATTACTTCTTTTGGAAAAATAAAATAAAATAAAACTACTACTAAATCCGTTGTTTTTACCATGTGAGCGCCCCCTTTCCATTGGCATTCTCTCTTCTCTATTCCATGTACACACGCATATCCCTAAGCTTGCAAAAAGTGGGAAAGAAAACATGTTTTTATACGTTTCTTCTTCAGCTGGCTTGACTCAGGCTCATATGTATCATCTTTATCAAACTTTTTCTTCGTTCTCCTTTCCTTTATCCTCAATTCATATAGTCCACGAGGATCACCCAATATATTCCTTCGAATCTCAGATCAGATTTTGTTTCCTCACCAGTTGAATCTACAGTTTGTTCAGCATCAATAACAGGTGATTGTTGTGCAACTGGAGCAGGATGTGTTACTTGTTCAGCTTTAACCGCATGCTTACGCTTCCTTTTCGATTTTTGAGACCCTTCGGTTTCCTCAGCAAGTTTGGCTTCAGATTTATAAACCATCGGCTTCCCATATTGGCACGAACTTCTACGAACATTCTCATTTTCTCAGTCTGAATCACTTTCATCATTTCTCCATTTATTTTCTGAAGGTGCAACATAATCTGAATCTCGTAAATGTCCAATAATAGCACGAAAAACAAGAATTTCTTCTTCTGACTTTTTTCTGTAGGATTTCAACTTGGCACACCTATTTTCAGACATGTGAGCGAATTTCATTTCTTCTCTAGTCTTAACAACTTTTGGGAATTGATGATCGACAATCAACTGGATGAAACGCGGGTACATCGGCCACTTTCTCTCGAAATGCATCTTCGTATGTTCAAATATAACCTTAGAAAAGTTATATTTCAAATTCAAGCAAAGTGCTATCATCATGCACACATGATAATCAAATATCTCCTCGTAACCTCCTTCACGATGACCCAAACAATGAATGATCACATGAACCAAAAACTTGAACGGCCTTGAAAGTCCAGTATTCAAATAAGCACCCTATTCAAGTCATTTTGATAACCCATCCTTAATAAGCACCCCTTGACCATTCTTTCATCGAAAGCAGTCGGGTCAGTCGATTCATCTCCAATCTCCAATACATTACGTAAGACTTGCTCTGACACAATGATTTCCTTCCTTTGCACAACGGACTTTATAATTCTTCCTCTAGCTTTGCATTCCTCCAAAACTCTTCCACAATCTCCTTTACAACGATTGTGTTTGCCGTAATTGGCTTTAAAATTCTCGATCTTTGAAATAATGGCAATATTAGTCTGAACAGTTCCATCTTCTTACTTTTTCCATCAAAAAATGCACATATATTATGGTTCAAATCATAATCTTTTCCAGCCTTCACCATCCGCACACACAAACAAACAGTAAACATGTTAGAAATTTTTAGAAAAAAATGTTATAGTTTAAAAAATTTCTAAAAACCATACTGTCCGTATAAGTGTTTTCAGCATATAAGTATAACATACCACGTGTAAGTTATATCAAACTTGTAAGTCATGAAAAAATAAGTCAATTAACAACGTGTATGTCCGTGTAAGTTCTTAACAATGTATATGGTCCATGAACGTATAAGTCTATGTAAATCATTTAAACGTGTAAGTGCCATGGATGGATAAGTCCACTAAACGTAAAGATTTTAAACTTATAAGTTTTAGAAGTTATACACCGTATAAGTCCATTGGACTTATACGCCGTATAAGTTTCTAACAACTTATACGTTTGAAACCAACATTAGGTCAAAATTATTTTGGCAAAAACAGACATCAACAGGTAATCAAACATGGACAAGAGGATCGTTTAATCATCAATAACACTTTAAGATCAAAACCCCTATGGTTACAAGTCTAATTTTGAAGCATTCTGGTACGTCACGGTTCATTGCTGTCAACACACATAGATCCAACAAATTAAAAGCAAATTTTACCTTCAATCACTCAGGTGGTGTGCAAATCAACCACAAGAGTTAATAGTCTCAAATGTAAGGAGTAATGAACAAGATATACGAACAAAAGATCAAGAACTGAGATCGGCGTATATGTTTCTGATAGCACGTATAAGATATGAAAAAATTCAGACAGTGTATAAGCCACATAATATATATACAAGTGACTTATACGTTGTATAAGTATTTATGTAACATCCCGAAATTTCTAAGAATAATTAATATAATATTTATTTAAGATGGAAAAGTTTACTTGAGTTAATAGAAACATAGTAAAATAATAAAGTGGAAGGATAAGTAGGCTAATTAGATGTAATTAATTATGGACCAAAAAGTAAAGATGGACTTAAGGTCTATGGGCTTAAGGGAGTATAAATACCCCTTAAAACCCTAATCCTTTCCATTTTTATACATCTCTACACCATAGTCTACACCATAAAAAACACACACTTCTTCAATTCCCATTTTTGAGAAAACCACCCACAAAGACACAAAGCTTCCCGAAGATCTAGCCGTCGGATCGGCCTCAAATTTTAACTGAGTGTTCATGGTATATAAATGAAGATTTACAACGATTAGATCTTAGATCAGAGGTCGGGAAGTCCGATTTTTATCAGCAAAACCATAGCAGCTCAAAAGTGAAGATTCCGGAAAATTTCAGCTGTTCCGGCGACTTTAGCGGCGGTTTCCGGCGAAGGTGAGCTGATGGGTTTGTAGATCGGGATGAGACGGTTCCGTGGCCTCTTGAATCACTCAAATCGGAGTTCGTTTGATATGGTTTTGAGCATCTCGAGTCATTTCATACAAAAACCTCAAATGTACGTTTTTGTTAAAAAGACTTATTTTTCATGAAAGGATTTAAATGAAAATTGGTAGGATGATATATCGGGTCATGATTATTGATAAAGTAATGAACTTGATAATAAACGGGTTAGTTGGTTCGTTTCGGGTAAAACGAGTAGTGTTCGGTTTGTGAAAAGGACGGGTAAACGAAGTCGGTTTTGCATGAAACTTAGTAGGATAGTAAATCGAGTATAGCTATACCATAAAGTTGCCAAATTGAAGATTAAAATGGACTTAACGAACTCATGGTTATGAACGACTCGTTTAAATAAACCCTAGATCTAGTTTTGAACGTTTTAGCCATAAAGGTTCAAGCTTTATGCTAGAAACGGGTTAAATCTTGATAATGGGTTGATAACGGATGTAAAACGGTTAAGGAGAATGGGAAATAAGCGATTAGAAACGTAAGTTTAGACCGTTAACCGTTATGTGAGCTTAGAATGGATTTTAATATAGTAAAATAGGAGCTGAAAGCAGCAGACAAAGGTTCTCGGTGACATGAACATCCACCTTGAGTTCTCGGTCAACGAGAGTTCTCGGTGACCTAAGTTCTCGGTCATCAAGAGTTCTCGGCCACCTTAAGAGTTTTCGGTCAAAACAGTTTTCGGTCACGATATCTTGGCTGAGTTCTCTGCCTTAGAGTTCTCGGCCAGTTGGTGTTATGTTGTGGGCCTGGCCCAACTAGGCCCACAAGCCAAAATGAACAGTGACCTGAGTTAACTAGTTGGACCATCTATATAAGTTAAAAAAAATGAGCCCAACTTAGAAAGTGTGTTGGTTAATTAAAATACCTACTTACATAATTATACGGTTAATTAATATGTATATATTTAACAGTTAGCCGGGCACAGTTAAAGAAGGGATTAACCATTAACGGCGAGCGTAACAGGATCCAGGTGAGTTTCTAGCCCCATTCCTTGTTATGTTTCGGGGCTGTGTGCATACTCGATATGTTTGTTAATACACTTATCCTAAGTGATAAGTGTATGCCTTATGTGATGATGTGAGATGTAGGAATGATTGCTTGTTGGTACGTGAATGATCTTCGGATATTGCACGTACTATCAGGTTGTAATGCTATGTATAATGTATTTATGTTATGTATGCTTATATGTATGAATGTGATAAAGTTAATAAAAGAAAGAAAGGTATGGTCGTATGGTAACGAAAAGGGAACCAGGCCCTAATAATACTCGAGGTATGATGTATGGTTGTATGGTCACGAAGAGGGAACCGGGCCCTAATAATACTCGAGGTATGATGTATGGTTGTATGGTCACGAAGAGGGAACCGGACCCTAATAATACTCGAGGTATGATGTATGGTTGTATGGTTACGAAGAGGGAACCGGGCCCTAATAATACTCTAGGAAGGAGGGAATCGAACCCTACTAATATTCGAGAACTAGGGAACCGAACCCTACTAATATTCGAGGAAGGAGGGAACCGTGCCCTAATAATACTCGAGGAAGGAGGGAACCTGGCCCTAATAATACTCGAGGAAGTAGGGCGTAATGCTCTTTATAACGTAAGATATGAAAGTATGAATTAATGTATGAAAGTATGAACGAAAGCATATAAGTATATATGAAAGTAAAATGAAAGTAAAATGAAAGTATGCAAGTATGAACGAAAGCATATAAGTATATATGTATTGTATGATGTATGATTAACTAGAATTCACTCAGCGTAGTTGACTTTTAGTATGCACGCAGGTGAGTAGGATGAGGCAGCTTGCTTGAGGGGAACACCTGGCATTGAAAAAGAGGCGAGTAGGATATTTATTAAGACAAGTTATGGATCGATATGTAATGTTTTCCGAAAGTTTAAATATTCCGCGTATGTTTTTTTTAACTCTGATGATTAGAACTATGTCGATGAGTAAATCCAACATCCAAATGTGAGGTACCGGTAGCAGGGCCTTACAATTTAACTTATTCTCCTGTATAAGTCATAAAAACTAATACGCCGTATAAGTTGAAGACTTATATGCTGTTAATTTCACACAACGTTTAAACTGACAAATTTCCGACTTTCGAACCCAATCAAGTCCAAATTAGTGACCTTGATTAAACTCTTTGATATTTAAACCCCATTTGAAATTTTTGAATGAAACAACCACTCGAATCAAGTTCTTGGATATGCAAACCCGATTAGCCATTCACCAAATTCGAAAATAATATAGAAATGTAAAATCTTTTTTGTATTTTAAATGGAAGTTGTAATCAAAACAAGAAATTTTCAAAATAAAACTATTGACAAACACTAATAAATGAACCAGAAAGAAACATATTTTTGTGATTTGAGCAAGGAATCATATTGATCTATCGGTTCTTCCATCACGGTTTTTTATTTCAGCTTTATTATGTCTAATGTTAAGTCAGTCATTGGTATTGTAGTCCACTTAAACTTTTAAACAAAAGATTCAGAGACATCAGTGATACGATTATGGTTCAATTAAGCACACAATATCAGATAGTGATCAGACTCTAAACTTCATTCAAACTTAATTTGATATTTACCATGTCACCCCAACTTGACTTAAACCTTAGAACCAACAGATCAAAACATTTTTAAACTTTTTGATTTGGCAATCTTAGCAACAATGATCCACAACAAGGCGTACCCCGTCATCAAGAAATACCCTAAGTTTCCTTTACCATGGATGAGTATGCACGATTTCATCTGTCGGCTTGCAGACATTGTGCCCCTTGTGGTTCGTTTCTTAATGGTAATAAGACGCGAGCAAGGGGACCATGTATGAGTAACAACGCGTTTGATCAAGTCAGTAGTGTAGGTTGTACAAAGTACAAAGTGACCAAGTTTACTGACTTTTCAGGGTTCGCTCTTTGAGCACATTTTTAAATATTCACCGAAATGAATACCCAGATGATAAACCGCATAAAGACCCAATGGTTCTAGAAACCTAAAGCATCCCATCAATACAAGATTTAAGGTTATAAAACCATACACCATTGAATTGTAGATTATATACTAGATGCTTAAAACACTTTTAATAACACTTTCATTTTGGTGATCCACTGAAATATAAGGCTTGAGTATGACACGCTATTACATTTCTGTCTTCATTACCAAGACTTTATGCTAGAATTCTAACCCATCTTTCAATATATCTATTTAGGTTTATATCACTTATTCTCTTACTTGTTTGTTTTAAAGCCTACCAATGTACCGAACATTAAGCAATAGACTTTTATACTTCATTTTACCAGTACTTGAAACAAGATGATCAAGATAGTAATTGTTTTTTTTGTATTTTTTATGCTTTTTCAATGTTTTTGGATTTTAAGATTTTTAAATGTTTTTGTATTTTCCCAAACCATTTCTCCCCCTAAAACCAAAAACTATTTACAAAATTTTGAAAGAATATTTACAAACAAACATGACCTTGATGAATGATTACTCGAGGTCGGAATCCATAACCTCGGGATCACTCTTTTTCTCACCTCCCAAATTCTTAATACCATTAGGCCCCAACAAATACGAAAATATTTTTTTATCGAAAGATTTAGTAAAAAGATCGGCTTTTTGTTCGTCGGTGTGACTTTTGTCTAAGGTTATCAACTTCTTTTCATAGCAATCACGATTGAAGTGATACCGTATATCTATATGTTTAGTTTTAGAGTGATTTACCGGGTTTTTTTTTGTTATGGAGATAACAACAATGTTATCTACATATATTGGAGTTATAAGAAATTTCAAACCGTAATCACGCATCTGCTGTTGAATCCATAAAACCTGAGAACGGAAACTGGATGCAGCCACATACTCAGCTTCACAGGTAGAGAGCGATATAGTTGTCTGCTTCTTACAATGCCATGTCACCAACCTGCTACCAAAAAATTGACAACCAGCGGTAGTAGACTTAGCATTAAGCTTGCGGCTTCCATATTCTGAATCAGAATAGGCTCTTAGCTCAAAAACATCATCTCTTGGATACCAAAGACCGACCCCTGGACATCCCTTTAGATACCGAAGTATCTGCTTCACTAATGTCAAATGAGAGACTTTTAGATTGGATTGATATCAGGCGCACAAATAGGTAGGATACATGATGTCTGGCCTTGATGCAATGAGATACATAAGAGAGCCAGTCATAGAACGGTAAAGTGTCTCGTCAACCTTCTCCCCGGTGGGATCGGGAGAGATTCCATGGTTAAGAGGAATAGGAGTGCTGATCGGCGTTGAGTCAACCATATCTAACTTCTCTCTAAAATATCTCTGACATACTACGTCTTGTGAATAAAGATACCATCAGATAGTTGTTCGACTTGTAAACCCAAGAAAAACTTCAATTCTTCCATTGCACTCATCTCAAACTTTGATTTCATTACATCCTCGAATTCCTTGCATAGAACATCGTTTGCCGACCCAAAGATGATATCATCAACGTAGACCTGGGCTATCAGTAAATGACCATCTACTTCCTTTGTGAAGAGTGTACAACCGATGATGCCTCGAACAAAGCTATTGTTTAATAAGTGTTGAGACAATTTTTCATACCAAGCTCTCGTGGCTTGATGTAGTCCGTAAAGAGCTTTGTCGAGCAAGTACACATTGTCTTTGTGTATCGGATCGATAAACCCCGGTGGTTGTCCCACATAGACTTTTTTACCCAATTTGCCATTAAGGAAAGCAGACTTCACATCTAGCTGATAAACCTTGAATCCTTTCCAAGATGCAAAAGCCAAGAATATTCTGATTGCTTAATTATAGTTGATTCCTTCCCTTTGATTAAATCCAAGAACCACCAATCGAGCTTTGTTTCTGACAATGATTCCATTTTCATCCCGTTTACACTTGAAAACCCACTAGGTGTTTATACACCTTTTGTCGGCAGGTAAATCAACAAGTTTCCACACACCCATTTTTTCAAACTGTAATAACTCCTCCTGCATCGCATTGAACCAGCTTTCTTTTGCTAACGCTCCCTAATAGGATTTCGGTTAAATTTGAGAGATAAAACATTTAAATGCGAACCGATTTTGAAGAGGATAACTTGTGTATAGTAACAACGGAGGCTCCGGTCTATTTGACTTCGAGTTTGTACTCCAGTATAAAGTTCACCAATAATTTTCTCCTTCGGGTGATATGACAATGTTCGAGGAGTAACTTCAACAGGAAACACCACCTCAGTTGAAAGCTTATTAACATTTTCTTCTCTAACCACTTCATCATGATCAGACGTAGATTGAACCAAAGATTCAATCACACCATTGTGATCCTCACTATTATCGTCAAAGGATGGTGTAGCAGGTGTATCTTCAGAAGGTTCATCAAGATCTGGTACCGGGTCATGAGTGAAAAGTGGAACTTCTTGTGATGTAATTTCTTCACTAATTCATTCACCCAAATGTTGCTGAAATAACAGTGTGGCGACTTCATCAGAGATTTCCTCCTCAGGAAATGAGAAACAACTCCAAAGGTTGTCATAATCAAACATCCACGAATCGCCATTATGTTGAATTGGGGTAGCATAACGTTGACAATCAACATGTTGCACTTGCACAATCCGGTTAATGCTAGGTAAAAATACTCATCGTAATGGATTAGCATAACCAACAAAGAAACCCTCCACGGACTTAGAACCAAATTTACCATTAGGATCAAGAATGGTACATTGTGATCCAAACGGTTCAAGACACTTCATGTTCGGTTTTCGTCGATTAAGCAACTCAAATTTTTTTTTGCCATACTTCTTTACCGTTAGAACGCGGTTGAGAGTATAACAAGCCGAGGAAACTGCTTTTGACCAAAAGCTTACTGGTAGTTTAGAGTCAGCCAACATAGCCCTTGCTGTCTCAATCAAAGTCCTATTATTTCATTCAGCGACACCATTCCGTTGTGGAGTATAAGGAGCACTGAATTCATGCAAAATTCCACGCGCATCACAGTATTGATGCATTCGATTGTTCCTGACTTCGGTACCACTATCGCTTCTGATTCTCCTGATTGGCAGATTATATAACATCTCAAGTTTCTTGAATAAGATCATTAAGTTGTCGAAGGTTTCATCTTTCGACTCAAGAAACATCACCCACGAGAAGCGTGAGTAATCATCAGTAACCACCAACAAATAGAGTTCCCAATGATACTTTGGACATTCACGGGACCAAATAAAACCATGTGGAGCCTCTCGAAAGTAAGTCGATTTTGTTTTCCCTTCTTACAACTCAAACAATTGGTACTCAAGTGAAACCCTTTGACGTTTACTCCTTCACCAAGCTGGTTGTGAACTAGATAGTTCAACAAACGAATGTTGATGTTTCCCATTAGTCGATGCCATAACAAAGATTCCTTTTCTGATGCCTTGGTGATAAAGCACTGAACAGTGCCCTGTGTAGATGATGCTACACCCATATCTAGAACATATTGATCATTCTCCCGTGGTGCCTTCATCAATATCCACTCATCCGGTATCTGGAATCCTGGCTTCAGAATCAAACATTCTTGACTAGTAAAGTGAGTAGAAAAACCTTTGTCACATTGATGTGCTAAAAGTAGTCAAATAATTATTAACTAAAATTATACTAATCTAGACACTAAGTAATACTCTAGACACTTAAACTACTAACTGGCAAGTGAACCGATCGACTGTAGTACAGCTAAGTAAGTCCGGATATCGAACCCACGAGAATCTTTTAATTACGAAACTAGCAAATTAGACTCAACTACAAGACACGACTATTTATTAATGATATTTGAGGGGGAACTTAATACTAAATAATTAAAACTCTAAATAATAATTAACTAATGATTACTTTAATTAAACTAATAATAAACTAATAAAACTTAACCCTAATTAATATAATAATAAAACATAATCCTAACCTTAAAACTAATTAATTAATTAATAATAAAACTTAAACCTAATTACATTTAAACTAATAAACAAGTAAACACTTAGATTAATTCAGATGACAAAGATAACTACCTACGCTAGAATCCCTAAAGTTACGGTTATTAATTAAATGGAAAACTCACGTTATGGAACTGGGATCATAAAATAGACCCTTGACAGAAAACCCGAACATGACCCTTGAACTTCAAGAAGACGCCTATGGATTTCTAACAAGTTTTAAGACTCACCAGTTTTATATTAAACTTCCTTACGGTTATTTAATCGCTTATGTCTAAGTATCTTTTATGATGAAAACCTACCTTACAGTGCGGAATTCAAAAGATAGCAAAGCAGACTCAATTAACTTAATAGACTAAGCTGACAATCAAACCTAAACGGACTCCTTACGAAGAACTAAATCTAGCAATCCTGACCAACAAAGATCTATCAACAACCTATCACCTTACAGCTTTCTAGGTTGGCAGTTCACTTTTATCTGTTTAATTGATTTTATTGTTTCTATGATTTTTAATGCATATTAATCACAAACTAGCCAAGAACACACAATAAATGACCTAACAAAACCCTATCCTATGAAACAATCAACAAGGGCAATGTGAAACAATAAATTCAAGTAAACAAAACCAAGCAATCATACGCATCAATTAAATCAAACTCAACCGTTTACTTAGAACATAAAATCCATAACAAAACGAAATCCAAATAAAATCAAACCGAACTAAGGTTCATCACGACGTAGGTAGTTTATGGAATTTAGCCTAGCATCATGAAGTCTAAATTAAACAAAACAAGTAATAACGAAAACATGGTGAAAATATAAAGAACGGGGAATCGAAGATGATAAAACTCGTAAACTCGAACGTGAACATGTAGCTCTTCACCGGCTGTCTTCTTTCCTTCAAAATCACCGCAAAGCTCGAAAATATGCTCCAATAATTCTCCAAAATCGGCTAGGGGCTTTCCGGTTATGTCAAGTTTAAGTTAAATGTGTTTAAATAACCAAAACAAGGCCCGACATTAAGCGAAAACGAAATTAATCCAGCCCAGTATTGCCTAGGCGCCGCGCGGAGGGCATTTGGCATCCCCCTTCGCGTGGCGCGGCGTGATTTTTTATGGGGTCCGGTCAGACCGGCCCGGTATGACCGGTTCTCTGTTCTGACTCTTCCTGACGTGTTTCGGATCTCCGTTTCGGCTCGTTTTAGCTCTTTTTTCGCCCTTTTCATCACGATCAAATCCCGGAACCTACGAAACATAAAAACGTTAGTAGTATACAAATCTCGACTAAAAACGAACAAAAAACTATTAAAATATTAATTAAAATATACACGGGAAACATAAATATTTAGCATTATATCACACATATTTGTGAAATACTCAACAGTTATCCAACTCAGTGATATAGTTCACCATGTCAAACATCACTTTACCATTTGACAAAATACCCTCACCTACTATCTAACCACCTTGATTACCCGCAAACCCCACATAACCTCCCCGAATTGATTTGACATTCTTCAGTAAATGGAGAAGTCCAGTCATGTGTCGAGAGGCTCCTCTATCCATAATCCAACGTGAGTCATTGGATCTTGGAAGCCTCTACAATAGTTATGCGGTTAGTGAAACAAGGAAACCCAATCCTTCTTGGTCTTGGGTTGTTAAATTTTTCCATATAAAACATTTTCAAAGTCATCATACTCAAAATCAGTCAATGACTCAACTTATGAACCTGAAATAGATGAAATAGACTTAATAACTTGTTCAATAGGTGATTTAACATTTTCATATTTTATTTTACCCTTTACCACCCAGTTCTGCCCAGCAGAACTTGATTTCTTATAAAAACTATCATTAATTTTCTTCATATTTGAAGATTCACAAACCAAAAAATTAATTTTGATTAGTTCTTTCTCCACAAACCGTTTTAAAATATGTTTGGGTGCAAATGTGGGTCTCACAGATGTAGGACTCACTTATGGTTTCTTGTTTACCACATGCCTTTTCTCTTGGGAACGAGAGAATCATTTTGGGCATGAGTAAAACAAATTTCCTTCCTCATTACAACAAAAACATTTTCTCCTGTGAACAAACTTGTTAACTGGAGGAACCTGATTCTCTTCCCGGCCTCTCTCAGCCTTAAGCTATAAAACTTATCATTAGATTGTTTTCTAAAGATAGCCTCATTCTGTTCCTCAGAGGTCTCACCTTTAACAATAACAATTTTTGAAAACCATTTATCGGTTTTAAAGACTCTTTGTTGAATCCAGTGGATTTAACCTTTTAAACCCAATACCTTTTCTTTTGTAGTAAAAACTGGTTTTAGCAAATATAGAATTTTGAATACCAGTTTTATCACTTGATTGAGTTTCAGATTTTGCCTCAAAAGCACATAAATTGCAGCTTGCTTACCCACCTCGCTCTCACACTCAGAACTGTGAGAGGACTTAACAGCTTGCCCTTCACACAAAAGAGATGATGAAATATCATTATGTGGTGAACCGGTCACCACATTCATCACCTTGAAGAACCCTTCGGGTTCTTTTGGAAAATAAGATCTCCTGATAGGTGGTGGTACAAAATGATATTTCGGATCATCCCTTGGAACAATATGATTAAGGACATATGATGAGGCGAAATAACATTTTAGTTTAGTTTCAACTCTTTCAGTTTCGATTTTAATTTGTTGAAGTTCTATTTTAAGTTCCGCTTTCTCATCGATATGCCTATTATGGCAATCTGTTTGTCCTCAAACATGTGTTTGAGCATAGAAATTGTTTTCGCATCTTGTAGGATTTTCACCCACAAGTTTTTCTGACACGCTTGAAGCTTGTCATATGCCTCTTTAATATTTTGATAATCATGAAACAATTTATTGTAGTTAGTTATTAATTAGCTAATAACAGATTCTTTTCGAATGGGTTCCTTTTCGACATCTTCGTTTCTCACTTCATCAATTTCCGCTGGAACACCTTCATCTGGCACAGTTTATTCACTCATTTCCTCAATCTTTGCTGCCTCTTGAATTTCATTAGATTCTGAAGTCTCATCTTCATCATCAACTCCAAAATCAATTTTTTCATGAGGCATTTCCTCTCCATTAAACTAACCTACAAAACTTTCAAAAACATCAGGTGGCAAAAATGATTAAAAAAATTCATTTGAAATTGAATCAAAACTCTTAGGAGATTCTGTCTCCTCAAGATCACTTGACATTTCCTCAGTATTGTTCCCCTTTTGATCATCACATGTTCCATCACACTTAGTCTTTTCACCATAAGTGAGATCAGCTGCTATGATCTCATCCCTTACATCATCATCTTCAATATCATTTTCCACTGCTTCGTCTGTATTCACAACATTTATCTATTCTCCTGCTTGTTGATCCTAGCCAATTACCTCAGCTACATTTGCCTTATGAACAATAGAGTTCCAGTTAAAACCTTCATATAGTTATGTGTGACAAGCTTTTAATGACGAGGTCTCGGGTTTCTTTGATGATTCGGCTGGTGCAGGAGAGCTTTGATGATAAATGCCATGTCTATTGTAGTCTCTACCAAATGGATTAGGATTATTTTCACCAACTTGTTGGTTAGTGCATTCCCTATTGAAATGCCTTTTCTCCTTACATCAATAACATCTGACCTTTGATTTGTCAAATCCTATTCTAATTTAGAAGTCGTCCCATCAAGACAATTCTTTCCAGTAATTTCCCTCAATCTTTGAGCTCTTTTGACAACACTAGCCACGCACCAACGAATATCCAACATCTCCATATCTTCTAGATCAATTTGATCATAATCCTCCTTAGTCATGTTTTAATTTCCAATTCACCCCGCAATTAAACATTCATATGACTCGAGGACGGATCCTAGAAAAGCCATATGTTCTTGAACATTCTCAGTAGTAAGTCCATTGATGATCTTTATGTTAGCAACTATGTTGCATTGCATAACATTAGATGATGGAATCATAGATTTTTAGGATTGATTATAAGAAGAGTTGGTTCCATTGTAAGTGCTTGTGTAGTGTGGTATGTTGGTTGGTTGAAATTGATTTTGTTGTGAACTACCACCACAGTTACTATTAGTGACAAAAGCAGTTTGGATTTTCAGGCTAGGAGCCACCACAGATTGTGATGAATTGAAGTATAACCCGATATCTTGAGTTACCGCAATACTCTTCATTTTGCTGCTTCTTGTGGACTTCGAGTTATTATGCTTCTAGTTTTTTAATGAGTCAAGCTAGAGTTAATCTAGTGTACGTAATCGGGTTTGACTGTTGAATCATGATGAATGTCTCCCATTCGTCAGATAGAGAATTAGCAAGTTCATCAATATACTCATACTCTTTCTTCTCAATACCCAATCTCTTCGTTTCATTAACCAGATTGCAATACCTCTCGAATAATTGTGCCATTGTTTCTCCTTTGACCATGGTGAAAATGCCAAATTCCTTCTTCAACAGAGCCATTTTAAACTTGCTCATATATGGATTCCCTCTGTCCTTGTTAAGTAAAGCTTCGCATATCGAGTTGCACGAGCCATTGTGTAAGTCCTTTAATCAGATCTTTCAACGTGATATCAAGCGATCTCGTTGTTAAGCAGAAATTAACAAGAGATGATTCAATGTTAAGCAATCAAACACACGAAGAACACAAACAATATGCTTCAAAACACACGTATATGCTTCAAAACACACGAAGAACACAAACAAGATGCACAATATTACACCGATATCTCATTCACCACGTTATGAACGGCTAACATAGCAATAACCTAGATACATTGTATATATAGGCACTAAAACCTAGCCCAACACAAACCAAAAGCCCACCGAGATCCAAGAGATCTCAGTTTACATATAAGCCCAAAACAAAGTACAAACCAAACTAATGATAGCCCAAAAATCTCCCCTTTGGTATGTATCTTCATCTTCAATCGTGCTCAAGAATATTTGCATCTACTTCCTTGTATGCACCAGCCCATAGACCTGTTCTGATAATCGACCCCACCATCCTTGTGTACTCTTTAGCAGCTGGCTCGAACAACGGTTCAACCAGGATTCGAAAGTTGCTAAGAGTCTTAATATCTTTCTAGCCAAACTTCAGCAAATCACGTGGATCAACAAATCTAAACTGACCTTTTCGTAAATGAACGATGATTGTTGCTGTCTCACCGTCATACGTCCAGAATTTCATCTCATCCAATGCACCACCGGGAATTCTGGTAGATAACGGAATATGACTTGCTTTCTTTGTGGCTGGCCACATTACATTGACCATCGTATTTCCCGTCGTCGGATCACTTACCCCTTTTGCTCTCTTCAAGAAAGATTCTTCAGTAGTCATATCTGTGAACCCCCGATCCCCTTGACTTCTTAAAAAGTTCGAGAACTCTATAGCTCTTTTGTCGTTGTTGGGGTTGTGGAAAGGAGCATTGATTAAGTCACTAAGATCTACCTTCGTCCACGAACCAAAATCTTTCATATTCCTGTAATATTCGGTATTCCCCGACCTTCTTTGGCCCACCACATGGCTTTGTTAATATCAAAACCCCAAGACACGACGCCTGATCGATCACCGTATTTGTCTGAAAACCCTTTTGAAGTTCAAGAATAAACTTATCTGGGTGATCAGAAGAATCCACATTTTGGTTTGAATTCTTCATAATCATAATCTTCTTTTAAAGTCTTTCACTTTGCTCGGTAGTCTTTTGAGGGGCAACAAGGTATTGTTCCAGTGTCTCAAAAGCGTCAATGTTTGAAGCAGGACGCGCACTGGAACTACCACCTTGTCTATCAGCAGGTGTCTTCGCAACAACGTTGTAACGATTCCGGCAAATTCAGGTATACCCTAGCCGGAATATACTATTTACGTGTTATTTAATACTGATTATATGAGTCATAGTACGTTTATACGAGTATATATGATTCACAATATGAATCATACTCATATATATAGTGAATCGTATTGGAATTACAATTAATCAATGAACGATTATTGAAACCCGAACGAACCGGGAATTACATTATAGACGAAGTATATAATGTTTAGTGATGTTTACGAGGTATGAATGCTTCGGGATAGGTGAATTATAGCACAGAAAAAGGATTTCGATTTAATGGTACGTCGGTGCGCTAAACGAAACCTTTAACACCAAACCAAGCAAGAGACGATCAATCAAGCCGAAAAAGATGCGTAATTATTAATAATATGATGTTTTAATGTCATGGGTTAAGTTTTTAAAGTTTTTAAATCAGTTTTATATAAATTTTATTTTAACCCGAAAAACAACCATTTTAGGCCCGTTTTAAACCGAATTACGAGTTTAAACGAGAAACGAACTGAACCAGATTATCCACAACATTATCCGGATTGTGTAATCCAAATGTGTGGCCATGGATTGAGATGTGGGCACCCCCCCACACCACCATATGGCCGGCCTCACAACACACACTTTACACATTACCTTTTTCTTTTTTTTTACACCAATTCTCTCAAAACCTCTCAACTCTTTCAATATCCATCCAAGTTTCCTTGATTTCTACCAAAGACTTGAAGGTATAACACTTGTTTTGAAGCTTGAATCTTGTTTTTAATTTCATAATTCTTGAGAAAAGGAAGTTTCATGTGAAAAATGGGTGAAAACCCGAGATGAAACCGATTCTCGTGTGATCAAAGGATGTATACAAGTTATACAAAGGATCTTGATCCAAGTAATTAGTTAAAAGTGTTTAGAATGAATTTTTACGGTTGAAATCTTGTCAAATGAGTTTTCCATGTGAAAGACGGGTGAAAACCCAAGATGAAACCGACTCTTGCATGATCAAGAGATGTATACATGTTATACAAGGGATCATGGTCCAAGAAATGAGTAAAAAGAGTCGGGAATGGATTTCTACGGTTAAAACCTTTGTTTTTACTTAAAAACCGACACTATGAAAGAAATGGTTTGATTGTTGGTATAGTTTGCTTGGTGTGGTGTTGATGTGCTTGTAAGTGTTGTATCTAGCGGCTAGCAAAGGCAAGAAACCGAGATCCTTGCGATCTAAAGCTAGAAAACACAAAATAGTTCGGTTTTCGTGTGTTTATGAAATTTGGACAGATTTTCGTGTGCTTAGAGTCGGGTCACGAAATTTCACAGAGATGATCTACACATGAAAATATGAGATCTGTAAATTTTTGGTAATTTTTGGATAAAAGATGAATATTTGGTGAATTTAATGCTCGGTTTTGGCCAAAAATAGTGAAAAATAGCAAAACATGATGAAAAATTCCGGAAAATTTAAGATAAGCTTTTTATAACATATAAAAGTCACCCACAAAATTTGAGCTCATTTGGAAAAGTCTAAGTAGGCTTTTCGGTGAAACGAGTTCTAGGGCTTTCTAGCCCGGTTTTGGGTGAAAATGGCTTGAAAAATAAGTTTTAAATTCTGGAAAAATTCAAGAAAGTTATGAGGATGATAGAGATCATCCCAGAAAAATTTGGGATTTTTCTAAAGTGTTTTGGTATTTTTGATATATTTAGTGTTTTAATAAGATTTAAAAATAGATAAATAAATGTAAATATAGGAAAATAAATCTGGAAAAATTCCAGGAAGTTATGAGGATGATAGAGATCATCCCAGAAAAATTTGGGATTTTTCTAAAGTGTTTTGGTATTTTTGATATATTTAGTGTTTTAATAAGATTTAAAAATAGATAAATAAATGTAAATATAGGAAAATAAATCTGGAAAAATTCCAGGAAGTTATGAGGATGATAGAGATTATCCCAGAAAAATTTGGGATTTTTCTAAAGTGTTTTGGTATTTTTGATATATTTAGTGTTTTAATAAGATTTAAAAATAGATAAATAAATGTAAATATAGGAAAATAAATCTGGAAAATTTTTACAAAATTCCTTACTGTCAAATTAAGTTTTGTGCAAAATTTCAAGACCCGAGACTAATCGGGAAATTATTTGTGCTAAAAAGAACATAAAAACAAGTTTTTAAAGCTTAAAACGTGTAAACCGGCAAAGTTCGCATAAGCGAGCTGACTGGTACATGAAAACTCTAAAAATGGACTATTTCATAAATCTAAGTAAATTAAGTAAAAATAAATCATCCGAAAATAATTCGGATGATTTGGGTAATTTTACCCGATTTTACCGTTTCCGGCACCGAAATGACGGAAACGGGCCCCACGGCCAAACGGGGTGTCAAAGCGAGCTATAATTTCATCACCTTAACTAAATTGACTGTCAAACTCTAAGCAATGTCACAATCTGAGTCCTTAGAAGTGTCACGGGGTTAACATTGTCCCCGAATCGAGTACAGTACTGGGTTAACAATGTTCCCAGATGTACCGATTGATACGTATTTAAGTTATGGGAATTATATAGTAACGACTAGATATTATATTACAGATCCAGGCACGTAGCTGTTCCTTATATTACTCACCGACTCACAAAAAGGTGAGTTTTCACGAGCCCCTTTTAATGAATTGTTTTAATTATATTTTCCCGGGGCGGAAAACATGTCTTATTTAAAGTATTTAAGTGCATACCGATCGTATGGAAATACTTGTATATTTATATATATATGGTTTGATGCACAGAATATATAAATTGTTTATCAGGGGTTATTATTGTTCTGGGGTAACATAGTTCCCAGGGGTTATTATTGTTCTGGGGTAACATAGTTCCCAGGGGTAGTTATTGTTCTGGGGTAACATAGTTCCCAGGGGTTTTTATTGTTCTGGGGTAACATAGTTCCCAGGGGTTATTATTGTTCTGGGGTAACATAGTTCCCAGGGGTATTTATTGTTCTGGGGTAACATAGTTCCCAGGGGTTATTATTGTTCTGGGGTAACATAGTTCCCAGAAAGTTAATGGAAATGTTCTGGGGTAACATAGTTCCCAGCATGATTATATTGCTAATAAATGATTATTAAAATGATTTGTCAGTGTTTATTTAAATTAGTGAAACTCACCAACTATTCGTAGTTGACCCGTTTTCTTTACATGTTTTCTAGGTATGCCCAAGTTGGATTGATTGATGTGTGCTTAACTATCTGTGCTACCTGTTGGAAGCTTGCTGCTCTATGTTTTGTAATGAATTTATTAATGTCTTATCGGTAAAATATGTGTGTAACACCTAGACAGTAATGAAACTCGCAACAATGTAATATGTTATAAATTAATGTAGTGGTATTTTCTTTATAAGCAATGCTGTTGATATCAGATGTGTCTGTTGCATCCCGTGTACGTTTCCGCTGCGGTTACGGGGTGTTACAGAACTTGGTATCAGAGCCATTGGTTATAAAGAATTAGGATGTCTGAAAGAGATACCTAAAATATAACCAGTAGCTCAAGTATTATAGGATCTGAATATCAACTAATAATATATTGTGACGAGATCGGGATGAACTTGGATGGACAAGTGGGTTATTATGGTCCGGAACATAATAACAGACTTGTCTGCACGAGGGAATTCAGGGGAAGTCACGGGGAATTTAAATAGGTAAAATTGGCAACATATGTGTAATTATATGATAATATTATTATGTGGTAAAATTGTATAAGTAAGTGCATGTTAATTTGATTTTGAATTACACTATAAAAAGGGACTATATGTTTGTTAACTTGTGTGCAGGTAAAAATGGCAAGAACACCTAGTGTGTCGACGGAAGAGGACCCGGAAGAGGTCAGTTCCGGGGCCTCTGGAAGCCCAAGTGTAGCACCCAGCTCCGAGCCTTCGGAGGCTAGTCATAGTACTTCTAGACAGACCACCCCAGCTAGGAGTGCTAGTTTACCCTCCCCTGCTAGGGTTACCAGGTCTCCTACCCCGCCCGCACCACAGACCGCTCCGATTCCCCCCAGACACGGTCCCCGCCTCACGGCGCGGATCAGTGCCCCGTATGTTCCGCCCACTGTTACCCCACCCAGATCCACATACCACCGGGGCGAGTCTTCCCGCCCCCAGCCCGAGCCTGCGACCCTACCTGTGTGGGGTCTTCCGAGGCAGGAACGGGACTTGGCGGCTTGGCTACGTGTTCTCACCGAACAGGTGAACGAGCACTCTGCTGCCCTGGTCGTAGGGGTACAGAGGCGGGCGTACCTCGGGGACAGCATACTGGATCACCAGTATGCTATTAACCAGTTAAAGAGGGAGTGCTCATACTCCCACTGGTTGATCGGCCAGATGGAAACCCGAATCCGGGTTATGGTGGCGGTGTTGGTGGTGCTGGTGGCGGTGTTGGGGGGGTTGGTTTACCACCATGTGTAGATGTGTTAGATGGTAGAATCTTGAACCGCTTTTTGATACTCCGTGTAAGTAGTTAGTGGTGATACTAACACGGAGTGAATCTTGTTTAGTTGTAGTACAACCACTGGCCCATAGGGGGTCTCTTGTAGGGCATATCATTATCGATACTTTTGGGTATCATTCAAGCACTGACCCATTGCGGGTTATGTCGAGGATGATACCAACGTAGGCCCATTGTATTAAAACTAGTTATGTAATGTTGACTGAAAGTATGTAAACTGATGTTTGTGTAATATGTATCCATGTTTACTAATGAATGAAATATGTATTGTGTTTTATGATTTGAGATGGTATTGATTATATGTATTTCTTTGATGATTGTGTAGAATGGCACCGAAACGATCAACGAAAATATCGGAAGTAGATGTGAGCCGTTTGATTGCTCAGCAGCTGGAGGCGGCGATACCGGATATAGTATCGCGCATCGCCGCCAGTATTAATAACTCGACCAATCCAACCCCTCCGAGCAATCAAACGCCCATAAATAATGACGGGGAACAAAATGCTAATCCTCCAAGGAATGATAACACTATTCCGAGTAATGACGCACCGCCTAGGGTGGTCGTTACTGACAGCAATGGCCCTATACCTACGGTAGAGACAAACCGTACGGAACCAATTCGTGCATCCAGGGGATGTTCGATCAAGGATTTCATGTTGTGCAAGCCATTAGAGTTTAGCGGGTCGGAAGGACCGAATGAGTTAGTTAAATGGATAGAGAAAATCGAATCAGTGGTGAATATTAGCAACTGTCCCGAGGACTGTATCGTTAAGTACGCCACCTGTACATTCACCGACCATGCCTTGACATGGTGGAACACCATAGTACAGACTCGAGGTCAGGTGGCGACAAACCACATGACCTGGACGGAGCTTAAGGCTCTTGTGTTGGAACATTTCTGTCCAAAGAATGAATTGCAGAAACTGGAAAATGAGTTGTGGAATCTAGAGATGAAGGGGGCGGACCACTTGGGTTATACCAATAGGTTCAATGAACTGTCACGATTAGTACCGTGGTTGGTCACCCCGGAGACGAAAAGGGTGGAACGTTATATTTGGGGACTTACTCCAGTAGTGAGGAGTATAGTCAACGCGGGGGGACACCGGACGTATGAAAGTGCAGTGACACAGGCTGGCATAGTCACGTATGATTTCTTGCGGAGCGGATCACTAAAGGTGACAGGAGAATCCGCTGGGGGAAAAAGGGGTGCGCATGATCATAGAATCCAAGAAAAGCAGCAAAGCAAACGAGCTAGGCCTGCTGCCCAGAGCTATGCCATGACTAGTTCGGGCGGAAGGCAAGAACCGCAGAAGGGAACGTTTCCTAGGTGCGGGAAATGTGGTTACCACCATAGTGGCGTGTGCAAGGAGGTGGTGTGCCACCGGTGTGGCAGGGTTGGACACTACGCACCAAATTGTAAGACAAATCTGAACAACCTGAACCGACAACCACAACCTATTCGGGCGCAACCATTTAGAACTCAACCAGCCCGACAGCAGAACCCGCAAGGAAACCAGATGGTGACCACTAGCCGTGCTTGCTACGAATGCGGCAGCACGGATCACTTCAAAAGGAACTGCCCGAAACTGAATCAGGGAGGAAACGGGAGACAACTCGCGGGTCAGCCATCGTCGTCCAATCCGGCGCGAGGCCGAGCTTTTGTGATGGGAGCGAACGAGGCGCGCCAGGACCCCAGCGTAGTGACAGGTACCTTCCTCGTCTCTGATCATTACGCTTCTGTATTATTTGATACAGGCGCCGATAGAAGTTTTGTCTCCGTTAGATTCCTTTCGATAGCAAACCTTCCTATTGGTGAAACCATAGAACCCTACACCGTAGAGGTCGCTAACTGTTAGGACATGAAATGTCATGTGTATGTCCCCAGTTCTATCAGGATGGTTCGATATGAAAATAACGATCGTGAAACCAAGTTAACGGACTGAAAATGTCAAAAGAAACTGATTCGATCGAATCAGTCACTGATTCGATCGAACCAGGACTCATTCGATCGAATGAGATACTCATTCGATCGATATGAAAATAACGATCGTGAAACCAAGTTAACGGACTGAAAATGTCAAAAGAAACTGATTCGATCGAATCAGTGACTGATTCGATCGAACCAGGACTCATTCGATCGAATGAGATACTCTCTGCCCATTACAAGAGAGTCACGAACCTGCTACTGCCGAAAATCCTCTCTGCCCATCTTCGTCGTGTCGGTCTTTTCCTCCGTCCCTAGGTGTCAAACCGTCTTAGGAAATTTCACAAGAGAGAGCACACATTACACACAGTCACGAACCTGTTACTGCCGAAAATCCTCTCTGCCCATCTTCGTCGTGTCGGTCTTTTCCTCCGTCCCTAGGTGTCAAACCGTCTTAGGAATCGTAACCGTGCGTTGTTGATCACCACCGAATCGCCGTGTTAGAGGATTCCGCACTCTAACACGTTGCCCCGTGAATCGTTGGGAAACCGTGTCCCGCACCGGTCCGACAAAGTGGTATCAGAACCTTTGGTTCTTGATTCACGTTAGATTCGTGGTGAAATTCGTGTTTTTCTCGCGAAAATCGTAATTTTTGCCGGAAAATTCCGAATTTTTGGTGTTTTTGATCTTGGTGTTCGTCGTGTTCTTGTCAAAAACTGTTAAAATTGTCATATTTTGGTGTTTTGATCTTAGAATTGTGTGTTAAAAGTTCGAGTTTCGTCAAGAACGTTCTTCGCGTTCTTCGTGTTCTTCGTATTTTTGGTGGTTTTGATCCGTTTTTTGGTTGGTCTTAAGTTGTTTTTGTGTTAAAAGTCATATTTCGATCTTAATTTGCCTCTTGATCTTTCAAAATTCGTGTTTTTGATTCAAAATTCGAAAATCCGTCAAAATCTTCTAATTTTAGAATTTCCAGAAATTTCGATCGAACCAGTCTATTTTTGGAACTCATTCGATCGAATAGCCTTCCTATTCGATCGAACAAGTTTAAACTTTGACCGAATCAGTTTTTTCCCGCCGAGAATTACTCCTAGTTCATTCGATCGAACCAGATTTGTTCGATCCGCCGATTCGATCTTTGTCTTATTCGACTGTCAGAACCCGTTCGATTGAACCAGAAACTCTTTCGATCGAACCAGATTCACATTCGATCGAATAACTTTCAGAAGATCAGATCAGTATTTCAGAGAGACATTCGATCGAACCAGAACACATTCGATCGAATAGGTCACTCATCCGATCGAATCAAACCCATTCGATCAACAGTTCAACGTTAAAGCAAAGAAACAAAGATGGCTGCAAGTTCGAGTACCAACAAGAGGATTCAATCGATTCTCGAAAGTGATTCTGAATCGGGAAGCTATAACAAGCCACCAAAGCTAATGACTTTAAACGATTTTACAACCTGGAAGACAAGATTTCAAATTCATATAACAGGTGTAAATCCTGGACTTTGGGAAGCTGTCCAGACAACTTGGGTGCATCCAACGAATGATGATGGTGAGTCGTTGAGCTATTTTAGGCTATCTGAAGAACAAAAGATAGCCTTCGATGCTGAGAAGAAAGCCTTCTCCTTACTATCACAAGCACTCTCCAGTGATCTTTTTCATCAGTTTAACCAGTTTACTACAGCGTCAACTCTTTGGAACGCACTGGTTGAACGATGTGAAGGATCTGACTCACTTAGAGAAATTCACGCACGGGAGCTCAAGCGTGAATTTGATTTGTTTGGTCCAGAATCGGGAGAAGACATTGAATCGTTACTGTCAAGATTCTATCATCTTATGTCAGAACTCAAGTCCTATAATGTCAAAACAACAGGGACTGAAAAGGTTAGATGTCTTGCTCAAGGACTTCCAACCAGCTGGAACACCTTCCTGACAGTAATGAGAAGAAGTCATCAGCTGGAGACGATTCTCCTGTCTGATTTTATTAAAGAAATCAGACAAGAAGAGGCTGAACTAAGAGCCTCCTCCAGAAAACCGAGATCAACTTCTGACAAATCACTCTACATGTCAAAACCTCTTATGTCAGATTCAACTGATCATGCTCCGATGAAGACCGCTTTTGTCTCCTCAACGTCAAATCAATCAAAGGGGACTGAAACGAGATCTTCCGTCCCACCATCAACTTCTGGAAACTCAAGTACTAACTCCGGACCCAAGTCAACGGAGAAAGCAACGTTGAATACTGAAGGCTTGGGAACAGTAACAGTGGAGGTTGCCAAAGAACACATGGCAACTCTAGGCACGATAATTGAGTCCTACAGTTTAATGGTGGCGGGTAAGCTAGGAAATAGTCATCTGGACAGTGATGACTATGAACAGCTTGACGAAGATGATATGGAACGCATAGACATTATGTGGGCTCTTGGCAGTGCGTTCCGAAGGGCCAGAAAGTGGACGAAGAAAACAGGTCAGGCCCTCTCAATAAACAACAAATCCAAGTTCGGCTTTGATAAAAACAAAGTAAAATGCTACAACTGTGGCGAACTTGGTCACTTTGCCAAGGAGTGTTCGAAGCCAAGAAGGGAAGGTCACCAATATCCCTTCCGAACCACTTCATCATCATCCACTCCTGCTGCAGCTGCTGCAACTGTCAACCTTGAGAGACAACTGGTCCCTCAAAATCAAACCGCAGCAAACAACGTCAACATCAACAATGAAACTGCTCTTGCAGTTCAAGGGGATGAAGGCGAGACATGGAACTTCAGCATCAACATGGCTGATGTCACAATAGTAGATGGAAACTCTGAAACCGAGTCTGTTGTTTCCTCGACCAATGAAGAATATATTGTCAATGAACCAGCTGCTGAAGTCCATGAAGAAGAACCTGAGGTTGAAGTGGTATCTTTGGAGATTAAGGAGGATCACGATAAAGAGTCAAATGTTCCTCAAATATCTCCATGTTCGACAATTCCCGCAGAGGCTGCTAAAGTTGAAGAAGTCAACGAAGTAGAGTCTAAAGCAACTTCTGCATCGTTTCTGGAAAAAGCTGGGAATCTTTGCTTTGCATTCATGGCAGAGACATCAAATGCCAAGGTAAGTTCTAACCCATCAACTCCCAAACCAGAAAATGTTAAATGTTTAAAATGTGAATTGTATGAACAAGAAATTCAATCTCTAAAAGAGAGAATTGAAGATCTCGAGGCTTACAAACAAGCAGCCTCAAGATCTTTAATGGAACTGACTGACGCGCTTGCACAGAATAAGGCTTGGAAGCAGAAAGAGTCTGCTTTTAAAGAAAAGATTGATAGCCTTAAGCGTCAGAACAAGGAACTTGAAATATGTGTTCTGAATCAACAAGATTCTATCAATTTTCACATAAATAAGAATAATGTTTTAAAAAAAGAATTGGAAAACTTGAAAGCTGATTTTGAATCATTGAATTTCAAATTAAAAAGTTACTCAAATTCATCTTATTTATTAGAACACATCATTCCCGAGTTCCGAGGCAAAAAGGAAAAAGGCGTGGGATATAACTATGTCCCACCCCCGATCCTGAATCAATTTGCAAGCACACCAGGAGCTGTGCCGGATGATGAATCAAATGATTATATACCCGAGGACACAAACCAAATTTCTAAGTCTAAGGGAAAAGAAGTCATTGACCCGGCTCCTGAGTCCAAACAAAATGTTGTTGCCACAGACTTAGGTTCCACAACTAAGTCGGGCCCACCACCATCTAAGTCAAAGGCAACAACAACAAGAAATTCTCAGAAGAAAAAGTTTAATCCTAAATCTGAGAAAGTCTACGTGGAACATAGTACCCAGTTTGTAAAGGAGGGTAACGTTAATGAAAAACATAATTTCCCAAAACACCCTCCTAGACAAACTACACCCCAAAATGTCAAATCCAGGGGGTACTATGATAACAGACAAAACCAGAGTTATTTCTCTCCACCAAGTCAAAGGGGGAGAAACTACTGTTTTTCGTGTGGAGAGGTAGGGCATATAGCAAGATTTTTCTATAAGTACACGGATCCTAAGCAGTACATATCGACTCCGGATCCGAGGTATGCCAAGTCACCTCCTAGGAGGCGACCGACCATTGACGTTCAAGGTCAAGAACGGTTTCACACACCGAGGTCGGTTTCTCCTCGGAAACCTCAGCCAACCTCACCACACCAATCCCCAAACCCCTCAGATCCAAATGTTTCCACTTCGACAAGTGAAACTCAGTCTTCAACCATCTATCTCAAACATGTTGAGAAGAAGACTGACTTTTGGAAACCAAAGAAAACTAACACTGTTGACAACAATCACAAACCAGAAAACAGTGTTAATGAGGGTAAATGGATTGAATTGTACATTCGTGATGAAAATGGAAAACCCAAGACCGTAAAGGCTTGGGTTTCCAATGATATTTAAACCTTTTGTTTTTGTGTGCAGGTTGCTCTATATGATCCAAGATTCAACATGTGGATCATAGACTCAGGAGCTTCCAGGCACATGACTGGAAACATGAATCTCCTTTCAAGTGTCAGACAAATAAAAGGAGGTGCAGTTTCCTTTGCAGGAAATCAAGGAGGTTATATCACGGCCCAAGGAATTGTGTCTAATGGGCGAATTTCGTTTGAGAAAGTTAATTTCATCAAAGAGTTGGAGAACAACCTGTTGTCGATAAGTCAAATCTGCGACAAAGGTTTCAAAGTTATGTTTGACGACCGAGATTGCCACATCTTGGCTAAGGATTTCAACTTTCCTGAAGACAAGGTTTTAATGTCAGCTGCACGCCAGAGTGATCTCTACATTCTGGATATGGCTAAGGCAGGGTCATCGTCTCCAACGGCGACATGTTTTGTGTCCAAGGCATCCGAACGTGATACTGTCTTATGGCATAGACGGATGGGACACATAAATGTCAGGAACATGAACAAGCTTGTGCACAACAGACTAGTTGAGGGAGTTAATCTGAGAAGCTTTCGTCTCCCTGATTCGTGTGTGCAGTGCAAAGCAGGAAAGCAAATAAAAAGGTCCCACAAGTCTAAGAGTTTCCACTCGATTGATATTCCGTTGGAACTCCTTCATATGGATCTTTTTGGCCCAATAAGCGTCAAAAGTATCTCTGGGCACTCATACTGTCTAGTGGTTACTGATGAATATTCTAGATTCTCTTGGGTGTTTTTCTTGAAAGTAAAATCAGAAACGTTTGGATGTATACAACTGCTGGTTACAACTATTGAGTCTCAATACAATCTGAAGGTTCGAAGAATGCGGTCAGATAACGGTACAGAATTTAAAAATGCGAATGTTGAAAATTTCTGCAAAGAAAAAGGGATCGTTCAGGAGTTCAGTGCTCCATATGTTCCACAAATGAACGGGGTTGCTGAAAGGAAAAATCGTACGTTAATCGAGACAGCAAGAACAATGTTAGCCGACTCAGTGTTACCTGTTACGTTTTGGAGTGAGGCAATTGCCAACGCCTGTTTCACATTAAATCGGGTAGGCATTGTCAAGCGCCACGGCAAGACAAGTTTCGAGCTTCTTCAACGACGAAGGCCTAACTTAGAGCACCTGGAACCATTCGGAGCTCTTTGCACGTTACTTAAAAGGCACGTTGATAATAAGTTCGAGGAGAAGATTATCAAGGGTTATTTTCTGGGTTACAGCGTACCTCTCAAAAGGGTCTTCAACAGAACAACAAAATTAGTTGAAGAATGGTACCATGTCGATGTTCAACGCTACACAGAACCAGCCAAGGGGACAGGAGAAGACTGGTTGTTTGATTATGACAAATTGTTCAAGTCTTTCAATCTGTATGAGATTGCTATTCAAATGATGTATGAGGCGCAAAATGCACCTCCTGATGAATCTTTGCAATCTTCAACTCATCCTGGTCCGTCATCATCTTCCTCCACAGAGTCTAGCGATCAAGTTCAAGAATCTTCCGAATCTGAATCTGAAGATGAATCTCCAGCAGATGATGTACAATCGGCACCAACTCAGGTTACTTCACAACCTTCATCGTCAAATCAAGAAGTGCCGAATGCAGATCAGCCTCTAACGTCTACTTCAGAGGCACCACAATCCGCTCCAGTTCCTGAGCCGAACTTAACTAACTTGGAACAAAATGTTGTCATTCCTGACAATCCGGTTGTTAGGACTGAACGTGATCATCCACAAGACAACATTATAGGGGACATTCAACAGGGTGTCAAAACTCGTCGACAGTTGAATTTTGGTCTCTACACAGAAATGATGGAGTCAGGATCAGTTGCTCTTAATGCCCATGAATGCTTCTTAGCACAAGAAGAACCACACAGCACCACCGATGCGCTGAAAGATCCCAACTGGGTCTCAGCCATGCAAGAGGAATTATTGCAGTTTAAAAGACTTGGTGTGTGGAAGCTGGTGGATCTCCCCAAAGGACAGAAGAAAATTGGCACTAAGTGGGTACTAAAATGTAAACGTGACGATCGTGGAGTGATTGTTCGCAACAAAGCCCGCCTGGTGGTCCAAGGGTTTAGGCAAATCGAAGGCCTAGACTACAATGAGGTATATGCTCCGGTTGCTCGTTTGGAGGCAATCCGGATGTTCTTGGGGTATGCATCTTTCAAGAAATTCAAAGTATATCAAATGGACGTCAAGAGTGCCTTTTTGTACGGTCACATCGAAGAGACCGTATATGTGGCACAACCTCCAGGTTTTGAAGACCCATATCACAAGGACAAAGCCTATCTGCTCAACAAGGCTTTGTACGGTCTTCACCAAGCCCCGAGAGCTTGGTATAAAGAACTATCCAAACACCTTCTGAACAACGGGTTTAGAAGGGGAACCATTGACTGCACGCTATTCTCAAAAGAAAAAGAAGGAGATCTAATTATGGTACAAGTGTACGTGGACGACATCATCTTCGGGTCCACGAATAAAACACTTTGTAAGGAGTTCGAACAAGTGATGAAAGAAAAATTTGAAATGAGCTCCATGGGTGAGATGAAGTTCTTCTTAGGACTTCAAGTTGACCAAAAAGATTCCGGTATCTTCATTCACCAGACAAAATACGTCAATGACATCTTGAAACGGTTTGAGATGTTGAGTTCTTCTTCACAGGGAACTCCTTTAGAGGTTAATCACGGGATTAATCCTGACGAGAAGGGTGAATTGATCAATCCAACTCACTATAGAGGGATCATCGGATCTCTAATGTACCTGACTGCTTCTCGGCCAGACATAATGTTTGCTACGTGTCTCTGTGCACGTTACCAGTCAAAGCCGAAGGTCTCCCATCTGATTGCAGTCAAAAGAATTTTGCGTTATCTGAAGGGTACTCCAGATTGGGGTCTTTGGTATCCTTATGATGACAACTTCGATCTTCATGCGTATAGTGATTCGGATTATGGTGGTTGTAAACTCGATTACAAATCAACAACAGCAGGATGTCAGTTCTTTGGAAGTCGTTTAGTAACGTGGCAATGCAAAAAGCAGACGTCAGTCTCCACTTCAACAGCTGAGGCGGAATATATTGCGGCTGCCAGTTGCTGTTTTCAAGTTATTTGGATTCAGCAACAAATGCGTGACTACGGTATTGAATGTTCTACTACTCCCATATATATTGATAATTCTGCTGCAATTTCAATTACCAAAAATCCGGTCCATTTTAGCAAAACGAAGCACATCGAAATTCGATATCACTTCCTTCGTGACTGCTACGAAAAGAAGTTAATCGATGTGATAAAAATCCCCACTCAGGAACAACGCGCTGATCTCTTCACTAAAGCATTTGATAAACCACGGTTTTTATATTTACTAGAGATCAACGGCGTTAAACGTATATCAGATGATGTTCCTGAAGATATCATTTAAATTGTTTTCATTTTTTCTTTTCTTAAAAATTTAAAAAAAAAAAAAAAATCCAAAAAGATTTTGTTTTTTTTTATAAATTCTAGGGGGAGAAAGGTTTCAAGAAAAACCAAAAATTTTCAAAATTTTGAGAAGTTGATCTTGTTACAAGAAAGGTGATAGTACACAGACGCTATCATACTGAGACATCAAAAAGATTTGTTATTTCTGTACAGCTTATTTTCATTTTTCTTATATTAAATTTTTATACATCACTATCGCTTAAAATTATGTCGGTTACCTCAGTTTGATGGACACATTTTCGGATGTGTTTTGGTCCTTACTTCTACTAGTAGATTATGAGGATAGCCATTAACCAGATGACTGAAAGTGATCGGGGCGGGTTTTGATGGGTTTTTATTCTTTCGCTGAAAAATAGTCGGTTATACTTAGTTAGAAGGACACATACTCGTATGTGGTCGGTCCAGTTGATCCATTGGATCTTCAGGATAGCCGTTTACCTGAAGACTTTGACTTGATCGGGGCGAAATAATTTAAACGTTATTTTTTTTAAAAAAAGGACATTAATATATATTCAGAAAATGGGAAATTGATCCAACCTTGGAAAATGATAGATACACTGATTCTGTGAGCTTAACTAGTGAAGTTATTAGGCTTAAAAGGCTTTAGAACGGTCATTGTGTGTCATGGTAGCTTTTTATGGTGCGTAAAAGTAGATGTGATACAAATTAAATCTACTCGATTTTACGTGGAAACTCCTTAAGAGTTTTGTATGTCTTCATATATATCTTTCCGAATGATAGGCAGAAAAGCGATTACCCAGTCATACACGAGCCCATAAGTGTTCTGATTCCTGTAAAGATAGTGTGTGAAGAAACTGCAGTGATCCAGATTCGGGACTTGCAATTGTTTACTACTCTGAAGTCTATGTAACATTCAAAAAAAAAAAAAAAAAAAAAAAAAAAAAAAAAAATTTACCTTATGAGTGATTGAAACATTCTAGAGTTAACAATGTCAAGACTTCTCAATCATGGAGTAAGAAAGAAAACGGGAAGCAGATGAAGACACTTACAACCTTAATCAGACACTATGGGTCAAGGTCAATTCGGGGTGACTTGGGGAAAGCCAAATACGCTTTGAGAATAGATAGGAGGCATCATAATCTCTGAGTTGTTACCCACTTAAATTTTGAGACATAATTGAACCTAACTCGTATCACAGAAACGATGAAAACCATTTTAAGTTATTTACATGCTCACAACCTGTTTCTTTATGTCATAATACAGCTAAACACGGATCTGTGTGACAGTCACGTAATTAGTATGATTCCTGTTCGGATCTTTCTCACAAAAAGAATATTCATTATGTCTTGTTTAACTTCGTATATTCTGTTAAAAAAAAAAAAAAAAAATACGTCTGTATGATTTCTTATTATAGATCCTTCTCAACCAAAAATAATGTGTTTTAAACTTTTGTACAGTTGTTTATTTCAGTTTGAATATTATAAAAAAAAAAAAAAAAAAAAAAAAAAAAAAAAAAAAAGTCTCAGTAGATAGTCATATACGTCTGTATGATTTCTTATTATAGATCCTTCTCAACCAAAAATAATGTGTTTTAAATTTTTGTACAGTTGTTTATTTCAGTTTGAATATTATAAAAAAAAAAAAAAAACATACAAAAAGATTTTTATTCTGAATTAATTTTTTTTAATTTTATTCTGTTTTTTTTTTTTTTTTTTAATGAGAAATCATCGTGACAGGTAGTCTGATCCCTGTCTGTTCCTACTAAATGTTTATCCAGTGTGTAGGAATGAAAGAAAACTTCATGCAGGTTGCTAAATGTTCATCTGTGCAACAGGCTGTGCATGAAAGAAAGAATGAAGTGACAAGAAAACCCAAAGATGTTTGGAACATTGTTTTGGAACATTGTGATAGATTGTGCTTAAATGTTTATCTAAAATTCCAATTGACAGCTTCTCAGGATATGCGGAACCTATGGTAAGTCTGACTGACTGAACCATTTGATCTTGAGAGAACTTCATGAAGAAAGGAGTTCGTGGATGCAACGTGCGCACCACTAGCTTTGAGAAAAGAGAGAGTGAGATAACTCCAAGGGGGAGTTACGATCGAGCAAGAGAACTCGATTGATTATAAGTAAATAGAACTGGCTCCAAGGGGGAGTTTGTTAGGACATGAAATGTCATGTGTATGTCCCCAGTTCTACCAGGATGGTTCGATATGAAAATAACGATCGTGAAACCAAGTTAACGGACTGAAAATGTCAAAAGAAACTGATTCGATCGAATCAGTCACTGATTCGATCGAACCAGGACTCATTCGATCGAATGAGATACTCATTCGATCGATATGAAAATAACGATCGTGAAACCAAGTTAACGGACTGAAAATGTCAAAAGAAACTGATTCGATCGAATCAGTGACTGATTCGATCGAACCAGGACTCATTCGATCGAATGAGATACTCTCTGCCCATTACAAGAGAGTCACGAACCTGCTACTGCCGAAAATCCTCTCTGCCCATCTTCGTCGTGTCGGTCTTTTCCTCCGTCCCTAGGTGTCAAACCGTCTTAGGAAATTTCACAAGAGAGAGCACACATTACACACAGTCACGAACCTGTTACTGCCGAAAATCCTCTCTGCCCATCTTCGTCGTGTCGGTCTTTTCCTCCGTCCCTAGGTGTCAAACCGTCTTAGGAATCGTAACCGTGCGTTGTTGATCACCACCGAATCGCCGTGTTAGAGGATTCCGCACTCTAACACGTTGCCCCGTGAATCGTTGGGAAACCGTGTCCCGCACCGGTCCGACACTAACGGTAAAACCATGATAGTTAATCGGATTGTTCGGAATTGCCCTTTTATTCTAAGTGAACAATCCTTCCTGATTGACTTGTTACCGGTAGAATTGGGTAGTTTTGACGTGATAGTGGGAATGGATTGGTTGGCACGTAACAGGGTAGAAATAAACTGCGAAAAGAAAACCGTCAAGATCCGGGTGTCGGATGACGAGGAGGTATTAGTGCATGGAGAAAAATCCGGCACCATGATACCATTCATATCCCATCTCAAGGTGTTGAAATATATACGTCAGGGATGTGTGGCGTATCTAGCGAGCCTGACGGCCGCTGATTCTGAGGAAAAACGGGTGGACGATATTCCCGTGGTACGCGAATTTCCACAAGTTTTTCCAGAGGAACTTCCTGGTTTACCGCCAACCCGACAAGTCGAATTCAGAATCGATTTATTACCTCAAGCCGGCCCTGTTGCTAAGGCCCCTTACAGACTTGCACCGTCCGAGATGCAAGAACTATCCAACCAGTTGCAGGAATTGTTGGATAAGGGGTTTATACGTCCCAGTTATTCCCCGTGGGGTGCACCTGTACTATTTGTGAAAAAGAAGGACGGAAGCCTTCGAATGTGCATTGACTACAGGGAATTGAACAAATTAACCATCAAAAATAGGTATCCTCTTCCCCGAATCGATGATTTGTTCGACCAACTACAAGGTGCGAGCTATTTCTCAAAAATTGATCTTAGATCGGGATACCACCAAGTTAGAATTCAAGAGGAGGATATCCCAAAAACCGCGTTTCGGACTCGCTACGGCCACTACGAATTTCTAGTTATGCCTTTTGGGCTAACAAATGCGCCAGCGGTGTTCATGGATCTCATGAACCGAGTCTGTAAACCCTATCTCGACAAATTCGTCATTGTATTTATAGACGATATTTTGATATATTCAAAAAGTAAAGAAGAACATGAGCGACATTTGAGGTTAGTTTTGGAGCTTTTGGATCATGAGAAGTTGTATGCAAAATTCTCCAAGTGTAACTTCTGGTTACAAGAGGTGCAATTCCTCGGTCACGTTATAAACCACCAAGGAATACACGTTGATCCGAGTAAAGTTGAAGCAATTAAGGATTGGCAAGCGCCTAAATCTCCGAAGGAAATCCGCCAATTCTTAGGCTTAGCTGGATACTATCGTCGATTTATAGAGAACTTTTCCAGCATCGCCCAACCTTTAACCCTCCTGACTCAAAAGGATCGGAAATATGAATGGGGTGAAGAGCAGGAAACGGCGTTTCAAACGCTAAAACAAAGATTGTGCCAAGCGCCAATCTTAAGTCTCCCCGACGGAGACGATGGATTTGTTGTATATTGTGACGCATCCCGTAAAGGGTTAGGATGCGTGTTGATGCAAAATAAAAAGGTCATAGCCTATGCGTCTCGACAGTTGAAAGTTCATGAGAAAAACTACACTACTCATGACTTGGAACTGGGAGCAGTCATCTTTGCACTTAAAATCTGGAGACACTATCTCTACGGTACAAAGTGCACCATATTCACTGATCATAAAAGTTTGCAACACATATTCGATCAGAAAGAACTGAATATGAGGCAACGAAGATGGGTCGAGTTGCTGAGTGACTATGACTGTGACATACGATATCACCCCGGCAAGGCTAACGTTGTAGCCGATGCCTTGAGTAGAAAGGATCGAGTCAAGCCACTACGCGTGCGAGCGTTGGGGATGATAGTCCAGTCGAACCTTTCGGATTTGATTCGAGTCGCTCAACGCGAGGCGTTGAAAGAGGGCCAATTGGATAAAGAAGGACTTTACGGGAATGAGAAGAATTTCGAACAGCGTGTGGACGAAATTCTCTATTTCAAAAATCGGATTTGGATCCCGACCCTCCATGACCTTCGTGATTTGATCATGGATGAAGCACATAAATCGAAATATTCCATACATCCGGGATCAGATAAAATGTACAAGGATGTGAAAGAATTTTACTGGTGGCCAGGAATGAAAAAGGATATAGCCACATACGTCGGCAAGTGTACGACGTGTGCGAGGGTTAAGGCGGAGCACCAGAAACCTTCGGGAATGTTACAACAACCGGAGATTCCCGAATGGAAATGGGAGCAAATCACAATGGATTTCGTGACACACCTCCCTAAGACATCCCGGGGAAATGATGCAATTTGGGTAATCGTGGATAGATTAACCAAATCGGCACATTTTATTCCGATTAGAAACAATTATAACACTGAGAGACTTGCGCAAATTTATATAAATGAAATAGTGTCTCGTCATGGCATCCCCATCTCGATCATCTCCGATAGGGATAGCCATTTCACCTCCAAACTTTGGCAAGCTGTTCAAGAAGCATTGGGAACACGTATTGACCTAAGCACGGCTTACCACCCTCAGACCGATGGTCAGTCTGAGAGGACCATTCAAACTTTGGAGGATTTGCTTCGTGCCTGCGTACTGGACTTTAAGGGAAATTGGGATCAACATCTCCCACTCGTTGAATTTTCCTATAATAACAGTTACCATAGCAGTATAAAGGCAGCACCTTATGAAGCATTGTATGGACGTAAGTGCCGATCACCACTTTGCTGGTCTGAAGTGGGAGACCCGCAGATCATTAGGTCGGATCTGGTCCAGGAGACGACCAGCAAGATTCTTGAAATTAAGAACAACTTGAAAGCCGCGCGGGATCGGCAGAAGAGTTATGCCGATACCCGTCGAAAACCGTTGTCATTTGAGAAGGGTGAAAAGGTATATTTGAAAGTATCACCCTGGAAAGGAGTGGTCAGATTTGGAAAGGCGGGGAAGTTGGCCCCCAGATATATTGGACCATTCATTATTACTGCAAAGATCGGTCCGGTAGCTTACCGACTAGAACTGCCTGAGGAACTAAATGCAGTTCATAACGTGTTTCATGTGTCGAATTTGAAAAGATGTCTGGCGGATGAGACATCGGTGTTACCCTTAGAGGGTGTGCAAATAAGTGATAGGCTCAACTTTGTAGAGGAGCCCATCGAAATAGTGGACGGTAAGATCAAGCAACTTAGACACAATAAGATCTCGTTGGTCAAAGTTAGATGGAATTCGCAACGAGGCCCAGAATTTACTTGGGAACGAAAGGATGAATTTCGGAAGAAATACCCCCACCTATTTCCTCAAAAGGAAGTAGTTGACGCATAAAATTTCGAGGACGAAATTTTTATAACGGGGGGAGAATGTAACGATTCCGGCAAATTCAGGTATACCCTAGCCGGAATATACTATTTACGTGTTATTTAATACTGATTATATGAGTCATAGTACGTTTATACGAGTATATATGATTCACAATATGAATCATACTCATATATATAGTGAATCGTATTGGAATTACAATTAATCAATGAACGATTATTGAAACCCGAACGAACCGGGAATTACATTATAGACGAAGTATATAATGTTTAGTGATGTTTACGAGGTATGAATGCTTCGGGATAGGTGAATTATAGCACAGAAAAAGGATTTCGATTTAATGGTACGTCGGTACGCTAAACGAAACCTTTAACACCAAACCAAGCAAGAGACGATCAATCAAGCCAAAAAAGATGCGTAATTATTAATAATATGATGTTTTAATGTCATGGGTTAAGTTTTTAAAGTTTTTAAATCAGTTTTATATAAATTTTATTTTAACCCGAAAAACAACCATTTTAGGCCCGTTTTAAACCGAATTACGAGTTTAAACGAGAAACGAACTGAACCAGATTATCCACAACATTATCCGGATTGTGTAATCCAAATGTGTGGCCATGGATTGAGATGTGGGCCCCCCCCACACCACCATATGGCCGGCCTCACAACACACACTTTACACATTACCTTTTTCTTTTTTTTTACACCAATTCTCTCAAAACCTCTCAACTCTTTCAATATCCATCCAAGTTTCCTTGATTTCTACCAAAGACTTGAAGGTATAACACTTGTTTTGAAGCTTGAACTTGTTTTTAATTTCATAATTCTTGAGAAAAGGAAGTTTCATGTGAAAAATGGGTGAAAACCCGAGATGAAACCGATTCTCGTGTGATCAAAGGATGTATACAAGTTATACAAAGGATCTTGATCCAAGTAATTAGTTAAAAGTGTTTAGAATGAATTTTTACGGTTGAAATCTTGTCAAATGAGTTTTCCATGTGAAAGACGGGTGAAAACCCGAGATGAAACCGACTCTTGCATGATCAAGAGATGTATACATGTTATACAAGGGATCATGGTCCAAGAAATGAGTAAAAAGAGTCGGGAATGGATTTCTACGGTTAAAACCTTTGTTTTTACTTAAAAACCGACACTATGAAAGAAATGGTTTGATTGTTGGTATAGTTTTTCTTGGTGTGGTGTTGATGTGCTTGTAAGTGTTGTATCTAGCGGCTAGCAAAGGCTAGAAACCAAGATCCTTGCGATCTAAAGCTAGAAAACACAAAATAGTTCGGTTTTCGTGTGTTTATGAAATTTGGACAGATTTTCGTGTGCTTAGAGTCGGGTCACGAAATTTCACAGAGATGATCTACACATGAAAATATGAGATCTGTGAATTTTTGGTAATTTTTGGATAAAAGATGAATATTTGGTGAATTTAATGCTCGGTTTTGGCCAAAAATAGTGAAAAATAGCAAAACATGATGAAAAATTCCGGAAAATTTAAGATAAGCTTTTTATAACATATAAAAGTCACCCACAAAATTTGAGCTCATTTGGAAAAGTCTAAGTAGGCTTTTCGGTGAAACGAGTTCTAGGGCTTTCTAGCTCGGTTTTGGGTGAAAATGGCTTGAAAAATAAGTTTTAAATTATGGAAAATTCCAGAAAGTTATGAGGATGATAGAGATCATCCCAGAAAAATTTGGGATTTTTCTAAAGTGTTTTGTTATTTTTGATATATTTAGTGTTTTAATAAGATTTAAAAATAGATAAATAAATGTAAATATAGGAAAATAAATCTGGAAAAATTCCAGGAAGTTATGAGGATGATAGAGATCATCCCAGAAAAATTTGGGATTTTTCTAAAGTGTTTTGGTATTTTTGATATATTTAGTGTTTTAATAAGATTTAAAAATAGATAAATAAATGTAAATATAGGAAAATAAATCTGGAAAAATTCCAGGAAGTTATGAGGATGATAGAGATTATCCCAGAAAAATTTGGGATTTTTCTAAAGTGTTTTGGTATTTTTGATATATTTAGTGTTTTAATAAGATTTAAAAATAGATAAATAAATGTAAATATAGGAAAATAAATCTGGAAAATTTTTACAAAATTCCTTACTGTCAAATTAAGTTTTGTGCAAAATTTCAAGACCCGAGACTAATCGGGAAATTATTTGTGCTAAAAAGAACATAAAAACAAGTTTTTAAAGCTTAAAACGTGTAAACCGGCAAAGTTCGCATAAGCGAGCTGACTGGTACATGAAAACTCTAAAAATGGACTATTTCATAAATCTAAGTAAATTAAGTAAAAATAAATCATCCGAAAATAATTCGGATGATTTGGGTAATTTTACCCGATTTTACCGTTTCCGGCACCGAAATGACGGAAACGGGCCCCACGGCCAAACGGGGTGTCAAACCGAGCTATAATTTCATCACCTTAACTAAATTGACTGTCAAACTCTAAGCAATGTCACAATATGAGTCCTTAGAAGTGTCACGGGGTTAACATTGTCCCCGAATCGAGTACAGTACTGGGTTAACAATGTTCCCAGATGTACCGATTGATACGTATTTAAGTTATGGGAATTATATAGTAACGACTAGATATTATATTACAGATCCAGGCACGTAGCTGTTCCTTATATTACTCACCGACTCACAAAAAGGTGAGTTTTCACGAGCCCCTTTTAATGAATTGTTTTAATTATATTTTCCCGGGGCGGAAAACATGTCTTATTTAAAGTATTTAAGTGCATACCGATCGTATGGAAATACTTGTACATTTATATATATATGGTTTGATGCACAGAATATATAAATTGTTTATCAGGGGTTATTATTGTTCTGGGGTAACATAGTTCCCAGGGGTTATTATTGTTCTGGGGTAACATAGTTCCCAGGGGTAGTTATTGTTCTGGGGTAACATAGTTCCCAGGGGTTTTTATTGTTCTGGGGTAACATAGTTCCCAGGGGTTATTATTGTTCTGGGGTAACATAGTTCCCAGGGGTATTTATTGTTCTGGGGTAACATAGTTCCCAGGGGTTATTATTGTTCTGGGGTAACATAGTTCCCAGAAAGTTAATGGAAATGTTCTGGGGTAACATAGTTCCCAGCATGATTATATTGCTAATAAATGATTATTAAAATGATTTGTCAGTGTTTATTTAAATTAGTGAAACTCACCAACTATTCGTAGTTGACCCGTTTTCTTTACATGTTTTCTAGGTATGCCCAAGTTGGATTGATTGATGTGTGCTTAACTATCTGTGCTACCTGTTGGAAGCTTGCTGCTCTATGTTTTGTAATGAATTTATTAATGTCTTATCGGTAAAATATGTGTGTAACACCTAGACAGTAATGAAACTCGCAACAATGTAATATGTTATAAATTAATGTAGTGGTATTTTCTTTATAAGCAATGCTGTTGATATCAGATGTGTCTGTTGCATCCCGTGTACGTTTCCGCTGCGGTTACGGGGTGTTACAAACGTCTTCCCGTATCACTCGGTCTTCTTGTAATTTAACAAATTTTTGGGATCATATTTCAGTTTCGATAAACACGCAACCTCTTAAGAAAAAATCCGAACATGGAATCATATTGATTAAGATGCTTTCACAATGATTCATGTTCGACATTATTATGACATAAAGAGACAGGTTGATAAAAGGTATAATAAACTTAGCATGATTTTCATTGCATCAGTGATACGAGTTATGTTCAATTTTGCATAAATCTTAGATGGACATCACTCATGGGCCTATGATGCTGCCTATCTCTTCTCAAAGCGTATTTGGTTTTCCTAGATCACCCCAATTTGACTCCAACCCCTAGTGCTTGATCAAAAAAATTTCTCTATATAAACAAAAATTTAAGCTTCAAGTTTGAACGTTGGACTTACAAGCCATCCGGCCTAACATGTCTTTCATTCAAGGTGTTTAGAACTTATTTGAATGCCCCACCCTTGTAGTTCTAGTTTGACCCTTTAAGCAATTGAAAAACGAACATACCAAAGACGGGTAGTATAATTAACTCGTTGATTTCGACAGGAAAAGAGGAAAATTCCATATGAATTTTCCTACGAAGAGTAATGAGTAAAAGTTGGTTTGTTTATCCACAACTAGAAAAAGATCAATTGGGTCCATTGAAATGAAATGTGTTTTTGCTTTCCCATTCGTCAAGTCCGATCGAGAAACCTGCGCCCAAAGTGCTTACGCTGCCGGTCACCGTTTGGCTAAGATCCTTGATGACTGATTCATAAACCACTCTAGCTTGATTTCAGTCTTGTGTTAATTGTTCGTATAGCGACTCAGGTCCTAACCATTTGATGTCAGACTGTTCAACATGAGGGACATCTAACTCCTGTAACATAGAGAACATAAAGACTAGGATTAGATGCTTAACATTACGACTCGTATGCTTTCACGAAAGAAGAAGGAGCTACTGATCATCGCCTTGGTAAGCTATTACCTCACCAACTAGCTAATCAGACGCGAGCCCCTCCTCGGGCGGATTCCTCCATTTGTTCCTCAGCCTACGGGGTATTAGCAGCCCTTTCCAGCTGTTGTTCACCTCCCAAGGGCGGGTTCTTACGCGTTACTCACCCGTCCGCCATTGGAGACACCACTTCCCGTCCGAATTACATGTTTTAAGCATGCCGCCAGCGTTCATCCTGAGCCAGGATCGAATTCTCCATGAGATAATAACACAATAATGTATAATAACAAGTATACATATTTTTTTTAAACAACTTAGAAACATAATATTTTTGATGATCAAAACACTAACGGGCTCGTGTATGACTGAGTAATTACTTTTTTGCCTATCATTCAGAGAGATATATCTGGAGACATGCACATTTCTTCAGAATGACTCACCACATTAAGTTTAGCAGATTTAGTTTATATCACTTCAACTTTTACGCATCATGGAAAGCTACTATGCAAATCAATGACTGTTCTAAAGCTTTTTAAGCCTAGTAACTTCACACGTTAGACACACATAATCAATTTTACTAGCATTTTCCGAAGGTTGGATTGATTTTCATATTAAAATATTCAAAGCTTTTAAAAAGCTCTTAACTGAATAATCGTATCACTTCTCATTGAATTACAGAAGACAATTTAAAATTAAGTCGCCCTAGTCACTTTTAGTTTTCAGGTAAATGGCTATCCCGTGCGTCCACAAGTGGATAACAGGACCAAACATATATATATATATAAATACATGTTCCTCCAACTTTGACTAACCAACATAATTTTAAGCGAAAGAGTTAAAACAAAAACGCACCACAATCACCTAGTTGCTTCAAGTCTTTAGGTGAATGGCTATCCTGTATGTCTATTAGTAGATGACAGGACCAAACATATATAACTATATGTCCTTCAAAATTTAGCAACCGACATAATTTTGAGCGAGAGTGTAAAAAGGACTTTTAATTTTTTAATAAAGCACACACACACTCGTTTTGAATTTTTTTTATTTTCTCCCCCTAAATTTGTGCAACAAAAGATTTCTAAAAAATATATATGTATAAATTTAACCTAGAAAAAACTCAATCATCGAAACTAAGCATTTTAAGAAACCCCACAAGCACGTTAAATATGGTGTTCCGACTGGTTTTGTAAATAAGTACGCCACATTATTATCAGTGTGAACTTTCTCAAGATGAATCAATTTATGGTCGTAACGGCCACGAATGAAATGAATTTTTGTCACACCCTCAAAATTCACTAACGGAGTTTTACCGTCAGACGGTGTGAACTTACTGGATCAGAATCATTAGTTATAATCAAACATCATGTTTAAAGTTTTCAAACCAACAAGACATTAAGTCTTGAATAAAATGCGGAAGCGTAAATTGTAAACCAAAAAGTTTGCGCCACACAGGACGAATAAAAAATCCAAGTTATTAAGATAAAAATTAAAAGAAGTTTTCAAGCGATGGTGTTTAGCGAATGCATGTTCCTATACCGCGCGCCCGCCTCGGCTACCTGAGAATAACATACTAAAAGCGTCAACACAAGGTTGGTGAGTTCACATGTTTATATAAATAAAGTGTTTGCGTTTGCGTTTGCGTTTGCGTTTACGTTTGCGTTTGCGTTTGCGTTACCAGATAGTGTTAAGTCAATTATATATCAATAGGTAGCTAACCTATCAAGCATGTATTACTAAGTGTTCGACACCGAAGCTGACTGTTTATCAATTGCCTTGCCACCATGTCAACCACGACCATGGTAATTTGTAAGCCAAGATTACACCCCCTCGACCTACAGTCGAGTTTAGAGTTGGGTGGAGTTTGTCAAACTTAATAGTACTACTCAACAGTGACTCGCTATTATACAAATATTAACTGGTTCGATGTTATGAAGGACTTTGTTGGTTTGTTTGCCACTTAGCCTTACAAGTGATATATAAAAACTAAACAAAATCTACAGCGTTGGAGTTTGTTATTTCCCCGACGTGAAACTCACTGTTTGCGAGGATAACCATTAATGCAAGACCAATTAATGCAAGACCAATTGGGTTAGATTTATAACTCAAAATATTAACTTCCAGAAGTGGAACCAACCCATTTGGTCTTGTTGTTTATGAGATATCTAAATCGCAAAACAGCCTAACAACAGGTCTCCCGAATCAGCATTGCACAACAGTTTTGTAAAATAATAAAAGCTAACTTTTACACGTCCAAAATATACAAACTCGGACTTTTCAGAAACTAGACTCGACCTAGTATATTATAGAATCAATAACTACATCAAAACATGTAATTAACATCGAGTTACAGTCATCTAAACACGAATTTAAGAATCTGTCCAGCATCAGTTTTCATCAAAACTCAACATACAATTAACCTATGAACTAACAATCATGCATGTAACCCTAATTCATCAACAAATAACATATTTAGCACTTAGGGTTTATGATTACAGGTTTAATCATGAAATTAAGTGATAGGATAGATTACATTAGGTGTTTATTTTACCTAGTTAGCTTCTTAATCCTTCGATCAAGCTTGAAATCGACTTGTATGCGTGTATGTGTGCTTGTGGTCTTGGTTGAACAAGAGGAGAGGGGGTATGGGGGCTGCCATGAGAGGGAGGGGGGAAAGGGATTAGGGTTGGGTGAATGATTTGTTTAAATAATAATCATGTTACAACTTGCACCCTCAATTTCTATTTAGTTTAATCCTAGCACAAACTATTCTTTTTCATCCATAATATAATTTTTATACATGCAAACATGAATCACATAAGAACATAACACGTAATTACGTCAAGTACTTGTTTATAACGTTTATTTTTTGTTCACCAACGGTTTGAGTCAACTCGTGTGTGTTTCGGAGAAATTCCGAAAGACTACTTGTGTAGTGATTGTCATGCGTCATTGAAACCTTAATTTAAATGTAATGAGATATGCGTTACAGTTCGTGTGATCTTAAGTTTGAATTAACGGAGTTCGGTTAATGGAGTTAACCTGAAATTGACGAGTGTCACATCATTCCCATGTTGAAAGAATTTTCGTCCCGAAAATTTGAGTCAGGTCCCGATGGGTGTCTGAAAAAGGCAAAAATTTTCAGTTCGTCATATCATCCCCTAGTAGAATGAAATTTCGTCCCGAAATTTAATTCATACATCCGGTGTATTCTGACGGTTTGTCAGCTTTCGCGGTTTTCGGTTTTTGGTTAGCCCTTCAAAAAGGTGAGGATACTTTTTCATCATTTGATCCTCGCGTTCCCACGTGAACTGTGGTCCATGTCTTGAGTTCCAACGGACTTTGACGATGGGGATCTTACTGTGCTTGAGTGTTTTGGTTTCCCAATCCAAAACTTCGACTGGATTTTTGATGAAGTGTAGCTGTTCATCAACTTGAAACTCACCCAAAGGAATTGCTTGTGTTTCGTCATAAAGGCGTTTCTTCAAGTTGGATACGTGGAAAACGTTATGTACGCCGCTGAGTTCTGTTGGTAAATCCAATCGGTATGCTACCGGAGCAACGCGTTCAGTTATTCGGTATGGGCCAACGTATCGTGGGTTGAGTTTGTTTCGCTTTCCAAAGCGAACTACACCTTTCTAAGGTGAGACTTTGAGTAAAACTTGGTCATCCACTTGGAATTCCAGAGGTTTTTCGGCGCTTGTCAGCGTAACTCTTTTGGCGACCTCTTGCTGCTGCCATGCGGTTTCTGATTTGGACAATCTTTTCAGAGGTTTCAAGTACTAATTCTGGACCAGTGATTTGGCTATCTCTCACTTCTGCCCAGCAAATAGGTGATCGACACTTCCGTCCGTACAACGCTTCAAACGGCGCTACTTTAATGCTTGCGTGGTAGCTGTTATTATACGAAAACACTACCAAGGGCAAGTGGGGTTCCCAACTTTTCTGAAATCCAACACGCATGCACGCAACATGTCTTCCAAAGTCTGAATGGTGCGATCACTTTGTCCATCCGTTTGAGGATGGTATGCTGTGCTCATATCGAGGCGGGTGCCTAGTACGCTCTGTAGTGACTTCAAAAAGTGCAAAGTGAAACAAGAATCTCGATCAAATATGATTGAGACAGGCACTCTGTGTCTGGACACTACTTCTTTCATGTAGATGCGAGTCAGTCTTTCCATTTTGTCTGATTCCTTGATCGCTAAGAAATGCGCAGACTTAGTCAACCGGTCAACGATCACCCAGATGGTATCGCATCCCGTCGGTGTTTTGGTTAATTCCATGATGAAATCCATGGAAATGTGTTCCCATTTCCATGTTGGGAGTTTCGGTTGCTGTAGCAGACCAGATGGTTTCTGATATTCCACTTTGACTCTTGCACAAGTCAAGCATTTGCTCACGTAGGTGGCAATGTCGGCTTTCATGTTTGGCCACCAGTAAAGTGCCTTTAGGTCATGGTACATTTTATCTGAGCCAGGGTGAATGGAATATCGGGACTTGTGTGCTTCGTCCATCACCAGATTTCTCAAGTCTCCATATCGAGGGACCCAAATCCGGTTTTCGAAATATCGGACCCCGTCCGATTTGGTTTCAAGCTGCTTGTCCGTGCCCCGCATGAGTTCTGATGGGTGGTTATCGTCTTTCAACGCTTCGAGTTGAGCATCACGAATCTGATCAGGTAAGTTGGCGTGAATCGTGAGTTGTAATGCTCGCACCCGTCTAGGCTTATCGGTTTCTTTTCTGCTGAGAGCAGCGGCAACTACATTGGCCTTGCCCGGGTGGTACTTGATGGAACAGTCATAATCCTTAAGTAGCTCGACCCAACGACGATGTCGCATGTTCAACTCCTTTTGATCGTAGATATGTTGGAGGCTCTTGTGGTCGGTGTAAATGGTAAACTTGTTACCGTACAAGTAATGCCTCTATATCTTAAGAGTAAACACCACAGCTCCGAGCTCCAAGTCATGGGTTGTGTAGTTCTTCTAGTGGATCCGTAGTTGTCGAGAGGCATAGGCTATAACTTTCTCGAGTTGCATCAACACGCAACCGTGACCCTGTATCGATGCATCACAGTGTACTTCAAAGTTTTCTGTTCCCTCGAGGAGGGCTATGATTGGGGCGCTACAGAGTTTGGTTTTCAACAGTTGGAAGGCAGATTCCTGCGCGCCACCCCAAGTGTACTTAGTACCCTTGTGTGTCAATGCGGTGAGGGGTTGAGCAATCTTTGAAAATCCCTTGATGAAAGGTCGGTAGTAGCCAGCCAGTACTAGGAAATGTTGCACCTCAGTCGGAGTCTTATGTGCTTCCAAGTTTTTGATGGCCCCTACCTTGCCGGGATAGACATGGATACCATTCTCATTGAACACATGTCCTAAGAAGTGAACCTCGCGAAGCCAAAATTCGCATTTCGAGAGTTTAGCGTATAGTTGTTCCTTCTTTAGCAATTCCAGGATTAACCTCAGGTGTTCTTCATGGTCGGTCTTGTTCTTGGAGTAAACGAGGATATCATCAGTGAAAACAATCACAAACTTGTCGAGGTACGCCTTGCATACTATGTTCATGAGATCCATAAATACAGCTGGTGCGTTGGTTCAGCCAAAAGGCATAACCGAAAACTCATAGTGACCGTACCAAGTTCTGAAAGCCGTATTTGAAATGTCTTCTTCGCGCACTCTTAATTGATGGTAACCAGATCTCAGATCGATCTTCGAGTTGTAACTCGATCCTTGAAGCTGTTCGAAAATATCATCAATTCGGGGTAGGTAATAACGGTTCTTGACCGTCACCTTGTTAAGCTCCCGGTAATCGATGCACATGCGGAAAGTCCCGTCTTTCTTTCTAACAAATAAGACAGGGGCTTCCCATGGTGATGAGCTAGGTCGGATGAAACCTTTATCCAACAAGTCTTGTAGTTGAGTGGACAACTCCTGAAGCTCCTCCAGTGCGAGCCGATACGGGGCTCGTGCTATGGGTGCAGCACCGGGGGCTAAATCGATTTGGAACTCGACTTGTTAAATAGGTGGGAGTCCAGGAAAATCCTTCGGGAAGACTTCCAGAAAATCTCGCACAATCGGTATGTATTCGATTCGCTTTTTTACCGCGGGTTTCTTGACAATATGAGCTAAAATCGCCGGATGACCCTTTCGTAAATATTTCTGCGCCTTCATGAGGGTGATGACGCTTGTAGTCATGCCGCTCTTCTCACCCTGTATCGTGATGATTTCGCCAGAAGAGGTAGTGATATGGACTACCTTGTCGTGATATATAATCTCAGCTCTATTCTCGGATAGCCAGTCCATGCCGACAACGACATCGAAACTACCAAGCGTAAAGGTTATGAGGCCGATATCGAAAGTATGACCTAACAGTTTCAACTTACATCCCGCTAGTACATGGGTTGTTTCAATAGACTTACCGTCGGATAATTCAACAGGAAACTTAGCATCTAACGGGGTTGGAGTTAAGTCTAAGAGTCTACTAAAGGCTTTCGATAAAAAAATCCTATCAGCTCCAGTGTCAAACAAAACAGAAGAAAAAAAGTCGTTCACTGGGAACTTACCGGTAACCACATTCGGATCTCTGCGGGCCTGGCCCGACCCAATGACGAAAGCTCTACCTTTACCACTGCTCCCGCCACTGTTATTGCCTCCATTGTTCTCATTCTACTTTAGTTTGGGACAATCCTTCCTGAAGTGACCCTCTTGACCACACTCAAAGCACCCTTTCGTTGCTGTAGGCTGTTTAGGAGCACCCTTAGCCGCAAGGTCTCCCCTATAGTCCTTGGCCCGATGACCCAATTTACCGCATCGCAAACACTTGATACGGTCGCATGGGCCAGCATGGTGATAGTTGCACTTGTTTCACTTCGGGTACTTTCCAGCATAGCCACTCGAACCCTGTCCGCCACCGTTGTTGTTATTGTTGGAACCCTGATTATTGACGTTCTGAGTGAGTTCGGGTTTACGGTGTTGTTGTTGCTGTGGGGATTTCGACGACGAGGACCTGTTGTTGTCAAACTTTCTCTTTCCATTCCTAGAGTTGATGTTGCTGTTGTCAGTGCTTGAGTTGTCACGGGTTTTAGAGGTGGAACCTCTAGGTGGTAACGCACCTTGTGCCACTACTTGGTCCGTTAGCTTGTAGGCTATTCGGATCGCTTGTTGAATAGTGGTTGGTTTAGAAGACGTCACCATACCCTGAATCTGGGGTACCAAACCATCAACATACATCTCGATTCTTTTACTTGGGGGATCTACCATCCGCGGGCACATCACTGCTAGCTCGTGAGAACGGGTGGTGTAGGCTTCAATCTCAGAACCCACCATCTTTAACGCCCAAAATTCCGATTCCAACTTCGAGATTTCCTCTCTAGGACAATACTCTTCTCGCATCATGTTTTTGAACTCCTCCTAGTTTATAGCATTTGCCAAATCCAAACCAAGAATTTGCACATTAGAGTTCCACCAGGTGAGGGCGGAATCTTGCAGTGTTCCAGCAGCAAACTTGACTCTGCTGGCTGGTGGAAAGTTGCACATCTCAAAGATTGACTCTGCCTTCTCGGCCCAACGCAGGAAACCTATGGCTCCCTCGGTACCCTTAAATGAATTGGGTTTACAGTCCATGTAATTCTTGAAGATACAGACACTGGCTTTGCCTCCGGTTCTGCTACGTTCAGAGCAATCTGTGCCTATAGTGTTGCGCAACGAGCTAGAGCTACCGCTGCATGGCCACTTGCGTCTATGATTTCTTCTTGCAATTCTATCATCTCTGATTGCATCTTGATCACTAGTTTCATTAGCTGAACATGAGCGTCCTGAACTTCCTTCATGGCTTCAGTCAGGTGGGAAATTCTCTTCCTAGCCTTTGCTCCATCCCATATGAATCTAGTAACATTCGCTCTCGTCGAGTACATAATGTCAACTTCACGCTTTAAACAGAAGGCAAGAGTTGCGAAAGCACGCTCCATCGGTTGGGTTAGGGGTGGTAGTTTGTTGAAGGACATAGGATAGCCCGGGAGAGGTAGTGGGGGAACTTGCTCACGGTAAACCATACGCTCGATCAGACTCGGGTACCAACTCCAGTTACCGTTGTCGTCGTACATGTCTCCAGATGGGCGATGTCTCTTCGGTGCAGGGGCTGCTAGTACCGGGACTACTCGAGGTGGTGATGAGTCGGGTAGCTGCGGTTCCTTTCCAGGGGCATGAGACACCGGGTCGGATGATGATGATAATGGTGTCGACATCCTTACAGGATAAGTCGTGTATGTGCGCATATGAGTGAATGAGGTAAAGAGATAAAGAAAACGAAGGACTAAATATAATATATATATTTATATATGCAGTACGTATAATTATAACTAATGGGTCGTTGCGGTTATAGTCTAGTATGAATGCAATTCTAGTTCGCTGTAACCAATGGCTCTGATACCAATCTGTCACACTGTCAAAATCCACTAACGGAGTTTTACCATCAGAGGGTGTGAACTTACAGGATCAGAATCATTAGTTATAATCAAACACCATGTTTAAAGTTTTCAAACCAACAAGACATTAAGTCTTGAATACAATACGGAAGCGTAAATTGTAAACCAAAAAGTTTGCGCCACACAGGACGACTTAAAAACCCAAGTTATTAAGATAAAAATTAAAAGAAGTTTTCAAGCGATGGTGTTTAGCGAATGCATGTTCCTATACCGCGCGCCCGCCTCGGCTACCTGAGAATAACATACTAAAAGTGTCAACACAGGGTTGGTGAGTTCACATATTTATATAAATAAAGTGTTTGCATTTGCGTTTGTGTTTACGTTTGCGTTTGCATTTGCGTTTGACTTACCAGATATTGTTAAGTCAATTATATATCAATAGGTAGCTAACCTATCAAGCATGTATTACTAAGTGTTCGACACCGAAGCTGACTTTTTATCAATTGCCTTGCCACCATGTCAACCACGACCATGGTAATGTGTTAGCCAAGATTACACCCCCTCGACCTACAGTCGAGTTTAGAGTTGGGTGGAGTTTGTCAAACTCATTAGTACTACTCAACAGTGACTCGCTATTATATAAATATTAACCGGTTCGATGTTATGAAGGACTTTGGTTGGTTTGTTTGCCACTTAGTCTTACAAGTGATATATAAAAAGTAAACAAAATCTACAGCGTTGGAGTATGTTATCTCCCCGACGTGAAACTCACTGTTTGCGGATAACCAAAAAGATCCGTAAAGGTGTGCGTCACAGAAAATCCTCACTAGTGTTCTAAAAACAAAAACGAGATTTTCTAAGCATTGAACTACGAGTGAGTCCCTAGACTCGACACATCCAACTTATGCATGAGATGCGTTTCGTGTTCCATTTGTGAAATAAGTGCGACTCGACAAACACGTTGGTGATACGTTACATGTGTGAATAACTACTTAAGTGTCAAGTATTAACATTGTACATTACTAGCAATTATCCCCCACAAGGGCAATTTGGTCAAAACATAGCAAATATCGATCAGTTATGCACTTTTCATGACAGTTCAAGTAATACAGCAGCTAAATTGTCCAGGCAGATTTTCACTCGACAAGATTACTATTATTAATAAATCCTAACATGTCAAATAAATCACCAAAAATCATCACAGAAGCACAAGTGAGTTAGGTTTCAAAAAATATTTTTATTATATTTTTATCATATATAGTTTTATCACATTGATCAAAACATCACAGTAAACACACAGCAATCATTATCATACGCAACAGAATTTTATTTCTTATTCCTGTTAAATGACAAATACAATTAATGCAAGACCAATTGGGTTAGATTTATAACTCAAAATATTAACTTCCAGAAGTAGAACCAACCCATTTGGTCCTGTCGTTTATGAGATATCTAAATCACAAAACAGCCTAACAACAGGTCTCCCGAATCAGCATTGCACAACAGTTTTGTAAAATAATAAAAACTAACTTTTACACGTCCAAAATTTACAAACTCGGACGTTTCAGAAACTAGACTCGACCTAGTATATTATAGAATCAATAACCACATCAAAACATGTAATTAACATCGAGTTACAGTCATCTAAACACGAATTTAAGAATCTGTCCAGCATCAGTTTTCATCAAAACTCAACATACAATTAACCTATGAACTAACAATCATGCATGTAACCCTAATTCATCAAAAAATAACATATTTAGAACTTAGGGTTTATTATTACAGGTTTAATCATGCAATTAATTAATAGAATAGATTAGATTAGGTGTTTATTTTACCTAGTTAGCTTCTTAATCCTTCGATCAAGCTTGAAATCGACTTGTATGCGTGTGTGTGTGCTTGTGGTCTTGGTCGAAAACGAGGAGAGGGGGTATGGGGGCTGCCATGAGAGGGAGGGGGGAAAGGGATTAGGGTTGGGTGAATGATTTGTTTAAATAATAATCATGTTACAACTTACACCCTCAATTTCTATTTAGGTTAATCCTAGCACAAACTATTCTTTTTCATCCATAATATAATTTTTATACATGCAGACATGAATCACATATGAACATAACACGTAATTACGTCAAGTACTTGTTTATAATGTTTATTGTTTGTTCACCAACGGTTTGAGTCGACTCGTGTGTGTTTCGGAGAAATTCTGAAAGACTACTTGTGTAGTGATTGTCATGCGTCATTAAAACTTTAATTTAAATGTAATGAGATATGCGTTACAGTTCGTGTGATCTTAAGTTTAAATTAACGGAGTTAACCTGAAATTGACGAGTGTAACAATTTTAATGTCAATGCGCTTGGTTTTTGAATCCTGAACATGATTTTTAACAATAGCAATAGCTGCATCATTATCATAAAAGATTCAGGTGTCAAGAAATTCCAAAACGTAATCCAGCAATTGATGTTGCATCCAGATAACCTGTGAGCATCAAGCTGATGCAGCAACATATTCAGCTTTGGCAGTGTACGTGGACACGTTTGTTGTTTCTTGCACTACCATGAAATGAGTCGATCACGTAAGTATTGACATCCAACAGATGTAGATTTCCTGCCAATATCATCACCTTCATAATTGCTTTCAGCAAAAGCATATAAATCAAATTATGAGTTTTTGGGATTCCAAAGACCTAGCTTCGGTTTCCCTTTCAGATATCTAAAAATACGTTTAACAACAATTAAATGAGAGAGTTTAGGATTAGCCTGGAAACGAGTGCATTGTGTTGGGTCGAAGATTTGACAGGAAAAGAAATAAGAGAGACTGGAATCTTCTCAACACTCTCTCAAAATGTCTAAGTATAGATACCGAGCACACTTAGGCCTCCCAACAAAATTCTACTTATCCTAGCAAGGTATTTTGCCTTCCGGGTAAGGTTATCTTCTAGAATTCCTCTTAAGTGTTAATCCGAGCAATGTTCACTTTGTCTAGAAAGGTTGTTCTTCAAGTCAAGCAAGGTTTATCAATGTATATGAAACAAGTGATGTGAGTTATGAAGATAGGATCAAAAGTATTGAGTAAGACTGCATGGATAGTCATAGAAAACCGTCTAGATATGTGACTGAGACAGATGGTTTGAAGAAAATGGTGATTGATGAGAAAGTGAAGAATACCACACTTCAGGTTGAGAATGAATTCTTGAAAAATCTTGTCTCAACAGGAAATATTTGTGGGATTCTGATCAAAATCAAAGAAGAAGAAAAATATAAGGTTGTTCCTCCACCTTTCAATGGCAATTATTCATTGAAGGTTGATGAGGAGAAAAGGGAGGCATACCTTAATCAATTTTGAGATGTGTTCAAAGATAAAGAAGAATTCCTTGAAAATTATGAGTTGGTTAAAGTTGATGAAAATGGGGAGTTTGTGTTGAAGAAATATGTGAAAGAAGAAAAGTCTACTGGTATTCAAGTCTCAGAAGATGACTTTGATGAAGACTGCTTAAATGTGGATGACTTGAGTGACTCAAGTGATAAGTGCTCAAGTGAAGAAAGAAAGACAATTCAAGTCAACAAAGCAAGATCCCTACCTATCAAAAATCACACCCAAAATGAGAAAACACTATGAACAGATGAGAAGGGAACATGTGTCATTTGACATATGTGAAAAATCAAAGGTGAATTATAATGCAGTAAAGCCACCAAGAAAAGAAGCTTTGAAGAAGATAAATATCAATAACAAGAAGAAGACCAAAAAAACTTTTATCAATGATCAATTTATACCTGTGTATCCAGTTTTCTTAAGTCAGGAATTATTTGATATTGGAGAAGTTGAAACTATGGAAGAATATGAGAGAAGGCAGTCAACGTATAAAGGAAATTTGGATGATGAGCCAATGAAATGGGAAAGAATAACATTTGTGAAGAGCAAAGTTGAAAGGCAACATATCAAGATTGAAGAATTTGTGCCATTTTTAGGTGACTTAGATGGTCTTAAAACTCAGAAAACAATTGGCATTAAGCCACCAAGACCAAGTGAAAGATTCAAGAAGGGAAAGTCAACTGAAAGCTTGAAGGGAAAAGTTTGGTGCAAACACTGTGATGAGTATGGTCATCATATTGATTCTTGTCATGAAAGATTTACATTCATACTAATTATTGTTCCAAATGAAACAAAGTTTGGACAAGACTTTGGTTTTTACAAAGAGAAGTATAATGTATATTTGAGAAAAGGGAAGAAATGTGAAGATGTGGTAGGAAAAAGTAATGACGAATGAAAAGAGTGAAAAGAAGACTAAAGTTGTTGATGAAAAGACAAAGAAGAGTGTAGTTCACCAAGTGAAAAGGAACACACAAACCATCAAAATTGTTCCTAACCAAGACTCTAAGTCTGTAAGGTCTAATGAGTCTTCTAAATCACCAAGAAGTGAGAAGAAGGTGAAAAGAGAAGTATTCTTGAAGAAGAAGCCAAGAGAGCTGAATGGTGATGAGAAATTCTTGTTGAAACATGGATCTGAACCCCAAGGATTCCTTTGGAAACCAAGGAGTGAAAATGTAGTTAGAAATGTGAAGAAAGAATATGTCATTGAAGAATGCAAGAATATCATTCCATATGTGGGAAGCACAGGATATGAATCAGATGATTCTGATTCTTGTGAAGTTGTTTATGAGGATCCTAAACCCTTTCCCAATCCTAATGCAACATTGACCATGTCATTGATGACTTGTAAGTTGATTCAGCTTGCACTTGATCACTTTCTTTAACTTGTGCAGGGACAATCCACACCAATTAATGAAGTATGGTATATGGACAGTGGATGTTCCAGACACATGACATGTGACAAGAGGTCACTTGTACACTATGAAGAGAAGTCTGAAGGCCCAGTTGCATTTGGTTGTGATGAGAATGGAGGGAAAATTGTAGGGAAAGGAATTCTGACAAATGGAAAAGTCACTTTTGATAATGCATTTTAAGTGAAAGATTACAATATAACCTTTTAAGCATCTCTCAAATGTGTGATAAAGGTTATAAGGTTGGGTTTGATGACTCTCATTGTTTATTCTCAAACCTGACTTTGTGTTTCCTCCATATATGATTCTGATGATGGCTCCAAGAAATGGTAACTTGTATGAATTGAATATGAAAGATGCCATTTCAAGGGGTAGTACTTGTTTTATATCAAACGTCACTGAAAATGAAACCAAATTGTGGAACATAAAGCTTTGTCATGTCAATCTAAAGAACATGAACAGACTTGTAAAAGGTGAACATGTAATTGGTTTACACACAAGAGGGTTCAAACTTCATGAAAAATGCATATAATGTTGTTTGATCACAGATTAACACTTACTAACACAGATCTAAGATCTGAGTTGTTTATCGATTAATCCTAAATACGGATCTAGTTAATAATTGCCATTGAACTATAGTTAATATGTTATATATCTATATATATGTGTATGTATATGTTAGTAATATTAATATGAAGATTGAGAGAGTATTCGGGCAGAGGTTCGATAATTATCTCAAAAACTTAAATTAAAAGTGAACAGTGTTCACATATAAATAGAAGATGGGCTTAGTTCGTTAACATCCCCTAACGAACTAGAGCCCACTTCGTTACATACATTACAAAGTAATAAACTTAACGAATCACCCCCTGATTCGTTAAACATCCTTAACGAATCAGGAGGGATTATAACTTAAGTCTTGTAACATCCTAAAATTTTTATATTGATAAATAAAAGAAAGTTATGTTTAGTAAATTCACGTTTTAGTTATTTAATGTCGAGTAAGGAACGGGTCTTGGGCTTAGTTATTTTATGAACTCGGCCTGTCTCGACCCGTAGGAAGCCAACCCGAGCCTAACCAAACCCGTAGTATATAAACGAAAGTTCTTGACACTTCCACCATTTTTCACCATCTTCCTTCACTTACACCCACCCAAACACTCTCATTTCTAGAGAGAGAAGCTAGAGAGAGAAAGTTCTCAAATCACAAATCCGAGTCCACAATCTTGTTCCTAATCGTTTTTGGTAAGTCCCTCTCGAAAATCATCCGTTTTCATAACCATTTTCGACCTCAAATCGAGCAAAAACTCCCATTTTCGTAACTTGAGTTTTCGGGTCAAAAAACCGCCTTGTTTTGGTGTCAAAATGCAAGCTTTTGTGTTTAAAAGTACTAGGAATCGATAGCCCTTTCAATCCCGAGCATTTCCATGTCAAAAACTTCGATTTTGGGTCAAAAATCTGGAAAATCTGGAAAACCCGTGGGTTTCTCCGTCGCCCAGCTTGAAGGAGTCGAATCAGACTCATTCGATCGAACCAGTCGATCGAATCAGTCCATTCGATCGAATGCGTAGATCGAACAAGTCCAGTCGACCGAATAGGGAAGCAACCGAATGGTCTCCAACTCATTCGATCGAATGAGTTTTGTATTCGATCGAATGAGTGTTGAATTCGATCGAACGTGTTCCTATTCGATCGAACGTGTTCCTGTTTGATCGAACGTGTTCCTATTCGATCGAACGTGTTGTATTCGATCGAACGTGTTCCTATTCGATCGAACGTGTTCCTATTCGATCGAATCAAGCCAGAACCAAGTTGTTTCCAAGTTCGCCTAAGGTTTAACTTCGCCTGAAGCGAAGTTCGTCTATAAAATAAATTAAAAACCTAATGGAAAATGTGTTAAGGCAGTTATCGAAAATAAAATTTTTCCAAGCTGACCTGGCAGCTTAACCCCAGCCAGGGGCTCTGCCCCTTGGACCCCGCTAGGGACTGCCGCCCCTAGAACCCCGCTGCCAGGGGCGCTGCCCCCGGACCCCCGTTCGTTGTGGGTCATATATAGATAGAAATACAAACGAGTAGCAGTAGTTAATTGATATGTGTAAATATTATACAGTTAGCCGAGCCCAGTTAAAGAAAGGAATTACGATCAACGGCGAGCGTAACAGGATCCAGGTGAGTTTCTAGCCCCATTCCTTGTTATGTTTTCGGGGCTGTGTGCATACTTGATGTGTTGTTAATACATTTATCCAAAGTGATAAGTGTATGCCATAGGTGATATATGTGATATGTATGAATGATTGCTTGATGGTTCGTGAACGATCTTCGGATATTGCACGTACTGTCAGGTTGTAACGTTATAAATATGGCAAGTATGATATGTATGTTTATGTGTATGAACGTAAGAAAGTTAATAAAAGAAGGAAATGACGGTTGTATGGTTGTATGGTTACGAAAGGGGTACCGAGCCCTAATAATACTCGAGGTATGATGTATGGTTGTATGGTAACGAAGAGGGAATCGAACCCTACTAATATTCGAAAACATGGGACCAGACCCTAATAATATCTGTGATGTTAGGGACCAGACCCTAATAATATCTGTGATGTTAGGGACCAGACCCTCATAATATCTGTGATGATAGGGACCAGACCCTTATAATATCTGTGATGTTAGGGACCAGACCCTTATAATATCTGTGAGGTTATAGGGCGAAAGGCTCTTTAAAACGTATGATTATGAATGTAAAGAAAGTATGTAAGTAAGAAAGAAAGTATGTAAGTAAGAAAGAAAGTATGTAAGTAAGAATGAAGGTATGAGTACTTATGTGTGTATGAAAGAAAGTTATGAGGTTAAGTACGTATGTATGTAACAATGTATTGTATGGTAGTGTATGATTAACTAGAACTCACTCAGCGTAGCTGACTTTTAGTATGCACGCAGGTGAGTAGGATGAGACAGCTGGCTTGAGTGGAGGACACATGGCAGAAGACTAAAGCCTGGCATCTGAAGATCCGATATGTTTTATAAGTTACGTTTTGATTTTGAAAGACAAGAGGAATGTTTAAAGACATGATTATGAATTGATATGTAATGTTTTATGAAAGTTTTATATTCCGCGTAAAGTTTTTAATTAACTCTGATATTTAGAACTGTGTTTATGAGTAAATCCAACACGAAAGTAGGGTTACCGGTAACGGGGCCTTACAAGTCTTAGTTCGCTAAACATCCTTAGCGAACTAGACATTACATTAACAAACTAACAATATAAATTAATTGTTTATTACATTAAACAAAACGACAAATATGTTAACGATAAATACAAAGACTCAAGACACAAAACCGTCTACTAACAGACACCCCCTCGTCTTGAGCTCTTTGTCTTTGGTCTTCACTTGAAACGCTTGGACTGCCAGTCTCTGCAACTATGAATTCCGTTTTCATAACAAACACACACAATGCGTTGGAATTGCATAGCCAGGTCATAGTCTTCATCGCGCTCAAACAAAATCTTGTTCTTGTGCAGCACGTCATTGTCGGTCTCAGTTAAATTAACCAACCACATCGGGTCGATAATCTTAATAATCTCAGTCTTCAAACCTTTACCAAGCACAATGACGGCCTCGCCAGTACTATTGTCGTAGTACTAGTGGTCAAACGAAAGATGCATGTGTTGGTGAATCATCTTCACTGGAACTCGCTTCATCGTCTTCGACGGCTTTACCTTAAGAACAAGTTTCTTCCAGCCAGTCCTTGGATCAATTTCATCAATACGCTTACGTGTAGGGACCTGGGGTTTGAAGAACTTGAAACCATGATTGACCTCAAACAGCAAGTGTTTATGAAACCACTCAGCTGTCCGGTCACCACCACGATTGATAAACGGACGACACGTGAGGGTACGAACATCCCAAAGCGGTAGGGTAAGAACGTCCATTATCTTCTCGTAATACTGGATTCCCTTCTCCCATTTGACGATACATACCTTAAGATCAGAATCACATAGCCAGGAGACAATATCACCATGAACCTTTGATACGCTCTTGAAAGAAGTCACTTGGATTGCTTTGACCCAGTCTGCAGCTTCATCTTTTCGTTCTTGATCGACATACCGATATGCCTTGATAATCTTACTCACCTTTTTATAGCTGAACCACTTAGAAATATCGGCATCAGTTATGACTTCAAGTGATTTACATACGGCATTAGCTGCCTGTTTACCCTTAGAAACCTTTACCAAATCATCCTCAGTAGCTTTAAACGTTTACTCATCGAATACTGGAGCACCTTGATCAACATTTGTGTGTTGAAATAGGTCAGGATACTCCTCAGCAGTGACGTCTTCCATCTCAACCTCTTCGTCTTCATAAACAAAATCCGTATTCATTTGAATAGACAGATCATTTGTTATGCCTTCCTCATTCACCACGTCAACGTCAGGCTCTGTCTCTAACACAGATAACTGTTCATCATTCAACCCAAGCAGTATGGAAATCTGCTTTCGTGTTAGAGACCTTTCAACAAACTCGCCAACCTCAATCTCATCCCTGTTCACCACACTCCTAACCATTCCCGATCCATCCACAAATATGACAGTGTTGGCTTCAATCATTTCGATCGGTTTGGCAGCTGTATAGTCATGATAAACAATAATCTGTTTACCCGAGTCATCACCACCACTTGTACCTGCACCGGAAGATGAGCCGTGCTCTTGTTTAGGCTCACCTCCTGCCCCAGACTTGTCAGGATCTTGGTCATCATTCTTGAGTTTCTTCAATGCATCGTCTTTACACGTTAATTGCAAAATCAGATCCTACTGTTTTTTGAGTTTCACCCCCTGAGACTCAACAATCGTACAAAGCTCCTTAGTCTCTTTTTGACATAATGAAACATAACTCATCAGCCTTCTTTGATTCTCCATTAGGCGTTCCTGATTCAGGCGGTCAGCAGACATCTGATTCTCATACATGTGTAGCAAATTCAATAGCATGTCTGTCTGACGATTCTGTGGCATGTTGTACAAGGATGGATGAACAGGTTGGATTGGTCCCTGAGGCCTTGTAATTATCAAGAATGAGACATCACTAGGTGGAGGAGGCCTCATGGATGGTGTTGGAGGAACAGTGGACAGTGTAGCAGAAGGCATTGGTATTTTAGCTAGTGCCATCTGTGGAATCATACCAAGCCGCTAATGAGGGACCATCGTAGTTGTCAATGTAAGCGCCAGAGTGCTAGTAGTAGGTGGCACTACCGGGCGTTGAGGCATTGTTTGACGAGGCGGTGGCACACCAATAATCACACCTGCTCTAGCTGATACTCGTCTCTTAGCTGGAACTTCAGAAGCTGGTGTTTTACGCTTCCGTTTCATTCTCGTTGAGCTGCAATGGTAGTAGCTAACGCAGCATTTACTGCATCTTGTTGCTCTTGAAGAGTAGCATCACCAGCACCACCACTACCACCATCTCCATCATCATTACCATCGTCGTCGTTCCCACTTTCTCCCCCCTCACGCTCGGAATCCGAGTCATCGTGGATCCAGTATTCATTGGGAGGACATACATAATTAGGGTTAATTATATGACCAATCATATGTTTATCCCGTGGTCTCTCCTTTCGATAAATAGATATTCAACGCACGGTATCAGCCTTCATGTGTTCCATAGGAAAAACATCATTCACTAAAGTATGATCAACAACCAAATTGGGTATCAAATCTTGAATAATCAGTTGCAGAAATCGTAGATACATTAAAAATTTCTTCCTTTGAGCCGTTTGCTGAACTTGTTCTTTCAGATGATCAAAGACTAGCTCTGAGTAGTTAAATGACTTGTTTAGGATAAGTGCCACAAAAGCCGATTGCAAACTGCTTCGGCATTGATCAAATCCACCACGACGACCACTCATAAAATGAATCAAGACAAGTAACAGATACTTGTATGGTGGGCACAGTCCATTCTTGTTTAACATAGATTCATCGATATCTCCACCGTAACATACACGTGTAAACAACCCCTTGATTAGCTGCTTGTCGAGTTCACTTGGATTGTCATCAGTGTCTCTAAAACGAAGCACACGGCGAACTACTTCAACATCCACAGTAATAGGAGTCCGATTAATCATGGCTCGAATGTGATTCTCAGTCTCTACAAATTCAGCAGTATCCCAAAACTGCCAAATAATACTCAGATACACCGTAGGTCGAGCAGTTATTGTTAGGTTTTAGCAAGATTATCAAAGTCCAAAATAACCAATTATTAAGCAAAACGCATCGGAAGATATTAGTTTAAAATCTTGTTAACCATTACACATAAACCGATTTATGTTAAACCCAATCCAGGATCCATATACAATTACCATGCTATCAAGAACAACCATAGGGTGTTTAATATACATACCTTCAAATCCGAGAAGGAAAGGGATGAATGAGGTTGAACGGCTAGAATCCAAGGAAAGGACTCCTCAAGCTTGTATACCCGACAAGCTTAATCAACACACACCCAGGATGCTAGGGTCTTACACTTGATCCAAAAACAACCCTTGTTCTTGTTCTTCTTCTTGTTCTCGGCTGGAGTTGGAGAGAAAAGAAGAGAGAGAGAGAGCAATATGTGTGTAAGAGAAAGCATAGTGTGTTGTGTAAAAAAATCTTACACTACCATACCTATCATTTGCATGTTATGGAAACAAACAAAAGGAGGAGAGAGGGGTGATGGGAGCCGGCCCCATGTGGGTGGGTTTTTCCCCCCAAAACCATGGTTTCCAAAATTGTTTATTTTCATTATTCAATTTATTATTTATCCAAATAAATAATATGTCCCTTAAACGTAAATTATCCATATTATTTAGTTAACACACTAATGCAGATATTTAGGAAACCCATCTCCAAATATATAAGTGTTGATAATTATCACTTAGATCGTATCTAATAATAAATATCATGGCGTTTGTCTAGCTTGTTATTGGGTATGACCCGACTTGGATCAATACGTACTAGCCACATCAACTCTAATATGTGTCTTGGGCAGATCGATTCCAACAATCTCCAACTTGCACAAGATACATAGAAGATTAATGCAAATAGCAAATACCGCCTAACAACGGTTTACTATCCCTAATACGCATGACGATGTGCCATTCAATAACATCATCCCTTTCAAGTCCCATACTAGAACATGATTTAGGTGAAACTATCATTTATCCTTTTTCCACAAATGTCATGTTAAATCCAGAGACACAGAGTGATCATTCTATGTTGATTTAACTTATCAGGTCTTAGACATTTAACTCTCAACGAATAAGAGGGACAAATCCTCTATTGACTACATACGTCTCTCACTATCATCTTATACTATACTTGAGCTTAGCCTTATGTACTGACATATTTCAGAGCAGCGAAGAACTAAGTCAAAGTATAATAGTCGATGAATATCAAGACCCAATATGTATCTCAGCTCGCGTATCAAATCTTGAATAATCAGTTGCAGAAATCGTAGATACATTAAAAATTTCTTCCATTGAGCCGTTTGCTGAACTTGTTCTTTCAGATGATCAAAGACTAGCTCTGAGTAGTTAAATGGCTTGTTTAGGATAAGTGCCACAAAAGCCGATTGCAAACTGCTTCGGCATTGATCAAATCCACCGCGACGACCACTCATAAAATGAATCAAGACATGTAATAGATACTTGTATGGTGGGCACAGTCCATTCTTGTTTAACATAGATTCATCGATATCTCCACCGTAACGTACACGTGTAAACAACCCCTTGATTAGCTGCTTGTCGAGTTCACTTGGATTGTCATTAGTGTCTCCAAAACGAAGCACACGACGAACTACTTCAACATCTACAGTAATAGGAGTCCGATTAATCGTGGCTCGAATGTGATTCTCAGGCTCTACAAATTCAGCAGTATCCCAAAACTGCCTAATAATAGTAAGATACACCGTAGGTCGAACAGTTATTGTTAGGTTTTAGCAAGATTATCAAAGCCCAAAATAACCAATTATTAAGGAAAACACAGCGGAAGATATTAGTTTAAAATCTTGTTAACCATTACACATAAAACGATTTATGTTAAACCCAATCCAGGATCCATATACAATTACCATGCTATCAAGAACAACCATAGGGTGTTTAATATACATACCTTCAAATCCGAGAAGGAAAGGGATGAATGAGGTTGAACGGCTAGAATCCAAGGAAAGGACTCCTCAAGCTTGTATACCCGACAAGCTTAATCAACAAACACCCAAGATGCTAGGGTCTTACACTTGATCCAAAAACAACCCTTGTTCTTGTTCTTCTTCTTGTTCTCGGCTGGAGTTGGAGAGAAAAGAAGAGAGAGAGAGAGCAATATGTGTGTAAGAGAAAGCATAGTGTGTTGTGTAAGAAAAATCTTACACTACCATACCTATCATTTGCATGTTATGGAAACAAACAAAAGGAGGAGAGAGGGGTGATGGGAGCCGGCCCCATGTGGGTGGGGTTTTTCCCCCCAAAACCATGGTTTCCAAAATTGTTTATTTTCATTATTCAATTTATTATTTATCCAAATAAATAATATGTCCCTTAAACGTAAATTATCCATATTATTTAGTTAACACACTAATGCAGATATTTAGGAAACCCATCTCCAAATATATAAGTGTTGATAATTATCACTTAGATCGTATCTAATAATAAATATCATGGCGTTTGTCTAGCTTGTTATTGGGTATGACCCGACTTGGATCAATACGTACTAGCCACATCAACTCTAATATGTGTCTTGGGCAGATCGATTCCAACAATCTCCAACTTGCACCAGATACATAGAAGATTGATGAAAATAGCAAGTACCGCTTAACAACGGTTTACTACAAATATACACTTAGTGGATCGGCATTCGAGTTTTTCAGGGGTGTAGATCTTAACATAAGCCTCACAACCCCATACCTTTAAATATGGTAATGTTGGAGCCTTTCCATGCCATATTTCAAAAGGTGTCCTATCCACTTTCTTGGTTGGTGCCATATTTAAAATATGGGCTGCGGAGATCACAGCGAAACCCCAAAATGAAAGAGGTAACGAGCTTCTAGCCATCATAGATCGAACCATATCTAATAAAGTTCGATTCCTCCTTTTGGACACACCATTATGTTGTGGTGTTCCAGGTTGAGTAAGTTGTGAGACAATCCCACAACTCCTAAGATATTCTAGAAACGCATCATTGAGGTATTCACCTCCTCTATCGAAACTAGTACTTTAATTGTCTTGTTGAGTTGATTTTGTACTTCATTTTGGAAGACTTTGAATATTTCAAAGGCCTCATTTTTGTGTCTTAACAAGAATACGTACCCATAGCGACTATAATCGTCGGTAAAGGTAATGAAGTATCTTTCACCATTTCTTGTCATTGTCCTAAAAGGTCCACATACATCCGAATGTATGATACCTAATAAGTCTTTCGCCCTTTCATTCGTACCATTAAAGGGCTCTTTGGTCATCTTTCCCAATAAACAAGTTTCACATTCATCAAATGAATCAACATTTCACTTCAAAAGACCATTCTTTCGAAGTGTATGAATGCGATTCTTGTTTATGTGACCAAGTCGACAATGCCAAAGAAAAGTATTACTCAAATCCACTTTGAGTCTTTTAGTGTTAGCTTGGTACAACGAGTTATCAATGTATGAGTCATCATGAATTAATTCATAAATGCCATTAAACGGCATTGCTTTAAAGTAAAAGACATTATCCATGAAAATATAAATACAATTGTCAACAAACTTAAAATCATAACCAGATTGTCTTAATACAGAAACATAGATAATATTCCTAGTCAAACTAGGGGAATATAGAATGTTTTTCAAAACAATTTCCAAACCATTTGGAAGCTTTAAAACATAATCTCCTCGGGCTTGGACGTCAACCTTTGCTCCATTGCCCATGAAGAGACTTATATCTCCTTTCTTCACATCATTTCTTCTTTTGAACCCCTGCAATGAACTGCAGATGTGAGTTCCACATCCGGTATCCAATACCCATGTGTTAGAAAAAATAATATTAAGATCAATGTGGATCATGAAAGTTGTACCTGAGGTTTGCCCCGCATCCCTCTTAGCTTTCAACTCTTTGAGATAGGTCGGACAGTTCCTCATCCAGTGACCTATCTCCCCACAACCAAAGCACGGGTCCTCAGCGCTAACCTTTAGCTTCTTTGGTTTTGGCTCCGCCTTTGCCTTTCCTTTGAACCCCTTCTTGACTTGCCCTTTACCCATCACAACCTTTGCTTTGGGTTCAGGGTGATGCCTCTTCTTGGAGCCACCCTCATTGATCGCAAGAACGGGTAAAACCTTTTTACCCATGCCGGCTTCGGATGTCTTAAGCATTGCGTGAAGCTCACCAATGCTTTTGTCCCATCCGTTCATGTCGTAGTTCATGAAGAATGTCTCAAATCTCTTAGTTAGGCCATTTAGGATCAAATCCGTGGCCAACTCCTTTGAGACGGGACAGTAAAGAGGTTCAAGCCGATCAATGTGGCTATTCATCTTAAGCACGTAAGATGATACAGATTGTGTTTCTTCCATATGACATGCATGAAGCGCTCGAACCGTTTTGAAACGCTCAACCCTAGCTTAAGTAAGGAACATTTCCTTAAGCTGGGTAATCATGTCATACACCCCATGATTCTCGAAATCCTTTTGGATCTCGGGAATCATTGTTCTCAACATGAAGCAAGAAACTTGCACCGAGTCTTCGGTGTACTTCAACCAGTTTGCATAGGCATCCAAGTCGTCAACTTCGGATTCATCGGGAATAGGGTCGTCTAAAATATAATACTTCTTTTCTTGCTTGAGAACAACTCTCAAGTTTCGATACCAGTCCATGAAGTTATTATAGTTTAGACGATCCTTATCCAGAATGGATCTCAGTGATAAGTTATGCACAGGTGGGATAATTGCGTTCGGTGCATTGTTTGTGGCCATCTATTAAAAGAATTTTAACAAAGTTCAAATTAGTATTTTCGATATTAATAAAATTTTAATCTTTAATACCCTTTAATGTCTCCAAGACAATTATTGGTTAAAATCTAGAATCCAATGTTTCATTCAAATAGTAGTTAGGTGACCTTTATCCTACTATTCGAATTAACAAGGTGGTCAACGTTTGACGATTGCAACCCTTTGCAACTTCTAGTTTTATGGGATCGGTTAAACATCATATGTTTAGTTGGTATGTTTAATCCCATCAACACCTTTGAATGCCATGTTAAGGTGACCCTATAGTCATGGTTTTCAAATCAAGTCGTCCTTCTTACACACACGTGTGAGTTTACACATACAAGTAACCCTAAAGCCAAAAGTATTTGTAAAACCAACTTAAGATCACAAGTTTTCTTAAAGTGGTTAGGTGACCCTACCCCACTATCAAGTCTACAAGTGACTTAAGTGTCGTGTAAAAGGATGGTGTTCAACTTGTTTATTAAAAGAGATTTTAGTTTTTCAAAATTCTAGATTGGAAAACTATTTATTGTACCTTTCATTTGCATGCAATCAAATGTATGGTACCTTTGAAAACCAATTTCAAATTCCTTTTAAAAAAACCCATTTTATTATGAAATCATTAATAGTCAATAAAACTAATTTTATCACTTAATAATTTCAAGGAATCACTTTTATGCTAGTTGTTGATTTTAATTGTTAACATCCATACAAGATAAAACAATAAAACTAAAACAACCAATCAAGCATAAAATACAAGACATGTTCATATCCATAGCCACCTAGATAGACAACACTTGTTGACCGAAATAAGTGGGTCAAAAGGTCTCTCATAAGGGACGAGCATGACACAAGGTAGAAGATGGTGAACTCCCACTTGACTCCGCATCCTTATGCTTCAAGCGTTCATTTCTTGTTGTGATCCATCTTCATTATTTGGGCTTCCATTTGGGCTCCAACTAAAAAGGTGTTGTAGTTGCATCTTACTTTAAAAAATGTATCATAATACACTTTGTCTAATAAAAGAAATACAACTATTCTACTTATCATTACAAACCATTTGAAAGAATAAATAGATTACAACCCGAATAAAGAATAATACATCCAAATGTACAAATCACAAACGATAATTCTTCAATATACACAAGGTCATGGCTTGGAAATGAACATCCACACAAACAGGTCAACCTTTGACCGAGCAGGTCAACCCTTGACCAGAAATGGTTCCCCTTTCCCTTTGTTCTCGGCCTAAAACAGAGAACACATAGTTCTCGGCCAGAAGACCAAAGCTTCAGAGTTTTCGGCCCGGAAGCTTTGGTTCACCGAGAACCTATTGTTCTCGGTCAAAACTGAGAAGTTGTTTTTGGTCAACACCGAGAACCATGATTCATCATCGTGAGTTTTCGGTTCAACCGAGAACATGTTTTCGGTCAACCGAAATCTCATGGTTCCCAACCATGAGTTCTCGTTCAACCAAGAACAAGGTTTCAGGTATCTTTGGCCAGACCGAGAACTAAGGTTTTCTACCATTGAGTTCTCGGCCAAAGCTGAAGAACACAGTTTCAGCCCAAACAAAATTTGGCAACCAAAATGACTAATTTTTCAGATTTTCTGCCATGCATGTATGGTTTAAACTTGGAAAACCAAGGGGCAACCTAAATGCCTAAACTTTTCAGCCAAAATGGTAACAAAAAACCATCAAACCCGAGAAGTTTAGAACCCATTTTTGAAGCATGTAATCGTATAAGCGGCTCTGATGCCATTGTTAGGTTTTAGCAAGATTATCAAAGTCCAAAATAACCAATTATTAAGGAAAACGCAGCAGAAGATATTAGTTTAAAATCTTGTTAACCATTACACATAAACCGATTTATGTTAAACCCAATCCAGGATCCATATACAATTACCATTCTATCAAGAACAACCATAGGGTGTTTAATATACATACCTTCAAATCCGAGAAGGAAAGGGATGAATGAGGTTGAACGGCTAGAATCCAAGGAAAGGACTCCTCAAGCTTGTATACCCGACAAACTTGATCAACAAACACCCAAGATGCTAGGGTCTTACACTTGATCCAAAAACAACCCTTGTTCTTGTTCTTCTTCTTGTTCTCGGCTGGAGTAGGAGAGAAAAGAAGAGAGAGAGAGCAATATGTGTGTAAGAGAAAGTATAGTGTGTTGTGTAAGAAAAATCTTACACTACCATACCTATCATTTGCATGTTATGGAAACAAACAAAAGGAGGAGAGAGGGGTGAGGGGAGCCAGCCCCATGTGGGTGGGTTTTCCCCCCCAAAACCAATTTCCAAAATTGTTTATTTTCATTATTCAATTTATTATTTATCCAAATAAATAATATGTCTCTTAAATGTAAATTATCCATATTATTTAGTTAACACACTAATGCAGATATTTAGGAAACCCATTTCCAAATATATAAGTGTTGATAATTATCACTTAGATCATATCTAATAATAAATATCATGGCGTTTGTCTAGCTTGTTATTGGGTATGACCCGACTTGGATCAATACGTACTAGCCACATCAACTCTAATATGTGTCTTGGGCAGATCGATTCCAACAGTTATTGCATAGACTATCACTGAACGTCGTAAGAATGCCAACATGTCTCCAAACACAACAACGTCCGCAAAATCTTGATCAACATAAGCATAAATGTTGTGTTTTGTGTCATATGGTAATAAAATTACTTCTTCTTGCTGATCTTGTTGTGGTTGCTCTTGTGGTGGCTGTTCTTGTTGTGGAGGAGCAACAGGTGGATCTTGATCCATTTGATCGGCCATGTCACTAAATAAATATGGGTAATTATATGTAATAAGAAGAGTTACTATACATGAAGCACTTGTATATATATATATATCAATAGATGGTGTATTTAAGTTTATATGTCGTGTCAAATCGATATATCGACGCGTTTAGACATTTGGAATAATTTATTAATTACAATGGTTAATGAATTTAATTAAATAATTTAAAATGAAATGTCATTCGTGTGATTATCAATCTGATTCGTTACAAACAGGTAACGAATCAATTGATTCGCTATCAGGTAAATATATTAATGAAATAGACTTAGCGAATTACTAATCAAAGGAACGAACTAGGATCTAGTTCGTTATGACTTAACGAATTCAAATTTGATTCGTTGATTAACTTATTCGCTAAACTAGTTCGTGTGTCTTATTAACGAATTGGACACTAAATAGTTCCAATTTGCTAACAATAACGAATGGTCAATAATGACTTGATCTTTGACTCTCATAGTCAAAGTCAAAATTAGATTAAGAACACTGAAAGTCAATAATGTGAACCCAGTATCAATTAATCCATAATAATCGGTGAATAACCGAATCAACAGGCGTAGTGATCAAGTCAGTAATTTGGATTGTACGAAGTACAGTAGTGATCAAGTTTAATGACCTTGGGTTTGCTCTAAAAGCGAGTGAAATATTCATGCATATGAATACCCAGATGATTAAGCCGCATAAAGACTCACAGTGTCCAGAAACCTAACGCTTGTTATTTGCTTTATTATATTTTTAGGAGATCAACAGCTATAAGGCTTGAGTATGATTGGTTATTACATTTCTGCCATCCTCACCGAGACTTTTGCTAGAGATTAACACCTCTCTCAAATTGGCTTTTCTTTAGGTTTATATCACTTACTTTACTCTAACAGCTTGTTTAAGACCTATCAAATCACCAATGATTAAGCACACAGCCTTTTAAGCTTATTTCTTACTGGATTTGGGGTCAAATAATCAATGTACTATCATTTTTTCTTTTTGCTTCAAAAAACTCAAAATTTTGAGGAGCATAATAAAAAAGAATTTAATCGCCTCAGTTACTTTTAGTCTATAGATAAATGGCTATCCTATCCATATACAGGTAGAGAACAGGACCAAAACATGCAAGCATGCTCCACAAACCTAAATAACTGATAAAATTTTCAACGAGAAAATAAATTAGAAAGCTTAACAAACGCCCCAAGTACTTTTCCAATTGTCAGGTAAATGGCTAACCCGGATATTTACAAGAAATTATCAGGACCAAACATATACAAGTATATGTTTTTCAAATAGAAGTAAATGACATAATTTTCAGTGAACGTAAGCAAAAATCTTTTTGGTTTTTTTCATTAGAAACTAAAAACATAATCTTTTTGTCTTTTTGGATTTTTCTTCATAAACAGGAAATTTACATTCTTTTTGACTTTTTCAAAATTTTCTGTACAAACAGAAAACACAATCTTTTTGATTTTTCAAATTTTAAGATGTTTTTGATTTTTCAGAATTTTCTAATGTTTTTGGGTTTATCTATACAAACTAAAAACACAATCTTTTTGTATTTTCTAATGTATTTTCACCTTTAAAACCTAAAAACAAAATAAAGTAATAAACCAAAATTAACATAAAAGACAGATAATCATCATTGTTTCAGGATATCAGCAAGGGTCTTCAATCCATTTAAGCCAAGCGAAAATTGAAAGCGTGTTTTATCAAAGGCTTTGGTAAATAGATCGGCTTTCTGAAAACCAGTATGTACTTTCTCAAGGTCAATTAATTTCTTTTCATAACATTCCCGTATGAAATGATATCGAATTTCGATATGTTTCGTTTTAGAATGTTGTACGGGATTTTTGGTGATACTAATAGCAGCAAAATTATCAATCAAAATGGGAGTAGTAAGAAACTTCAAACCGTAGTCGCGAAGATGTTGTTGTATCCACAAAACCTGGGAACAACAACTAGAGGCTGCAACATACTCAGCTTCAGCGGTTGAAGTGGAGACCGTTGTCTGCTTCTTACACTGCCAGGAAACAAGTCGGCTTTCTAAGAATTGACATCCCGCTGTGGTAGACTTGAAATTAATCTTGCATCCTCCATAGTCTGAGTCGGAATAAGCGGTAAGATCAAAATTATCGTCATTGGGTACCATAACCCGATGTCAGGATTGCCCCTTAGATATTGCAGAATACGCTTGACCGCTGCCAGGTGAGTCACTCGGGGACTAGCTTGGTACCTAGCACATAAACAAACAGCAAACATTATGTCGGGTCGAGAAGCAGTTAGATACATTAAAGAACCAATCATAGCACGATAGAGGGTCGGATCAACGGTATCCTCCAATTCATCCGCTGATAAATTGTGACCCACGGGAAGAGGAGTAGAGGGGATTTTTCCGGCAGTAATCTTGAATCGGCTCAAGACATCGTTCACTTATTTTGTCTGATGAATGAAGATTCCTTTCGCGGACTGATGAACCTGCAACCCTAAAAAGAAATTCATCTCTCCCATCGAACTCATCTCGAACTTGTTTTACATAGATTTCTCGAATTCCTTACACAACGTGTCGTTTGTTGACCCAAAGATTATGTCATCAACATAAATCTAACGAGGAGAAGATCATCACCAATATTCTTAAAAAACAAAGTGCAGTCGACAGTTCCACGTTTGAAACCATTATCCGTCAGATGGTCATCGAGCGTACCATACCAAGCTCTCGGGGCTTGATGGAGACCATATAATGCCTTGTTTAATCGATAAACACGATCAGGATAATCAGGATCTTCAAAACCTGGAGGCTGTAAAACGAACACTTACTCATGAAGTTCACCATTGAGAAAAGTACTCTTGACATCCATTTGATAAACTTTAATAGTCTCGTAAGTAGCATATGCTAGAAATATTCGAATCGACTCTAATCTTGCAACTGGAGCATATACTCCAGTGTAGTCAATACCCTCTTGCTGATGAAAATCTTGCACAACTAATCGTGCCTTGTTTCTAACAATTACCCCACGATCGTCTTTCTTACACTTACATACCCACTTAGTCGGAATCGCCTTCTTGACTCTAGCAGGTTTGTCAATAAGATCCCAAACTCCTAAACGTGCAAATTGTTGTAATTCTTCTTGCATGGCTTCTACCTAAGAAGGATCTTGAAGTGCCACACGAGGAGTCGTTGGCTCAACTTGAGATAGAAAACAAGTGAATTTAGAAAGATTTACAATCCCAGATGAATGTAAGTCAACATAAGCACATAAGACATTATTTTCACTTGATGAAGCAACTTGATGACGTGTTTGAACTCCACATCAAGTTCTCCAATAATGTTTTCTTTGTGGATGGTAATTATGAATCCGAAGAGTAGGATTCTCAGAAACAACAACATTTTCAAATAAATTAGTGTAATGTTCACCCAGTTCGTGAGATGAAACAACACTATTAAGTTCAATAACTTGATCCACAACTGGATTATCATAAGATGAAGTAGAAGCATTATCATAATGAACAGGAGACTCATTATCAGGTTCATTAGTTGGAGCATCAATTGGAGCTGCAACATCATTTGAACTTGCAAACTTTGGAATTTCCAAGTGTTCTTCAAAATAAGAACGAACTAAATCTTCATCTGGATGATCGGTTGTTGGAGTAAATGAATTAAATAAGCCATCATAGTCAAACATCCAGTCGGGACCTTTTTCTTGAGAAGGAGTAGTGTACTTTTGACAGTCCACATGATACCATTCTTCAACACAACCATATGTAAAATTAAATACTCGTTTCTTAGGTGACGCATACCCCAAGAAATAACCTTCAATGGTTTTTTCATCAAATTTTCCCACATCCTTCTTTAACATAGTACAAGGACACCCAAATGGTTCCAAGTACTTTAAATTAGGTTTACAATTATTCAATAATTCGTAACTGGTCCCCTTGAGTCTCTTAACCGTTAGAACTGTGTGTATAACAAGCAGTATTCACCGTCTCACTCCAAAACTGAATAGGAAGCTTTGAATCAGCAAGCATCGTTCTAGCAGCTTCAATCAACGTTCTATTCTTTCTTTCAGCTACACCGTTCTGTTGTGGTACATATGGGGCACTGTACTCTCGATGAATTCCTTTTTTACACAAAAGAAATCCAATACAGTATTTTTAAATTAAGTACCATTGTCTCTTCGAATTCTCCTAACTTTCTGTTTGTATAGTGATTCGATCTTAGTGATTAAGTTTTGAACGAGACCCGGTGTTTGATCTTTTGAGCTCATAAACAAGACCCATGAATATCGTGAATAATCATCTGTAACTACTAGACAATATCAGTCTCTAGAAATACTCGCACGATTCACTGGACCAAATAAATCCATATGAAGTCGTTCAAGCGGAGTATCAATGAAATTTAATAACTTAGATGGGTGCGGTTTCTTCTTCTGTTTGCCCTTCTTGCAAGCAACACAGTGGTCGGATAATTTAAAATTCTTTAACGACGCACCCTCTACCAGGTCATTTGCCATCAAGTAGTTCATCTTTCGAACATGTATGTGACCCATTCTACGATACCATAGAATAGAGTCTTTCTCGGTTGCTTACGAGACAAAACATGTTTCGATCGATGTAGAAACTTTAGAACTCATATTCAAGACATAAATATCATTAGATCGAGGTGATCGCATGACAACCATGTCCTCGGGAATCACATAACCCGGTTTCAAAATCAGACACTCTTTATCTGTAAATACTGTATTGTATTGCTTATCACAGATTTGCAACACACTCAATAAATTATGGTCCACTTTATCACAATAGTTAACCTTCTTAAAAGTAATACGCCCATTCGAAACATCACCTTCTTGTGTAATCATACCCCCAGAATTCCCAGCAAACACCACATAACCCCTTTCAATATTTCTAACATTTGTTAAGAGGTCGAGATTTCCAGTAATATGACGAGAACATCCACTACCCATAATCCAGTTTTCACCAGAATTGGTCTTGGATGTACCCTACACACAAATGAAAATGATTAGTTCAAAATGGCAGCCCAGGCCTCAGTCTTGGGCACCTTTTGGTTTTCTTGGGAAAAGTTAAACTTAGTTGCATTCAAATGTTGTTCAGCAACTTGAGAATAAGTTACAAGTTTCTTAGACTTTCGTCTTAGATACGCAGCTTGAACTACATTTGAATTAACATTTTTACATAACGGTTCAGTTGGAATAAACTTAGGTTTAACGGAACCATGAGTTTCATTCATATGAACAACTTTTCGAGGATGTACATTAGAGAGCATAATATGAGTATCATCAGTATACGACACAAGTCGTTTCAGAATCTCCTTCACCAAAGGAACTGGTTTAGAATGATCCTTGATAAAAGGGCGAAGATTCTTATTGGTCTTTTGGCCACAATTTCTCACTACATGACCTTGTTGACCGCAAAGAAAATAACTTCGCATGTCAACATGATGATGTTGAGAATTATTTGGAACATGTGTCACCGATAATGAATGATGACTCACATTTTTGGTCATGCTCTTAGCAAACTCATCAGATAATTCAGATTTCCTTTTCAAGTAAAAATCTAAATTAGATCAATTTGAAAAACTTTTCAATGTATCTGTTCCAGTTGACTTTACAAATTGAATATTCCTAGCCTGTTTTAAAACTTGCTTTGCTTTAGTCAATGGATCAGATGAAACTGATATTTTTTCTTGAGTATATTGACGTTCAAATTCACGAATCTTGGAAGTTTCATTGTGAAACACACTCTCAATCAGTTTAGGTTTAATGATACTTATTGGAATGTCTTTCTCAGTGAACATCGTGTCCATCCCCTTTAACTTAAACACACGAGCAGATGATGGCTTAGATACATTAGGATTTATGAAACAACAAATCCTCATCAGAAATTTTGGGTTTTTCTAGTTTCTTAGCCTTCACCGGTTTGACATTAACCTGAGCATCTTGTTTCACCTTAGTTGTGTGCAAACCATACATAGCCTCCTCAAATTCATGAGGTTCACAAAGTATGTGATTAGAACTTGTAATGTTCTTATTCTTGTGTATAATTTCATGTTCGAACACATCCTCAATGATAACTTTGTCAATATTTTCAACAAAAACTTTGTTGCTTTGAATATGAGGTTTTTGAATTGAAGATTGGGTTTTAACAGCTTTAGTAGTAACCAGTTTTTCTTTTTCTGAAATCACAGGTTCTTTAAGAATGACATCTTCCTCAGTTGGAGCAAAAGGGTTAATTTTATAATCATTGTGAAAAGGTGGAGGAATTTCAACAAAACCTATACCTTTCTTTGAATCTTTTTGTTTTCCAAAACTTCAATAATTTCATTCAACATAAAAGAAGAATTTCGAAATTTACCCAATTTGTTCTTCAACTCAAGAACCTCATTCTCAAGTTCGGTTATTTTCGAACGATGTTTCAGGATTTCTTGAAACTTTTGGTCATTAATTGTCATTTTCACAGATAACTCAGCTTTGAGATCATGGTTACTTATCGACAATGCTTCAATCTTTTCACGATATCTCATTTGAGATTCGAGAGATTTTCGATAAATATCTTTTAGTGAAGCAATTTATCTGACTAAATTATCATTGTGATTCTTTAAAGATTCTAACTTAGGTTTGTTAGATTCGCAATCAACACAATTTACTTTAACCGAAGATGTAGTAGAAATAGAATGACTAACCTCATTGATCTTAGCCATGCACGCAAAGACAGTTGTAGGCTTGTCACAGGAGTCATCAAAATCAGATCCAGAATCATTATCAAAAGACAACTCACTTCCACTTGCATCTTGAAAGTCTTGAGTCAGCCCAAACAAAGCTAAATTAGCTTGAGTATCGTTACACAGTAGTCGTTGTGACCAATCATCTCCATTAGATAACATTTCTTGTGACCCAGAACTTGATGGTTTCTTCTCAGCATCATTAGCTCGTGGTGTTGAAGAACTTCGATTTTGACCACGAGGACTAGAATACTATTTTTTCGGTTTGTCACATTCTTTTGCAAAATGTCCGAATTCTTGACAATTGCACATTTCACCTTTAATTTGTCAAATACCAATTTCTTGTTCAAGGCAGGAAGATCTTTTCCAGTCCTTTGCATAAACCTTTTCACCTTACGAAAAATCATTACCATGTTCCACTTTAAGTCCATGATTTCTAAACCATCTGGATCAATCTGATCATAGTCTTCATCAGTCAAATCACTAGTGGCAATCTTGCTACTCACCAAATTTCATAAGAAGTCATGAAAGCTGATAAAAAGGCAAAACTTTGTTCAGCTTCTTTCAAGTTGACATTTAGAGGTGATGAGTATTGATTTGTAGTGGATGAACTTCCTGAACCAGCAGAAACATTAGGTGATCCAGAATTACCAGCAGTATAAAAACATGCTCTAGGATCACTATAGATGGTTGTTTCATTTTCTTTAGCATTCTGTGTAAGAAAAGCAGTAATCGGTCAAATGGTTGAGCTCAGAGGCATGCTACCACCATAGAAAGCAGGATCTTGACTTTCCTTGGATGATTTTTGACACTTGAGATCATATTCACGAGCTTCAATCTTTTGTAAAAACTCACTTGCAGTCAAGTATTCATTAAAATAACTGTTTTCTTTTAATACCATTAGAAAAGTAGAGCACGAACTTGGTAGTGCACTCTTAATAGTATCAATCTTGTCAATTTCAGAAATTTCCAAATTTTATCCATCTCTGCAATCAAGTGATTGAATCTCGTTGTCATTTCTTCAACCATCTCACCTTTGAGTAAATTAAAGTTTCTGAATTGAAACTTAAGCATAACCTTTTTTCTTTTAGCAGTGTTTCCCATACTTCTCATTCGGATATGTTGAAACAAAGAGGCACAGATTTTTATACTACCCACTTGATGAAAGATATTTTCTGGTAAAGCCATGGTTAGAGTAGAATAAACTTTTTTCTTTTAGCAGTGTTTCCCATACTTCTCATTCGGATATGTTGAAACAAAGAGGCACAGATTTTTATACTACCCACTTGATGAAAGATATTTTCTGGTAAAGCCATGGTTAGAGTAGAATAGGCTTTTGTCTCTATCTCTAATGCTTTCTTCTCTTCCCGTGAGTATTGAGATATAGCTTTAGGTCTGAAGCCGATAGTCTCATCCCCAATCATAGGAACGGTATAAACTTCATCTAAACAATATGAGCAGTCAGGATGAACTGATCCTAGATGAGCACGAAACTGAGGCTCCCACTTTGTAAAATCACTGAACTTCATCAAACGTGGACATTTCGAATGTGAACCTATCTCGGTATCAAGTTGCAACATTTGTTACATTAACATATTCTGTGAGGCTAGTGCATACATACCAGCCATTTTTGACAAGTTTCAAAAATTCAAGGATAACTTGTGAAGAATAAGGTTAACGAATGGTGAACAGTGAATGTAACGAACTGCAAAAAATTGTAGCGAACTGTGAACAGTTAATTAACGAATCAAATATTAACGAAGTTAATATTGATCAGGAAGCGAATTAGAATTGATGTTTAACGAATTAAGCAACGAATCAGATGGTCAATGAACGAGTCCAACTAACGAATTGACAAAACGAATTACTAAGAACAAGCTTAGCGAAGTAGAAAGTTTTCTATAACGAATCACTAATATAGACTTAGCGAATAAAATGACGAACCAGCTACAGTTGATAGTGAATCAAACTATAGCGAATCAGGTTGTTACAACCGTTTGTATCAAACTCTGACACCTAATGCCACGTAGCAAAGGTTGTTATAATGTAACGCCCTGGAATTTGACTGGTAGACAAAAATCAAGGAATCATCGGAAACTATACACTTTGGGGTTCTGGACGATAAGTTCGGAACCCATATCATTGGAGAAATCTGCTTTTATCATTTGAAATGTTTATTTTATAAAACGACATTTACGCCTGGAAAATATTAATTTTTATGCTTTTGAAAAATAAAATGTTCTTATTTAAAAAAAAAAAAAAAAAAAAAAAGATTTTAAATAATTATTCGGAAAATGGTTTATAAAAGTTTTGCTGAAAAAGTTTTAGTTTGTTTAAAAACTTATGAACTCGACTAGTCTTGACCCGTCGGTAGCCTAAACCCGAACCCGAGTCACCCGAGTATTTAAGCGGAAAATCAAGTATTCTTACACCATCTCTTTCATTTCCACCAACACTTCCCACCCAAACACTCCCACTTCTAGAGAGAGAGTAGTGAGAGAAAGTCATCCAATCTAAGATTCGAGTCCACCAATCTGTTTATCGTTGTTGTCGGTAAGATCTTCTTGAAAATCATACGTTTTTACAACCAAAACCCGCCCCGAATCGAGCAAAAACTCCGACTTTTGTGTCAAGTGTGTTCTTGGTCAAAAACCGTCATTTTTGGTGTCAAAATGCAAGCTTTTGTGTTTAAAAGTACTAGGAATCGATACCCCTTTCAATCCCGAGCATTTCCATGTCAAAAACTTCGATTTTGGGTCAAAAATCTGGAAAATCTGGAAAACCCGTGGGTATCTCCGTCGCCCAGCTTGAAGGAGTCGAATCAGACTCATTCGATCGAACCAGTCGATCGAATCAGTCCAGTCGATCGAACCAGTCGATCGAATCAGTTCATTCGATCGAATGTGTCGATCGAACCAGTCCAGTCGACCGAATAGGAAAGCAACCGAATGGTCTCCAACTCATTCGACCGAATGAGCTTCGTATTCGATCGAACGTCTGTCTATTCGATCGAATGAGTGTCTATTCGATCGAATGTGTTTCTATTCGATCGAATGTGTGTCTATTCGATCGAATGTGTTTCGATTCGATCGAATGTGTTCCTATTCGATCGAATCAGGTCAGAACCAAGCTGTTTCGTCTTTAAAACCTAGTTTTTGCTCGAGATCGTGTAAGGCTTACACTCTTAGACTTAAACTGCGTTGTTAACTTATTATGTCCTTGTCTAGACTTAGAGGATCGACGTTTGACAGCACCCGACCGCCCTAGCAACCACACCTAGTCAACAAGGTGAGTTCATAGCCCCCATTTTTCTTTTAAAGCCTTTCAAATCATTGGGGGTGAAAACATGGTAAATGTACACGTTTTGACAAAACACATTTATTCAAACATTACTTATCATAAACACTTGACAAATCTTTTGCAAACAATGAACATTGGGAAAACAAGTAATCATGGCAGGTTACGCGTACCTTAACTTTCTCGGAAGTTGTGTATGCATAATCAAATATTCAGGAGTAAATATGGGAATCACTCAGCGTTTAGGGAACATTGGACGTTTGGAAATCAAAGTCATGTACCCGTTATACTTTATCATGAAAACACATTATTCATTGGTCAGTCTTGTGATCGTGTGAACAGTGGCAATATAGGTCACAATAGTGCATAGGTTTGATCTCCAAGTGGTCGATTGGTAGACAGGCCGTCACTAGATGTGGGATTCTAAAGTGATCGATTTAGAATACACGTGACCTATGGGGTTCTTAAGTGTTCGATTAAGAATCCGAAGGATCTCTTAAGTGTTCGATTAAGGATCCGAAGGATCTCCTAAGTGATCGATTAGGAATCCAAGAGATACTAAAGTACGCTTTAGAATTCTCTCATGGTACCCAAAGTGATCGATTTGGGTTACCATCAAGGAAATCAAGTAGCATAGTGTGGTCTTGTGTGGGGTCGATGTCAGGTCTTGTGTGATCATTATGCATCATTATCATTTTTCATCATGGCATGGTTACATATGATTCTTGGGTATCTTATACATATATCCTTGATACCGTTCCTCCTGCATGCATGGAAACAATAATTGGAATCTTTATACGAAACTCTTGCAGATTCAGTTGAGATGATAAGCATACCAAGCATAGTAGGATAAGTTGTAGGAGTGGTGGGTTAGCCGATGGTACACCCTATATATAAACCCCTACAACTTAGCCTAGTATGCTTGTGTAGGGCTTAACACTACAGTATTAGTTAACCTATGAATTCACTCATCTACTTTTTGTAGTTGACGTTTTATTACATGTTTTCAGGAAATGAAGCAGGAAGTAGCTAATAGCTGATAGAGGCCTTAGAGAGATGAAGGCTAGGCTAGGAGTTGTTTGGAAACTTGATATTTTGTATTAAAACAATTTGTTTCATGTTACCTGGATGATGTAATATTTGACAGTTTGGTTATGTTTATGCATTTAGACTTTTATACTATTGTGCTCAATCAATCACGACCTAGTCGCCACGCCTCGGTTTTCCGCCATTACGACCGGGGTGTGACAGATTGGTATCAGAGCCAATGGTTATAGGGAATTAGGAAACCGACCTAGACTATAACCTAGGACCCTTAACTCTAGATAATTCATGCATCACTATCACACGCCCACACTTATGTGCTTGCTATGTGCTTATGTGCTGCATCTTTAATTGTGTCTATCGTAGCGATGTATTCTTTGGCTATTCCTTATCCTGTTATTCTTATTCCCGGTATCATTCTTGCGCGTTCTTTTTTTTTTTCTGAATGCCTCCTCGTCGCTCGTCCGTTAATGCTGACCCTGCTGACCTCGCTGCCATCATAGCGCAGCAAATTGCAGCAGTTCTTCCGGGTCTGGTTAACAACCTAAGGCAAGAAGGAACCTCGGGTGCGCCACAAGCCCCAGAACCGAATCCTACTCTTCAGGCCGACAGGCTCTATAAGGCTTTTACTAACACTGGGCCTACGAGCTTTAATGGATCCGAGGGAGCTGCTGGTCTTCTCCAGTGGTTCGAGAAAGTCGAAGCTTCATTCAACATGTGCTCTTGCCCGGATGAACTCAGGGTCAAATTCGCGGCGAGTATGTTCCACAAACGGGCTCTCACGTGGTGGAATATCGAGATTAGAACCAGGGGGCGAGACGCGGTCTTAGCCTTGCCCTGGGCCGAGTTTGTTGAGCTAGTCACGCAGGAGTTCGTTCCGAGAACCGAACTCCAGAAATTGGAGGCTGAGTTTAGGGCGCACACGATGAAGGGCGCCGATCACATGAAGTACACGGAGAGATTTCATGAACTCTCCCTATTGGTGCCCCACATGGTTACCCCAGCTTCACGCGCTGTCGAGCAATACATCAGCGGTCTTCCGGACTCTATGAGGGGCATTGCGGTTGCAGTTGACCCCACTACACTTAAGGCAGTGATCGATCTCACTGCCCGTTTGACCAGGGAACAGCTCAGGTCCGGTGTTTTGCATCAGGATAAGGGCAAATCTTCCGATGGGAAAGCGAAAAAGGGGAACAATAGGAAGCGGAAAGCGACCTACTTAACTGCGATCACTGGTGCTACGCCTATCAACTCCATGGCCCCCGTTTCAGCCGCAACAGTTCAGGGAAGACCGAGAAAGGAATATACTGGGCCGCATCCCAAGTGCAACTTATGTTCTTATCATCACCCAACAAGTGAGTTGTGCCGCAAGTGCACAAATTGTGGACGATTCGGACACCTGGTGGAGCGCTGCAGGAGTCCTGGCAACCAATTGGCTGTGGGGAATGCTAACCCTCAGCCTAACCCTGCTCGAGGCTGCTTCGAGTGTGGCGCGATGGACCATTACAGAAATCGATGCCCTCGCGTCACCAACGTTCCTCCGGCTCGCGGGAGGGCCTTCACCATTGGAGCTGCCGAAGCACGCCAAAACCCCGATGTTATTACTGGTACGTTTACTCTTAACAACAATTGGGTGTCTGTCCTATTTGATACAGGAGCTGATAGGAGTTTTGTCTCTTGCGAATTGGTTCCTTTGTTGAAATTAAAAATTTCCGAGTTGGAACCTGCCTTGGTTGTTGAACTTGCTAGTGGAGAGTCCACACAAGTGAGGTCTGTCATTCGATATTGCACCCTTACTCTTGTCACCACATCGTTCAGTATTGACCTTATACCTTTTCGTCTTGGAAGCTTCGATCTAGTTGTGGGAATGGACTGGCTGTCTAGCAATCGCGCGGAAGTAATCTGCGCCGAGAAACTTATTCGTATCCCTCTGTCTTCTGGTGAAATTCTAACCATTCAAGGGGATAGGTCGGGTGGATGCCTAAGAATCGTTTCTTGCTTAAAAGCCAGTCGGTACCTTCAAAAGAAGTATCCCGCATTTCTAGCCCGTGTTACTCTCAAGGAATCCAAAGTCAAGAGACTGCAGGACTTCCCTGTCGTGCGTGAATTTTCTGATGTTTTTCCCGATGAGCTGCCTGGACTTCCTCCTAGCAGGCAGGTGGAATTTCGTATCGATCTTATTCCTGGTGCTCTCCCTGTTGCTAAGTCTCCTTATCGTCTAGCTCCGCTGGAACTTCAAGAATTATCGAATCAGCTTCAAGAACTTCTTGGCAAGGGATTCATTCGCCCTAGCTCGTCTCCATGGGGAGCCCCAGTACTCTTCGTCAAAAAGAAGGATGGGACTTTCCGTATGTGCATTGACTATCGGGAGCTTAATAAACTGACCATCAAAAACCGGTACCCGTTACCGAGAATTGATGATCTCTTTGATCAGCTTCAGGGTGCTACGTTTTTCTCTAAGATCGATCTGCGTTCTGGTTACCATCAATTGCGTGTTCTGGAAGAGGATATCCCGAAAACTGCGTTCCGAACTCGTTACGGTCATTACGAGTTCATGGTTATGCCTTTTGGAATGACCAATGCCCCCGCCATTTTCATGGATCTGATGAATCGCGTTTGCCGTCCATATCTCGACCAGTTTGTCATTGTTTTCATAGACGATATTCTCATTTATTCTCGTTCGAGGACCGATCATGAGCTTCATCTCAGGCTTATTTTGGAGCTTCTCAGGAAGGAACAACTATATGCCAAGTTCTCCAAGTGCGAATTTTGGCTAAAGGAAGTTCAATTCTTGGGACATGTTATCAATGTCGACGGCATACACGTCGACCCTGCCAAGGTAGAAGCCATCAGAAATTGGGTAGCGCCTAAAACACCTACCGAAATCCGTTCATTTCTTGGATTGGCTGGTTACTACCGCCGATTTATCTCAAACTTCTCCAGGATTGCCTTGCCTTTGACCACTCTGACTCAGAAGGGAGAACCCTTCGTGTGGGGACGAGATCAAGAGGAAGCCTTCCAAACTCTGAAGAATAAACTTTGCCGTGCACCGATTCTATCGCTTCCGGAAGGTGACGATGACTTTACCGTTTATTGCGATGCTTCAAATCAAGGCCTCGGTTGCGTTTTAATGCAACGAGGGAAGGTCATCGCTTACGCTTCTCGACAACTCAAGGTGCACGAAAAGAACTACGCCACGCATGACCTCGAGTTGGGTGCTGTGGTGTTTGCCTTAAAAATCTGGAGACACTACCTGTACGGCACGAAGTGTGTCATCTATACCGACCACAAGAGCTTACAGCACATCCTCCATCAGAAAGAGTTGAACATGAGGCAGCGACGCTGGGTCGAACTTCTCAGCGATTACGATTGTGAAATCCGCTACCACCCGGGAAAGGCTAATGTGGTGGCTGACGCATTGAGTCGTAAAGAAAGGACCCAGCTGCACTCTATTCGAATTCAATCCAATCTTCCCTCCTTAATTCGCGAAGCTCAGAATCAGGCGCTTGTGAATGGAGATCTCAAGGGCGTTTTGTCGTGTGGAGCCGAACAGAAATTCGAAACCAAGATTGGACGGCATCCTCTATTTTCTTGATCGAGCATGGATCCCAAACTCTGAGCCTCTTCGAACGCTTATTCTAAGTGAAGCCCACAAGTCCAGATACTCGATTCATCCCGGCAGCAGCAAAATGTATCAAGATCTTAAACCTCATTATTGGTGGCCCGGGATGAAGAAAGACATCGCTTTATACGTGATGAGATGTTTGACTTGTTCGCGAGTCAAGACAGAGCATCGAAGGCCGTCTGGGCTGCTTCAGCAACCTATTATTCCTCAGTGGAAGTGGGAAGAGTTAGCTATGGATTTCATCACCAAGCTACCGCGGACGCCTAGCGGTCATGACTCAATTTGGGTTATTGTGGACATTCTAACTAAATCCGCTCACTTTATCCCGGTTCGTGAGGACTACACTACGGAAAAGTTGGCGCGGATATACATTCGTGAGATCGTTTCCCGTCATGGTGTGCCTAAGGGCATTACGTCTGATCGCGACAGCAGTTTTTCTTCCAGGTTCTGGAAATCTTTGCAAAAGGCCTTTGGGACAAGTGTGAAGCTTAGCTCTTCCTATCATCCAGAAACTGATGGGCAGAGCGAGAGGACCATACAAACCCTAGAGGACATGTTGAGAGCTTGTATCCTTGAATTCGGTAATAGTTGGGAAGCTCATCTGCCGCTGGCAGAATTTTCTTACAACAATAGTTACCACTCTTCTATTAAATGCGCGCCGTTTGAAGCTCTTTACGGTCGCAAGTGTCGCTCACCCTTGTGTTGGTCCGAGACCGGGGATTCACAGATCATCGGCCCGGAACTAATACAGGAAACAACCGATCAAATCGCTATCATTCAACAGCGACTCAAAGACGCCCGTTGTCGGCATAAGTACTACGCAGACAAACGACGCAAGCCACTCGAGTTTCAAGTTGGTGACCGTGTTCTGCTGAAAGTTTCCCCCTGGAAGGGCGTAGTCCGTTTCGGGAAGAAGGGAAAGTTCGCTCCTAGGTATGTTGGACCATTCAAAATCCTTGAAAGGATCGGACCAGTTGCCTATCGTCTTGAGCTGCCGCCGGAACTCGGTAGAGTTCACAATGTTTTTCATGTTTCGCAGTTAAAGAAGTGTCTTGTTGACGAGGCCCTTCTCATTCCCGTCGACGAGGTTCGAATTAACGACAATCTGCTTTTTGTTGAAGAACCCGTCGAAATCTTGGATCGCGAGGTCAAGAAGACCAAGCGTAGCCGCATACCGCTTGTGAATGTTCGATGGAATAACAAACGCGGACCCGAGTTTACATGGGAACGCGAAGATCAAATGAAGGAGAAATACCCTCATCTGTTCTCTTAGTCTCTATTCTTGTAATCTATTGTCTAGAAGTCAATATAACATTTGCAGCATGTATCAAATAATTGTGTTATTCAATGAATATCGTGTTGCCTTATTATGCTTATAAGTATTCTTTTATTTGCATCCACAAATTTGGCTACTCAGGGCTCATGCTGGGAGCACAAGTCATATCTACTCAATCATATGAATTTTGGGGAAATTTATACATTATTTAAGCCAAAAATTTGTCATTCATTCTTGCATTCATGGAGCATGGTTGTGTGTATGTGTGTGGTGTCGTGTCAAATTTTCTAGCCGCACACAATAGAGCTTATACATTGATACAAGGTGAGCTCGTAATTATAGTCCGGAATATAATTACATCAAGGTCACAGGTGTATACGTGTATAAGCAATATGCTATTGTGTAACTAGAAGTCGTGAACTCAAGGTTCGTGTAGAGAAATATTCGACAAAGGTTGAAGAAGTGGTGGGTTAGCCGCTGGTACACCCTATATATAAACCTCTTCGGCACGAGTTGAATATGTCTGAAGCGAAACCTGGAATTAGGGACTTATAGTTAGCGTGGCAGCTGTGAGACATTGAATTCAAGAATTACCGAGGGTAATATTCGCGGAAGATTGAAGGAGTGGTGGGTTAGCCGCTGGTACACCCTATATATAAACCCCTTCAATCCGAAATGAATATGTCTGATGTAAAGCTTGAGGATGATGCCTTGTAGTGGAAAATAGTGAGTCGTCCTGTGTGTCATTGATCTAATAGGAGTCGAAGGAAACACCCAAGTAAGGTTGAAGGAGTGGTGGGTTAGCCGCTGGTACACCCTATATATAAGCCCCTTCGGCTTGATTTGGGTGGTGCCTGAGACGAATATTAGAAGTGGTGGCGCATAGTGGTCATCATGGGATCATGTAATCTTAATCATCGATGCATCAAGTATACTAAAAAGCTAAATTTCGGGACGAAATTCCCCTAAGTTGGGGAGGATGTAACGCCCTGGAATTTGACTGGTAGACAAAAATCAAGGAATCATCGGAAACTATACACTTTGGGGTTCTGGACGATAAGTTCGGAACCCATATCATTGGAGAAATCTGCTTTTATCATTTGAAATGTTTATTTTATAAAACGACATTTACGCCTGGAAAATATTAATTTTTATGCTTTTGAAAAATAAAATGTTCTTATTTAAAAAAAAAAAAAAAAAAAAAAAAGATTTTAAATAATTATTCGGAAAATGGTTTATAAAAGTTTTGCTGAAAAAGTTTTAGTTTGTTTAAAAACTTATGAACTCGACTAGTCTTGACCCGTCGGTAGCCTAAACCCGAACCCGAGTCACCCGAGTATTTAAGCGGAAAATCAAGTATTCTTACACCATCTCTTTCATTTCCACCAACACTTCCCACCCAAACACTCCCACTTCTAGAGAGAGAGTAGTGAGAGAAAGTCATCCAATCTAAGATTCGAGTCCACCAATCTGTTTATCGTTGTTGTCGGTAAGATCTTCTTGAAAATCATACGTTTTTACAACCAAAACCCGCCCCGAATCGAGCAAAAACTCCGACTTTTGTGTCAAGTGTGTTCTTGGTCAAAAACCGTCATTTTTGGTGTCAAAATGCAAGCTTTTGTGTTTAAAAGTACTAGGAATCGATACCCCTTTCAATCCCGAGCATTTCCATGTCAAAAACTTCGATTTTGGGTCAAAAATCTGGAAAATCTGGAAAACCCGTGGGTATCTCCGTCGCCCAGCTTGAAGGAGTCGAATCAGACTCATTCGATCGAACCAGTCGATCGAATCAGTCCAGTCGATCGAACCAGTCGATCGAATCAGTTCATTCGATCGAATGTGTCGATCGAACCAGTCCAGTCGACCGAATAGGAAAGCAACCGAATGGTCTCCAACTCATTCGACCGAATGAGCTTCGTATTCGATCGAACGTCTGTCTATTCGATCGAATGAGTGTCTATTCGATCGAATGTGTTTCTATTCGATCGAATGTGTGTCTATTCGATCGAATGTGTTTCGATTCGATCGAATGTGTTCCTATTCGATCGAATCAGGTCAGAACCAAGCTGTTTCGTCTTTAAAACCTAGTTTTTGCTCGAGATCGTGTAAGGCTTACACTCTTAGACTTAAACTGCGTTGTTAACTTATTATGTCCTTGTCTAGACTTAGAGGATCGACGTTTGACAGCACCCGACCGCCCTAGCAACCACACCTAGTCAACAAGGTGAGTTCATAGCCCCCATTTTTCTTTTAAAGCCTTTCAAATCATTGGGGGTGAAAACATGGTAAATGTACACGTTTTGACAAAACACATTTATTCAAACATTACTTATCATAAACACTTGACAAATCTTTTGCAAACAATGAACATTGGGAAAACAAGTAATCATGGCAGGTTACGCGTACCTTAACTTTCTCGGAAGTTGTGTATGCATAATCAAATATTCAGGAGTAAATATGGGAATCACTCAGCGTTTAGGGAACATTGGACGTTTGGAAATCAAAGTCATGTACCCGTTATACTTTATCATGAAAACACATTATTCATTGGTCAGTCTTGTGATCGTGTGAACAGTGGCAATATAGGTCACAATAGTGCATAGGTTTGATCTCCAAGTGGTCGATTGGTAGACAGGCCGTCACTAGATGTGGGATTCTAAAGTGATCGATTTAGAATACACGTGACCTATGGGGTTCTTAAGTGTTCGATTAAGAATCCGAAGGATCTCTTAAGTGTTCGATTAAGGATCCGAAGGATCTCCTAAGTGATCGATTAGGAATCCAAGAGATACTAAAGTACGCTTTAGAATTCTCTCATGGTACCCAAAGTGATCGATTTGGGTTACCATCAAGGAAATCAAGTAGCATAGTGTGGTCTTGTGTGGGGTCGATGTCAGGTCTTGTGTGATCATTATGCATCATTATCATTTTTCATCATGGCATGGTTACATATGATTCTTGGGTATCTTATACATATATCCTTGATACCGTTCCTCCTGCATGCATGGAAACAATAATTGGAATCTTTATACGAAACTCTTGCAGATTCAGTTGAGATGATAAGCATACCAAGCATAGTAGGATAAGTTGTAGGAGTGGTGGGTTAGCCGATGGTACACCCTATATATAAACCCCTACAACTTAGCCTAGTATGCTTGTGTAGGGCTTAACACTACAGTATTAGTTAACCTATGAATTCACTCATCTACTTTTTGTAGTTGACGTTTTATTACATGTTTTCAGGAAATGAAGCAGGAAGTAGCTAATAGCTGATAGAGGCCTTAGAGAGATGAAGGCTAGGCTAGGAGTTGTTTGGAAACTTGATATTTTGTATTAAAACAATTTGTTTCATGTTACCTGGATGATGTAATATTTGACAGTTTGGTTATGTTTATGCATTTAGACTTTTATACTATTGTGCTCAATCAATCACGACCTAGTCGCCACGCCTCGGTTTTCCGCCATTACGACCGGGGTGTGACATATAACACAAAGTCCAAGGTGACCACGTGTCATACGAATTTGTGAACACGAATCAGATAGATTAACGAACTGATTACACGAATCAACTATAGTTCATAGCGATGGATAACAAATCAACTAGAACTCATAGCAAACTAGGTGAAATATGTTAACGTGCTAGAACCTAGATCAATCCTTAGACAGATCTCATATCTATATGAATACGATTAATCCTAAATACGGATCTAGCTCATTATCACGTTTGATTATATATTGTATATGTGTATATATTATTAGTAGTGTGTATAGTATTAATAAACATAATATGAAGATTGAGAGAGAGAGAGTATTCGGGCAGCGGTTCGATAATTATCTCAAAACTTAAATTAAAGGTGAACAGTGTTCACCTATAAATAGAAGATGGATCTAGTTCGTTAACATCCCCTAACGAACTAGAGTCCACTTCGTTACATACATTAAACGAAATAAACTTTAACGAATCACCCCCTGATTAGTTCGCTAACATCCTTAGCGAACTAGACGGTACATTAACGAACTAACAATATAAGTTAATTTTTTATTACATAAAACAAAACGACAAATACGTTAACGATAAATATAAAGACTCAAGACGCAAAACCATGCAGTAACAGACACCCCCTCGTCTTGAGCTCTTTGTCTTCATAAATATAATCCGTATTCATTTGAATAGACGGATCATTTATTATGCCTTCCTCATTCACCACCTCAACGTCAGGCTCCGTCTCTAACACGGTTAACTGTTCATCATTCAACCCAAGCAGTATGGAAATCTGCTCTCGTGTTAGAGACCTTTTAACAAACTCACCAACCTCGATTTCATCCCTATTCACCATACTCCTAACCATTCCTGATCCATCAATAAATATGATTGTATCAGCTTTAATCATCTCAATAGGTTTGGCAGTTGTATAGTCTTTATGAACAACAATCTGCTTATCTGAGTCACCACCACCACCACTAGTACCTGCACTTGCACCTGTAGATGAATCTTGAGCTTGTTTCGTTTCACCACCAGCATCAGACTCATCAGGGTCTTCATCGTCATTCTTGAGTTGTTTCAGTGCATCATCCTTACAAGTCAGTTGTAGAATAAGTTCCTCATGCTCTTTTAATTTCACCCCCTGAGACGTAACAATATCACGCAGGGCCTTTGTTTCTTTTTTGCAGAAGGAGACATATCCCATTAGTCTCTTTCGGTTCTCCATGAGACGTTCCTGATTAAGACGGTCAACAGACATCTGATTCTCATACAAGTGTAGCAAGTTCAATAACATGTCTGTCGGACGATGTTGTGGCATGTTGTACAAGGATGGATGGACAGGTTGAATTGGTCCCTGAGGCTTTGTAATTCTCATGAATGAGACATCACTAGGTGGAGGAGGCCTCACTGACGGTGTTGGAGGATCCGTGGAAGGTGTAGCAGAAGGCATTGGTATTTCAGCTAATGCCATCTGTGGAATCATACCCAACTGCTCATGATGGACCATCGTTGTTGTTAATGTAAGCGCCGTAGTGCTGGTAGTAGGCGGCACTACCAAGTGTTGAGGCATTGTTTGACGAGGCGGTGGCACACCAATAATCACATTAGATCCAGCTGATACTCGTCTTTTAGCTGGAACTTCAAAAGCTGGTGCTTTACCCTTCCGTTTTCGTTCACGTTGAGCTGCAATGGTAGCAGCTAGCGCAGCATTTACTGCATCTTGTTGCTCTTGAAAAGCAGCATCACTAGCACCACCATGTCCACCATCACCACCATCGTTACCATCATCATTATCATCATTTCCACCTTCTCCCCCCTCACGCTCGTAATCCGAGTCATCGTGGATCCAGCATTCATTGGGAGGACATACATAATTAGGGTTAATGGTATGACCAATCATACCTTTATCCCCTGGCCTCTGCTTACGGTAAATATTCATTCGACGTACAGTGTCAGCCGTCATGTGTTCCAAAGGAAGCACATTATCCACCGAGGTTTGATCAATAACCAAGTTTGGTATCAAATCTTGAATTATCAACTGCAAGAATCGAGGATACATTAAAAACTTCTTTGTTTGAGTCGTTTGCTGGACTTGCTCTTTCAAATGATCAAACACCATTTCCTAGAAGTTGAATGGTTTGTTGAGAATGAGTGCAACAAATGCCGATTGTAGACTAATGCGGCATTCATCAAATCCTTCTTTACGACCGCCCATGCAGTGAATTAGTACATGTAAAAGATACTTGTAAGGAGGGCATAATCCATTTTTGTCAAACATAGACGCCACAATGTTACCACCATAACATACACGTCTGAATAAGCCTTTGATTAAATCCTTATCAAACATACTCGGGTAATTATCATAATCTCCAAACCGAAGTACCATTCTAACCACATCCACATCCACTGTAATTGGAGTTAGATTGATTGTAGCTCGAATGTGGTTCTCAATCTCAGTGAATTCAGCAGGATTCCAGAACTGCCTAATAATACTCAGATAAACCATAGGTCTGGCAGTGATGGCATAATGTATTACTGAACGTCGTAAAAATGCCAACATATCCCCAAACGTAGCTACGTCAGCAACATCTGAATCAACATAAGCACATATGTTGTGCTTCTTATCATATGATAGCAATTGAACCTCTTCTTGTTCCTGAGGTTGTTCTAGATCTTGAGGAGCAAAGGGGTGGATCTTGATGCATTTGATCGGCCATTTAAAATGAATGAAAATTTAAACGAGTATAAGTAATGTGAAGGTGTAATATACATTTAGCACATATGTCGTGTGTATTTAATAGATGGTGTATTTAATTTTATATGTCGTGTGTAATCGATATAACGACGCGTTTAGAAGGTTGGAATAATTTATTAATTACAAAAGTTAATTAAATAATTAATTAAATTAAAATGAAATGTCATTCATTTGATTATCAATCTGATTCGTTACAAACATGTAACGAATCAATTGATTCGCTATCAGGTAAATATGTTAACGAAATAGACACAGCGAATTAACTATAAATATTTACGAACTAAATTCCAGTTCGTTCCAAATTTGACGAATCCACATTTGATTCGTTGGAAAAGTGATTCGCTGAGCTAATTCGTGCACTTCCTTAACGAATTGGACACGAAGCAGGTCCAATTCGCTAAAGTTAACGAATGGTCAATAAAGACTTGATCTTTGACTCTCACAGTCAAAGTCAAAATTAGATTATGAACACAGAAAGTCAACAAAATGAATCCAGTGTCAATTAATCCATAATCATCGTTGGATAACTGAATTAACAGGCGTAGTGATCTCGGAAACACAATACGAAGCACACGAGTATGAAATTGATGTTTAATACCATGAAATAAATTAGGTTTAATCAGAGTTTTAACAGAGCCTAAACCCCCGAAAACATAAACACTTAATCGACCCGGTAAACAATAATCAGACCTTGATTAAAGTCCACCAAGAGTCTCGGAATCACATTCCGATCACAAAGAAACCAAAATAAACATCTATAACATAGTATGACATCGATTAACCAGAGTTTTAAAACTTCGTAAAACCCTGAATAACCAAATCACAAAAATAGTCTTTCAATACAGTGTCATTTTTGACGTAAATCACAAAGATGTGATAATCTATACCTTAGCAACACAATGGTATACTCGAAAGTTCGAAATTCGAAGGTCGAAAATTCAGAGAAAAATTTGAACATGGTTGCTTTAGGTATAAGGAAGACGGTGAATAGTGAAGGACGATTCGTGTAACCTGTCTTTTATGCCGTTACACGCTACCCAATGTACCCTATGTACGAATTAAGAGATTCGTTTGAATTTTAAACTAACGAATCAGGCAATTCGTTATTGCAATTCGTTATTGTAAAGTAACGAATGAGACATGAATCATGTCTTGATTCGATAAGAATGTAAAACGAACAATAGTTGTTTCGTTACAGAGTGCGGAAGCGAATTAGGTGAACGAACTAGATTGTAGTTCGTTAAAACAACACTTAATTCGTTATCCATAATTAACGAATCATAATTTATTTAATTTTAACTTAAATAATTAAATAAATAAATGAATTAAATAACTTACTAAAATTACCGAGGCCCGTTATCTCGATAACTAAATAACTTAAAACGTTTTTACGTTCATTAAAAATATCCCTTAAATAATATGTAAAAGATGAAATATAAAATATTCTTGGTATTTTGTGAAAAAAATTAAAGAGTGTATGTACAGAAATATCCGAACTAGAAAAGTAGACAATCTTTTTGTGTTTTTCTAAGATTTTCAAAAGAAATACATATTTTTGTGTTTTTGTTGAGTTTGAGCAGAGAATCATATTGACAAATGCCCTTCCATCACAGTTTTAGGATAACATTGAAATCCCCAGTCACCACCCATGACTCAGTTAGAACAACTTCGCCATAGGCCCAATCCCAGTCCCGCGAATATGTTTATCTATATATATGTGTGTCATGTTTAGGGTTAAGTAATTAGAAAGTAACAAAAATCAATACAGAGAAAGGTGAGAGAGAGCAGCTTGTTTAGAGAAAAGCAGATAGGGAGAGTCTCGTGGACAGACCCAAGGTAGAGCTCACCTCGGGTCAAGCCGTAATATGTTTTCTCTTTCGATATGTAATGTGTTTCGATTAATATATAAAGCGATCTGCAGATCTGCATATCCTATTCGTGTGCATGTTTGTGTTTAATAAGTGTTCTTCGTCTCCAACACCATAAACGAGTCTAGGAGGATTCCGCACTCCTAGACTTTGTGCGGATCTCAGAGCATTGTTCTTGATTGTGTGGTTCGGGATTATCACACGAGTGTTAAAACACTTCCGCAAGACTTTTCGCGGAATTTTTCATGTAAAATACCGTCCGTTCAGTCCAATTTTATACCGTATTACCCTCGTCGCTCACCCTATTACCTTCAAACAGCCCTAAATCAGTGAAACGGTGCTCGGAATCATATCGAAATAAACCAGCGAAGTTGCCATCAGTATCATTTAGGGTTTTGGCGAAGATATATCTGGCGAAGTTATCTTTGGAGAAGTTAATAGCTGGCGAAGTTGTTTGTTAGCGAAGTTAAAATAAGTTGTTAATTAACTTAGCCTTAAGCGAAGTTATTGTTGAGGCGTAGTTAACCAAACTTCGCCCTAACACTGTTGAACAAGTCTTTGTGCTCGTTTCAGTAATCATGACTTCGATAAACATCACTGAATTGGTAAAAATGGAGGTTGAGGCTGGTTCAGCGACTAAGGTTCTAAAGCTACTAAAAGGTACTGATTTTGTTGCTTGGAAAGATAGATTTGAGCAATATGTGAAGTACCAGGATGCAAAGATGTGGGTATGTATTCAGGATGGTTATATTCCTCCAACAACATAATTTGAAGGTCGTGAGCAGCTAAAGAACTATAATAAGATGGAGGATGATGAGAAAAAGATGTATGAGCAGAAAGTAAAGCATTAGAAGCAATAACTATGACACTGCCTTAAGAGATTCTACATACATTCAGAAAGTACAAGTCTGCTATATAGTTGTGGGAAGCATTGGAAAATCGTGTTGGAGGAAATGTGGGAATTCGAAACTCAAATAAAAAATTGGTGAAAACTCAATTCTCGGTGTTCAAGTACTTTTAGAATGAATCACTTGATAACATCATCACAAGATACTATCATTTGATGACCGAGTTGAATAACAACTCCATAGAGTATACTGAGAGTGAGATAGTAGAAAAGCTTCAGATGCTCTTCCACCAAAATGGGAGATGTATACAGTTTTGATGAAATAAGAAAAAGAGTTTGAAAGTTTTGATTTAGAAAAGGTGGTCAACAAGTTACGTACCTATGAGCTCAATATGATAAGAAAAGAGATGCCTACTGATCAGGTTCAGGATCCGGGAATGTATGGTGCAAAAGGCTCTCCAAACTCAAGCTCTAAGGAAGCATCGGCTACCTATTACTCTGGTGGTGAAACAAACTCTACTCAAGATGGTCATGTGGTGATGAACTTGGATGGATATATATGCTTTGTTGCTGGTTGAAGTACTTCCTCAAAACCTCAATCTTTAGTTGGTAACTCTTCTGCATGTTCTTCAAGTGTGAATTACTCAAAGATGCCTATTAGTGTAAAATCTGTTGAATAACAATTTGCACTCTATTCCTCTTTTATTGCTTCCTATGAGAACTACATCAAAGGAAATATAGTTGACCCTGCCACTTTAGATGAGGATTATGATCAAATTGATGCTGCCGACATGGAGGAGATGGATATGCACTGGTAAATGGCTATGATAGTGAGAATGGTGAAAAGGTTTATGAATAAGACAGGGAGAAAGTTCGTAGGAGATAGACCGGGGTTTGACAAGACCAAAGTTTGATGTTACAATTGCTAACAAAATGGGCACTTTGCAAGAGAATGTACAAATGAGAGGGTTGAAAGGAGTCAGAATAGGTCTACTCATCAGAATGGTAATGGAATGGTACTGAGACAAAAGCCATGATGTCTCAACGGGATGGTGGGTATATTTGGAACATTCAAGTAGAAGAGGTGATTCAACAAGCTAATTTGGTGAACATTGTGGCTGGAAGATATGAAAAGGAACCAGTGGAGGACCAAGCGTACATGGCAGAAATGAATGATCAGCTCTCAGAGGTGATTATCAAGTGAAAGTGGTGGAACTAAATAGAAAACTTGAACAATTTAGGAATTCCTCTATGATGCTAAACCATGTCCTAAGTGTTCAACGTTCCCTGATTGAAAAAGGGTGAATTGGATTCTCTGAGGTTCCACCACCTTATAATAACAACTATAATTATAATCCAATTATATCGAATAAATTTGTCTTCAACTAATGAAATATGATATCGGTTATTGTGTTATAGTTGGTTTAGCTGGTATGATCTCATTTCAAGTTTTTTCAAGAAAATCCTAAAAATCAGAAAAATAAAAAATTAAAAAAAAATATGTCTGTCTTATTTTGTTTTATTTAATTGTTTTCAAAATATTTTTGTTGATCTTTCTATCAAAGTTGATTGTTCTTTCAAGATTGATTTCTTGCATCAGAATCATATGAAGTATCTGAGATTCAAATTTGATGATGCTTTCAATAAGGGGGAGATGGTAGAGTATTGGATGCAAATGCTGAAGTTGTTGATCATGTTCAAGTAAAGATTCTGAAGGTTTTGAAAGAATCAGTCTAAGGGGGAGATTGTTGGGTCACGATTTGGTTAGACTGACGCATATCAAAAAACCATGACATGATCAAGACAAAAGAGAAATTATCTAGAAGAGTCAAAGTATTATACGAGATGGAAGTTACGGCTTGGAGCATGTAATACCGAAATCCATAGGGATTTCGGTTTGCATGGGTTAGCAATACATAAATCATGTTGATTTCTGTTTGGGCTTAGTTGGGCATGGTCATTGGGCCGCTTGTAAATGCTAACTATATAAAGCATGTTTAATCATTTTAGGGTTAGTGGTTGTTGAGCAGAACTAGAGATCTCACACTTTGATAGCCACCACATCTAGAGAGCATAATATTCTGTGTGAAAGGGTTTATGTATTTGACGATTTAATGATAATAGAATCGTATGCATTGAAACCAAAGTACTTTGTGTTCATTATATTTATATTGTTCTTCTACATCGTTATTGAATCATCACGGTGTTAGGATTCCGCACTAACATCATGTTTGGGTTGATATCATACTGTAGTGATCCAGATTCGGGACTTACAACTCTCCCCCCCCCCCCCCGCCTCTTGTACTTTTAACAAGTCATTATAAGAACTTTTACAGCTCCTACTGACCTTAGAAACCCTTAGGAAATTAGCATGCTTATGGTCAATATTTAAATACCAATAGATTCTAATAGAGAAACAAGTTAATGATGTAAGTCGTCGTAGTTTCTCTTGTGAGGATTATTTTAGTAAGAAATCGGAGTATGCCCACATTCAAGAAACAATGAAATGTTTGTAAGAGTAGTAATAAATTCTAAAGAGATAATTTTTGATGGAATAGTGTTGTGATGGAGCAGTGGCTTGTAGAAGATGTGTAATTGAGATAATATCAAGTTTTCACTCCCCCGTCTCTTGCAAATCTTCTAAGTTATAATTGAGACACTTAAGGCTCCCACTGATCTTTAATATCTCTAAGAAAAATACAAGAGAAGTTTCAATGATGTACATGACGTGGGAATCTGTCATATATATGTTAGACTTGATTTGATTCCATTAATGTCCAGATGTCATAATAATCTTACCTGACACATTTAGAAGAAATCACAATAAGTATATATGAATGGATCACTTTAAGTCGTGGATCATAGAAGACATATTAGATACAAGTAAATAGTCTTTTAAATGATAAAAGAATTATGTATGAATATTATGTTTGAATAATTTCCATGAATATAAGTGAAATATAACTTATGATGGACCCACACTTATTTCTTATGCCAAGTAATGTTTAGGGCATCTAACACAAGATTTAAAATCACTAAAATGACATTATATGAAAAATCACCCTTATCAACCATGTCATGATTTCTCATGAAATTTGGTTTTAATGGATGAATTTTATAGGTCTCATTTTTCTTTTGTTAAATTTTTATTTGCATGATAACAAAAGTTTTGAAGTATGTAGTATCATCTAGTTCTATTTTACAAATGTTTCAATCCATATATTGATAACAAATAAAATGAGAGTTTAAGGTAAGAGTGACTTTATGTTGGCTATGCATACCTCATAACTGTTATAATGTAGCTTAAGTATTTATACTAAATTCAGATTAATCTCCAGAATATTTAAGGTATAATAAAGCGTAATTAAAAGACAGTTTATCATGGTTCTAATAACCTTAACATGCAAATTTGTCAATGACACTCGTGTTAGTTATTTGTTGATTTCGGGTAAACATATAGAACTAGACTCAACCAATCATGTGTTGATGGGAATATTAGGATTACCATACTTAAATATCATTTATACAACTATCAGTTTTAGCCAGTTTTTCGTTTGAATTATGGATAGTCCTATAATGCCTATGCCTAATCTAATGACATATATTTGCAACGAGACTTCTCCTTAGAGAACATAAAGCTAGAAGTAATACTTGTATTTTGTTTATGAACCTTAGAATTATCCTCTTTTAAGTTAAAGTGGTGTGAGTTGAATAACATCTTATTTCCAGTACCAGACATTTCTTTTTTTTTTTTTTACATATGTTGCTGATCAACACTCATATTTTCCTTTGGTACTTGTGAGTGTTATAGTTGATTCTTAATGCATCAGATTATACTATTGAAAATTTTAGTATGTAATGTACTATTAAATTGTACTTATTTTCATGTGTGAACCCTTAATTTGATGGGTCATGGTATTGTGCATTATGATGTATTCAGGGATACCATTTAAACGTATAGTTAGACTTTTGAAGGAATGCATGCATCTTATGAGTTATTTTGATTAGTCTTTGAAAAACTAAATCAAGAATAACTCTAGTGATAGCATTTATTTAAATAAGTTATTGATTATCATTACGATGGATTCATCCCATTTGTTATGCTCTAGTTTTCAATAGAATAATTGTTATTAGAAAGAGAAGTGGGATAGTAATATCATGTCTTAGTGGATAATTAAAATTGAGAAAAGCTATAAATGATATTAAAACTCTTTATGAGAAAAAATTCAATTGTGTTTTGAGATTCGAGTGGATATATTGAATGAGATCGTTATTTACAGAATAGTGTTATAGTGAGTAATATTATGGGATATTAAAATAATACATATTAAAATTTCTGATCATTAGATTAATGAAGGATCATTAATGTGAGGATCATTATATTTTATTGGATATGTGATATATATATATTATTAACATCAAACTAATAGACTATAATTAAAAGTTCTACATAAACAAAAAATAAGCACGTTTAGGCATAATTAAAATTTATTTAAGTATTGTGCAAAAAAATTGTAACACATCACATTTGGGCAGAAGTGAGACAACTATTTTAATGATGCATGGGCTAGTTTTGCTAGATAAAAATGTAGCTCATAACCTTTGGGCATAAGTTAGACATTTGTATCATGTTATGCAAAAACTAACAAAAACTTTCAATTAGACTTGAATGATATGGTAAATGTAACACATCACCTTTGGGAAGAAGTGATACATCAAAATTCACTCAAGTTAAGCTTTTTATGTTTTGTAAAATTTTATAAGATTTAATTGTTTACAAAACATTTAATTCGGAACAGTTTATAGGAAAATTAGAGTTCTTAGGAAATTAGTTATCGAGACTTTTGAGTTCTTGGGAATTATGAGATCTCGGGAATTTTAGTGAGCCTGACTTTTAGTGGGTTTTTAGGATTATGAGCGTTTTCGGGTTTTATATGGTTTTTCAAGATTTTGGTAAACCAAAACCATTAATAAAAAAAACCGAAATTTAATTTTAAATCCTTAACCCATAAACTATTTTTAACCCATAAATTATTTTTCCCATCAAATTAAATCCCATAAACTAATTTATGATAAAGACGAAATTCGAATTTTAATTGATTATCTTGTTTCCAAATTTAAAAGATTTAATTAAAATTATTTAATATTTTGAAATCTTTTATTGAAAAAACTATTTCACGTTTCAAAATATTTAATAGATAAAAATGAATCAAAATTGGAAACAATATATTTTTTCCTACGATTCATCCAAAATAAGGAGGATTCTTCGTTTTTATGATGAACATGAAGAACATCTTCGAAGAACTTTTAGTCAGTTTTCTATGGAATCTAAATCTTAAACATATTTTTAACAGATTTCGAATATATTAGAGTTTTAAATATGATTTTGGCAATTATAACCAGTTTTCTTAACAAAACATGAAAACCGAAAAATTAGGGTTTTAATCAAAATTCATGTTTTTCGATTTTAATTCCAAATTTAGGGAAAACATTAAGAACTGAATAACCAACATCACTCTGGTGCCACATGTTGATCAGTTCTTCTTGTATGGAACTAAAAACATGATAAATGTTAAACCTATGAACCTGTTACAGTAGTGAGAGTAGTAATCGTAACAAAGAAGGATGTAGACGACATGGTTTTCAGCTTGGTCGAGTTCCACTTTAGGATGTACTAGTAGAAGTGTAAGCGCATTGCAGCGGGTTCACACAAGTTATCCATTCATATTGGTTTGTAGTGTTTGGTGCGGTGTGTTATGGGTTACTGGTGCGAGCGCATTGCCGCATGTACATATGGTTAGTTGGTTGGTTTTTGTGCGGGGATGCTTACTAAACTTTTGACGTACACATATATATTGGATACCTTGTGTTTTGTGAAATATTTGTTAATAAAGTAGGCTTTTGAGTTTGTGATTTTTATTTAACATAAAGGATTGAATGTGTGTAATTTGGTAAGCAGTTAGAGTTGAAATTTAATCAGGAGGTGAAAGAAATTCTCAGGTTATAGGGATTGTGGGTGTTGTGTAGATGGGGATCCATTTACCTCGGAGTAGGGACCACAGGTTGTATGATATGCTGCGGCCTCTATGAATTAGGAACATGTGTAAGGAGTTGTCAATGTTTCCCAAATGAGCTAAAAATTAACTTTGATGGAACATGATGGAAAACTCTCTCTTTAACCTGTTTCGTTATCATGTGAAGTTTAATAACATCGTTCGTAAACATAGTCCAAGCCTCCAAAACAATGAAGCATAATGCATATTGACATATAGTTCTGTTGGACCACATGGAAGTCGTTCTTACACATTCCCTTAATGTGTTGAATGATATTTGTTTCCATGTTTGTCTTTAATAACTATGCTCTATAATGAAACCTGCGACACATTTAATATGCATAATTCTGTATTCATTTGATGACCATTGTATAATCACAAAGTGTCTTCGATGGTGTTATAAAGGTCATGGGATTCGTTTGTTGGTAGGCATTTCTATGCATGCTTGTATGGTTCTTTAGAACCAACTCCTTGGTTTGTAGCAACGTAAGACATATGAGGCCATCCAATTGTGCAACTATATGGATGGACATGGTGACTGGTTGGGTGGGGAAGCGAATCCTTAATCGACGGCCATAAATCAGCCGCTTAACCGTCAATCGGATAATTATATCAATCGTTCCTTCGTACAAACAACAATTTTTGGTTGATCTCAACTAAATGACTTGAAGAGTGTTGTTTTACAAAGGACAAAAGTTGACGCCACTCTTTGCAAGATGCCTTACACTTTGCGATGGCCTTTGTTGGTAGGTTTGTCATGATGCAAAAAAGTACCTCGACTCTTAAGTGTTGAATGTGTATATAATTTCCTGCAACTGGCAATTCAAGTCTGGATGTGATTAAAGTAATAGTATGTTGTTAGATAAAAATGCAATGGTAAAGTTGAAGGTCTCTAACCATCTTGCAAAACGACACACGTGACATATCTATATAAATGTATATGTATATTATAGCGTTGATCCAATGAAGAGCAGAAGGTGTACCTCTTTTTTTTCAACGTCATTGTGGTTGTCTATTAGTGGCTTGTGGAATTGAAATCTTTTTGGACGTAAGAATTAAGTAATGAGTGTGGGTAATGAGTGTATGGCGCAAGGCGTGAGAGTAAATAATGAGTATGTCGAGTGTGGGTTGTAGGTGATGTTCGGATTTTATAAAGGGGAGTGATTATGAAAACGAAACGTGGGTTTAGTGTGACTGTCCAATGGCAATAATTATCAATGTGTGTTTGCGGGGATTTAACGGGATTTCGGTCAATAGCGGTTGCTATGGCAAAATTTATATTGTGTATAGTTTTAAGACACAAAAAATGGTGGGGAATATCTCACATGATAGTAATCAAGTTTAAAAAGTGTTTCAATTAGGTCACTCATACATTATTTCTTGAAATCAGGTTAGTAAATATTCAAGTTGAGCCCCATTACCCCCTGACTAAAGGTTATTAGTCATGATAAAATGATTTTTAGCCGTTAAACAAACGCGACATCGAGTGATTTCACCCATTAAGGGTCCATATTGCATATATCATGTTATATGTTAACTACCACTATTTGAAATATATTCATTTGAAAAGTTTCTAATTTGAGTTGATACCATGCTTATGCACTTTTTTAGGACCAGCTTATTATCAAAGTATTGAGTTTTAATCAGGGGATAAAGCCCAGAAGGGTGTGCTTGTAAGTATCATCTAATAGTCATACACCAATGTGATAAGTATAATAATTTTCAATTGGTGGGGCCAAAACCCAAATTTTTTAGTGTGATGTACGTTTAGCGGCACTTGGCCAAAATATGTAAAATTAAATTCTTATTGTTCGAGGTAATTATATAATTATTGCAATACTTTGTGGGTCTTTCTCATACATTATAACTAACTACCTTTTGTTGTCACTATGTCATCTTTAATTCTTAGGATACTAAAGACAACAATTTGGTTTTTGGTTGGCTACTTCGCTTGGAATATTTGGAGAGGCTTCTTTTTTTAAATTTTATTTAGATTAAGAACTTTAGTTTGGTACTTGCTTGATAAGACATGTTTAATTTACATATCAATTTTTTATTTATGTGAACTTTATTAAAATACATTTACAAATATCTTTTTTTGTTTTGGTTTATATGTTTTATAATATATGAGTAAAACCAATTTACAGGTAACAAGAAGTATATAAACATAATAAAAATAGGAAACAAAAACATAGAGGAAAAATAAAAGAATTAACAAAATCTAAGATATATGTTCCTCCTTCATTTGCTGATTATGGGCTGCCTTTTGTTGCTGTTCAGGTGTGAATAAAAGATACAGTTTGGAAAAGAAAAAAAAAACTAAAAACATATGCGAAGGACCTTCAACTAACAAGTAATCAAGCCTGTCTATTTTTTTACTGTTATATTCATGTAAATAAGTACATGTGTAGAATTGTGCATCTATAACTACCAATGTTAACTGGTTTTAACACTCATAACTATCTATCAAATACTTCAAAAGTAATCAGTTTAATAACAAAACTATTGCCCAAAGAGAAATGTAGCAAGAGTCAACGAATGTTGGCTATAAACATTTGCAAACTATTTTGAATAATAACGAATAAGATTCAAATGCGTGAACGGGTCGGGCACCAGTTTTAGGTACCAGCTTAAGCAGTATCTTGAGGACTCCCAAAGATGTTCCCAAATCTCCAAGTCTCATCTCCTGCAGCTGATGCCTTTGTACACCATCCAGACTCGGCAACAACAAAAACATCAGAGGATTAGGCTACTTCTAGTTACCAATTTTAACTTTGACTTTCAAAACTATTTTTACTCTGAAAACTATACTTGTGTCATGAAAAGAACTCTAGATGTATAACCTCTGAGCCCAGCCATTTTAACCATTGACGGATACTTCCATAAAGTCAACTGGTTCTGATTGAACTCGTGTAAGCTCAATAGCCTGCGCTAACGTGTGCTCCATAATAATGAACACACCTGGGACCCGATCTCAACTGAGTTCAAACAGGAACGTGTGCGCATTCCAAAACTTTATGCAATGATCGTTACCGCCAACGCCCGAAGCAAGAATGTTAGCCTGAAACAGGCATCATGCGAGTGCCTTTACTGCTGTAGTGTGGTCTTCCAGGCAGTGAAGCCACTCGGTCTGCGAGGCAACATAACTCATTGAAGACTGTCATTTCCACCACTGGTCAGCTGTTGACCGGAAAATGACCATTTTAACCAAAAACATCATTTTAGACTCTTGCATGTTCTATATACACAATTAACTTTAGTGTATAACTGTTTGCTAATGAAGTGATATAAACATAGTTACTTGTATTTTTTTACTATGAAATTAACTTTTATTATTTACATTGAAGCTTAGATTAAACATACAACTTGGATTTACAGTTTATTGCTTTATGCAGAGTCACTTCATTTATTAAAAATACTAAAAGTGGCTATTTATACGCTTTTTTCATATGATATTTTTATATTATTTTAGTAGAATTCGGTTTTTTGAATTTAACCAAAACCAAACCGAGTTTTAAATTCAATTCCAGGTAGATAATTTCAAAGTCAGATCAATTCAGTTTTGAATATGGAAAAAAAATTTAACCAAATTCCCAGTATCCGAACTGATGCTATTGAAGCAAATTCATCATGCTACTAAATTTATCATGTAAATATTAAATTATAAAATTTCAGAATATTTATAACATGTACCTGAGATTTTAATGACAAAAACTATTGTTTAGCGTCCCATAATACATGTACATGAGATTTTAATGACAAAAACTATTGTTTAGCGTCCTATAATACATGTACCTGAGATTTAATCCAGATTCAATACGAGCCCTTCTTCGCATGTGTTTAACGTCCCATAATAAAACACAATAAATGCCATCCCCAGTTAAAGATTATAAACCAAAGTTATTTGCAGTGTTGTTTAGTTCATCAAATGAAAATGATAGTGCTTCAATTGTTGAGATTTTCTCGTGAGTCACATTTGTTGCTACCACACCAGTCCTTGGAACTCTCATATTGCCTGCATCGTCATCATCATCATCATCATCATCATCATCAACAACATAAATATGTGTTATGGCATTATGTATTGATCAGATGGACATACATCCATCACAAGCCATTTTTTTTTACCTTTATAGCATCAAAATTTGTTAACGATTATTATCTTACCATAAAGATATGTATAAATCAAAGAGAATTAAAAAGGAGACTTACCTGAGTTAGAGATGATAAACAAAATTGATGAGAGAAGAAAGTGCAACACCCTGCACGTCACGTAAAGGATAAACTTGATCATCAGTGACAAGAACTCAACAGTTATCTTATAACCAGAAACAAAATCCATCATCTTCATCCGAGTTGGTAAAACTGAAAGTTCAATTGGAAACCATGAACAAATGAGGAATCTGCTTACCATTTTAATACTATGATCATCTTTATTTTGTATTCATTCACTTGAGATTGAACAAAACACAGCTGTTTAGAATTGATACAAAATTATGGTGTGTCAATTGGATCAAATTAGACCTGTATTGAACAGAACATGTGAATTGTCTCTTTTGTCCCTTTTCCCTAATTATGAAATTATCATGGTGTGTCTCTTACTCTTCCTTAATAATATAAAATAGATAGTTAAGGATGGTATTAGGGTTCTTGAGAGGAACCCGGTATTTAGAAGAGAGAGGAGACACACAAAATTGTTATGTGTGTGATTATCTTATGATGCTAATATTTATCTTTCTATATATACACCCAATGGAAAACCCTTTATTAGTTAGTAAGGGTAATATGAACCATCAATAATTACCAAACTAATATATAATAAGGGTGGCAAACCCAACCCAAATGGATTGTTTTGGGTCAAGATGGATAAACTTTAAAAGTAAAATGGGTTAGGATGGATCATAAAAATTCTTCAAGTGGGTTATGATGGGTTGGAAATATACAAGTGAGTTTCATTTATAGGTTAAAATGGGTCAATACGAAATATCCAAGTTATCCAAAATTTGACTAATTCAAAATATCCAAACTATCACGTGCGAAACAAAACTTATCCGAAACCCAAAAAACGATCAAAATGAAACAAAAACCCCGAACCGACTAAAAGGAAACTAAAAAACAAAAACGAAACTGAACCGAAATAAGAAAACGACCAAAACGAAGCAAAAAAAACCGGAATAAAACCGAAAAACTGACCAAAACGAAATAAAAAAAGTGAAGCAACAGAAAAGCTTACCAAAACTAAATAAAAACACCGAATCAACCAAACCGAAAAAAAACTGAATCGAAATAGAAAAACGAAACAAAAAAACCGATATGAAACTGAAAAGTTGACCAAAACGAAACAAAAAAAAAGTGAAATGCAACTGTAAAGCTGAGCAAAATAAACAAAAACACCGAACCAACCAAAACGAAACAAAAAAACCGAAACGAAACTGAATTGAAATAGAAAAACGACCAACACGAAACAAAAAAACTGATATGAAACCGAAAAGCTGACCAAAACGAAACAAAAAAAAAGCGAAGTGCAACTGTAAAAAGCTGATCAATACAAAACAAAAACACCAAATCGACCGAAATGAAACAAAAAAACTAAAACGAAACTGAACCGAAATAGAAAAACTACCAAAACGAAACAAAAAAAGCGAAATGCAACTGAAAAGCTTACCAAAACAAAACAAAACAAAAACACTAAACCGACCAAAACGAAACAAAAACACCGAAACGAAACTGAACCGAAATAGAAAAACGACCGAAACGAAACAAAAAAACTGAATTGAAACTGAAAAATTGATTAAAAGGAAACATAAAAAAACTAAATGCAATTTAAAAACCGGACCAAAACGAATCAAAAACACCGAACCGACCAAAACAAAACATAAAAACTGAAACGAAACTTAACCGAAATAGAAAAACGACCAAAACGATACAAAAAAACCGATATGACACCGAAAAACTGACTAAACGAAACAAAAAAAAACGAAATACAATCAAAAAGCTTACTAAAGTGAAACAAAAAACTGAAAAGTAGCCGACCAAAATAAAACAAAATGAATCGAAACGGAAAAAAAAACGAAATGAAACCGGAAAAACTGACTAAAACAAAACAACATTGAAATCGAAATGAGCGGATACCGAAAGCGACCGAAATGAAAAATAAAACAAAACCGAACTGAAAAACTCGAACCTGAATCGGTACAAAATGGTTTTTTTTTATGAACGAGGATGACGTGGGAAACATTTTAGTTATTCTACATTTTGTGTTTTTATTTATATTTTGAATTATTATTTTTTTAATAGTTTTTTTGAATATTTTTTTAGGAGTTTTTAAAGACCTTTGTATGTCAACCTTCACTTGGGTCAAGATGTGTTAGCTTTACCCATCTTGACCCATATCTATTCTAACCTTCTATTTTGAAAATCCATCCTGACCCCATATCCATCCTGACCCATCACCCAAATCCAACCAAACCCACTCACATTGCCACCTCTAATAATAAGGTATAATTAATATTTTAATCTATTATAATATAAATGATTATAGTGGTCATATATAAATATAAATATATTATATATTTAATCTTATATAATAATCCAAACTTTCGCCTATTGGCCGATATTAATCCAACTTAAGAAATTCTCTACGTGAATCTCAACTTTCACTCTATTGGACTCCACTGAGTCTCTTGTTAATGGGAAATAACCCGATCAGTTTTAGAACAAAATATGTCTTTTCTCCAAGTTTATGAAGACAAATGAAATATGTAATAACACTCACCACCTTGGATGCCGCCACCATCGTTGCCGCCAACACCGCCACTCCTATCACACCCCGAAAATCTTAACTTAAAACAACGGAAGACTTAACTTAAGTCGTTCGGGTTATGACATATGCCGATAACCAATAATAATAGAATAAGAAATAAAATATTAACTTATATTTATAATAAAAGATTTATTATAATATCAGAGTTTTAAACATGTGCTACCGCACGGTTTATTATAATCCCATTTTCAACTTTATTCAAACACTTACCGCCCTCCTTTCCATGCCTCCACGAAACCTTCACTTACCTAAGAAGCATATTAAAAATAAACGTCAATACGAATGTTGGTGAGTTCTTTTTATTAAAAATAACACACACACACACATACATATATATATATATAAGTGCATATATTATAATCTAATGAAAATAGCGTAAACGAAACGTCCATATAATTCTTCATGGAAAATCGTAATGAATGACAATATATCAAGTAACATAATAACAATTTAATATATATAATTCCATACCATGGTTCAACAACCATTCTTTTATCATCCATAATCTATTACCATAGGCAACGGTGGTGGCCTTTCCTACCGCTCTTTTAAGTTGGTAATAATATTTACCAACAATCGAACTTATCATAAAAACGAAGCATTTTACCTTTTAAACAAATCGTACTATTGTAGACTAACAAGGAATACAACAAGTGTGTGACTATCAAAATTGATAACTCGATATATACCATACTCAAAATATTCTCGTTTTTAACCTAAAGCGATTGGAAATGGGGGCGTCACCCTGATAGATCTACCAATATTTTTGTGTCCTTATTAATTCGGTTAACAGTTATTTAACCAATTGTTGACTCATCCCACTTTTTTAAACGGTTTGTAAAATAAAATGCTTTTATAAAAACTTCAATATAAATAATATGCCTTTCCCCCAAAACACAATAAAAATCGATTCGAAAACGATGCGTCGATAGAGAAACTCACGGTTTGTAGCATTTCGTTCCAAAATCTCATGTCCTATATTAGTACACGTTTTGTTAATAAAAACTTGGTTTTAGTTAATAAAATCCTTTTAGTTTATTAATCCCAATCTAGTGTCCACACAAGCACATAAGCAAATAACTTCCTATTTAAGTTAACGAGTACACATAGTTTGGTTTTTCGTTAACTATTATTTAAATAACTAGATCAATTTATAAATGATTAAAATATATAAATATAATAAAATATTTTAAGTTTCAATTGTTGGAAAGTTTTTTAAGAAAAAATTAATCTTTTATTTTTTTTCTTAATTCTTGTCGGTTTTATGTTTAAAAACGAACTGTTTGGTTTTTTGTAACTTTAAAATTATGAGAAATATTTGTTACATATATAGTAATCAAGTTTTATGAGTTACTTGCAAAAGTATAGTATTTTCATGTTCGTTAATAATTTTTTTAAAATAGCAACTTTTTAACGTATTCGTGTCGGTTTTCGAGACATGAACCGTTTAGAACTAAGCTTTATCATCTTGTCTTCTTCCCATATATTAACTTATGTTATATATGAGTATTTTATAACTTTAGGAGTTGTTCTAAAACAGTCCCTAATAGTCGTGTCGGTTTACGTTTAAAAGCCGATTTTTCAACTGTTAACGTTACCGACAGGTCAAATAAGTAGAACAAGTTTACACTAATCATCTTATGAACTAATCACACATATAATAACACATAATTCACCATAAATTCCAGCTTTGATCATATAAATTCACAAGACATATTTAAACAAGTTTTAAGCTTTTAGTTCATATTCTAAGTTTAACAATGTTACTAATCAAGTTTGTTATTCTTATATGAACAAATATTATTATATAACCTAGGAATCTAGATTTTTAACTTATTTTATGAGGTTATAATAAGTTAAAACATTACTTTTCAATAAAGTTCTTCTTATTCTATTTTGGAATAATCTAAGTTCATGATTCAAGTATGTCTTTTTCTAAGAATCAAGTATTAACTTTTAGATGATTCTATTCTTTACTATAATCAATCAATTTACATAATTCCTATCATTATCAATCTCTAATAAATCACTCATATCCTTTGCGTAGCATTTTATGGGTTTCTGTAATACTGGAGAGATTTAATTCGGGGTTACATTGATTGCCTTGGATGGTTAAGGATTCTCCGTTTTAAAATTGGTAAACGACCCAACTTATCTGAACATATTATTTTGGCTCCATTCTTGGACAGCCAATCCATTCCTACGACTATATCAAAGTTAGACGGGTAAGTGATCGATATTGAACTTATGGTTGGCTAACAGAATATTACAGTTATGTATGACTTCACTTGTTTCTATTGACTTTCCATTAGCAAATTCAATAGAATAATTGGTATTTAACTTACTGGATTCTATTCCTAACTTAGGCTCGAATTGTTTGAAAACGAAGCTTAAGTCAGCTCTGGTATCGAAAAGTACAAAAGCATAGTGATTCTTGACGAGAAACGTACCGGAGACTACAGATGAATCCTTCCGGGCCTTTTTCGCGTTCATTTTTAATGCTTTGCCCTTGGTGTTTTGACCTTTGAATTTACGACAGTCTTTCCTATAATGTCCTGTAACACCGCATTCGCAACATCCTAGGTTTTAGTTTCCTGAACCGGATGGTATGATCTTGGCTTAACTGTCGCGTGTCACGTGATCAAACTGGTTGCACCGATTGAATTTCCAACAATCACCAGTATGATTTTTCCCACGCCTGTTGCATGAAGGCGCTTGTCCAAAGCTTCCTCCGGTTCCTATCATGTTGGCGGCAAACATCCGTCCAACTCCAAAGTTCCTCTTGAACTGCCCTCCAGGGTTCCCGTTCCACTTCCTTTTGAATTCGCCGGGTTTCTGATTCATACCGGTTGGATTTTGTTCGGGTGACCACTTTTTTCCGGTATCTTTCAGTATTCCCATGCGAACCGCATTATCAGTCAAAGATTTTGCCAGTTCTATGGCAAACTGGATAGTAGTTGGTTTAGAGGAGGTGACCATTCCTCGGATTTTGAAAGCTAAGCCCCAGATTTACCTCTGAATTCTTTCATATTCAGGCGTAACCATTCGGGGTACCAGTCGTGCCAATGCGTTGAATCGGGAGGTATATCCTCCTGTCGGCACCTTCCATCTTTAACTGCCAGAAGTCATATTCGATCTTCTGAAGTGCATTTCGGGGATAGTATTCTTTTAGCAACATCTCTTTCAATTCTTCCCAGGTTAGACGGTAAGCGGCATCTTCTCCAATATTTTTAATTATGGGGTTCCACCACTCGAGAGCCTCGTCACGGAATGAACATACTCTATATTTATCCTTTCAAGAGGGTGCAGTCATTGATTTTCATGACGGATTCCATTTTCTTGATCAATCGGATAATTTCTAATGGTCCTTCGGAACCGGTAAATTCTTTCGGTCCGCAACCTTGAAAATTTTTTATGAGACTGTGCTACCTGAGGGATTTTCGTTTAGAGTTTTAGTTTCTCCGGTAATGTTATTAGTTGTATTTCGGATATTGGCTTGAATTACGGTTAGCCTCATGTTGCTCGAGTGCCGTGTTCACATGTTGAGCGATTAATTGACCTAACTCTTCCTGAAAGATAGTAATCCGGATGCTTGGTTGGTAGTAGTTTGTCTTGTTTTAGGCGCCATAATTTCTTTTAGAAAAAGAATATAATTTGTTAGTTTTGGAAAAATATTTTCTAAACTTGAGAGATTAATATAACATTTAAATATATAACCATACAAAATGAGAGGGGGTTCATTGTTACCAAAATATAAAAAATTAAGTGTAATACATACTACACCTTATCACCACCCATCATAGTTCCTAAAAGATAACATCAAGTACCCAAAAGACAACAAGTTAAATATTAGTTACATAACATTCTACCAACTACAAATACTGCTTATGAGCCCAATCTAGTGTTGGCCCATTAAGTAGTGCACACACGGCTCAATAACCCTGTTCTTCGCCTCCAAACCTCCAACCCTTGCTTCGGTGTTCATCCCTCTATTCTCAATGGCGAACATATAGTGACACAAGGCATTGTATGAGTAGTCGTCGTTGCCTTGTTTGTCGACACCTGGAACACGGTTTATAAGATCATGGATAATGGTCTCGTAGGCCGCGACTGTCCCTTGGAGGGAGATGATAAGCTCAAGTTAAGAGGGGCCCCCCACAACCACTAGCTACGGTGAGGGAGGCGGTGGTGGTGGCGTCATCTCAGTCAAAGGGATCAACATAGCATAGGTGATTGCATCTTGGTTAGCCCTAGTTAGCTTTCGAGAGTACACCTTGTAACATTCTACTTTTGATCATAATAATAAAATAAAGTTCGTCTATTTTATTATGGGTCGTTATCGGTTTAGATAAATAGAATATGAGTTGGGCCAGTGTTGGGTTAAATAGATATGCGTTATGGACTTTAGTTACAAAAGAAAGAAAGAAAGACCATGGGCTTAAGCCCATGATCCATAATTATATAAGCCTTAATTACCCATTTAATCCTTCATTTCTCACATATTCCATACACCACCAAAACACACACTTAATATCTCTCTCTAGTTCTCTTCTTGCCTAAGACGAAATCAAGAAGGAAACCGAACACCGACCCGAGGTAATAATAGTATGATGTTTATAATCTTAAAACCGCGATATTTAGTCGCGAAACGACGAGCCGACACCGTTAAACCGTTAAGTTATGAGATCCGGGTATTATCGGGTAAAAAACGAACCTAAAATGATCTTAGGGGTCACCCTAGCTCAGATCTGGATCAAACGAGACGAAAAAAAAGTGAGCACGGTGCTGAAACACGTTTTTCCGGCCACTGCCCGATTTTCCGGCACGGCGGCGCTGGAAAGGCGGTTGGGTATTTAAGGATGTCAGAGAATTTTTCTGACATTCTCTAACAAACCCTAACCCTAATTCGTTATCAAACTAAGGGTGATTCGCCAAGTAATTCGTTAAAGGGAAACATAGCAAACTAGTTCCAGTTCGTGTTCAATTCGTTAAGGGAAAAGATAACGAATCACCCTTGATTCGTTAAATTCATTCATTAAAGGAGATAACGAATTGGAAGGTCCAATTGGCTACATGGACTGATTCGCTACATGAACTGATTCGTCAAAGGACCAGTTCGTTAGAAGGTCCAGTTCGCTTAATAACCAGTTCGTTAAAGGGTTCAATTCGCTACATGAATCAGTTCGTTATGATAACCCAATTCGTTAAGACCAAAGTAACAAATTAGAAGTTTAATGAAATGACATAGCAGTCCCTGGACTTAGAAAATGATGATTTAATTACAAAGAAGCTCTTGAACTTCTAAGTTAGCAAATTTATAATGATTCAAAATTCTAATGGAAAATGTGTTACGATGGTTAATGGAAAATGCTTAATAACCAGCTCGACCCCAACCAGGGGCTCTGCCCCTTGGACCCTGCTAGGGGCTGCCGCCCCTAGACCTCTCTGCAAGGGGTGCTGCCCCCGGACCCCCATTTGTTGTGGGTTATATAAAGATAGAAATGTGATATGAGTAGTATAGTTAATTGATACATGTGAATATTATACAGTTTGCCGTGCACAGCTCAAGAAGGGAATAACTATTAATGGTGAACGAAACCGCATTCAGGTGAGTTTCTAGCCCCATTCCTTGTTATGTTTTCGGGGCTGTGTGCATACTCGATGTGATTAGTTAATACACTTATCCTAAGTGATAAGTTTATGTCATATATGTATTATGTGAAATGTATGAATGCTTTCTTGTCGGTACATGAACGATCTTCGGATATTGCATGTACTTCCAGGTGACGGTTGATGTCATAGGTATGTTGTAAGATGACGAACGAATGATGTATGTATGTGCGAAATTTACGATTATGTATCTAGAAAGTGCGTTATGGAGGTATGGAAGAAAGGGTACTGGACCCTAATAATATCCGAGGATGGAGGGTACCGGACCCTAATAATATCCAAGGATGAAGGGTGACCGGACCCTAATAATATCCGAGGATGGTGGGTACCAGACCCTAATAATATCCGAGGATGGAGGGTACCGGACCCTAATAATATCCGAGGTATGTAGGGTGAAAACTCTTTATAACGTAAGGTTAGTTATGAATGTATATGTAAGAACGATGGACAGGTTAAGTATGTAATGCGTACCTTTGGGCACGTATATGTGTATGTAAAGTAAATTATGTGATTAACTAGAACTCACTCAGCATAGCTAACTGTTAGTATGCACGCAGGTTAACAGGTTGAGACAACTGGTTTGAGGAGGACACATGGCAAGATCGAAGAGGCTGGCATCTGAAGATTTGTCATGATGTTTTGATATTATAATTTATGTTATGTTTTAAAGACAAGTTAAGAATGTTTGTAACGAATGGATGACTATTATTATTATTCCGCGAAAGTTTTAATTAACTCTGATTTGTAGAACTATGTTTTTGAGTAAATCCAACACCAAAGTAGGGCTACCGGTAACGGGGCCTTACAAGTTGGTATCAGAGCAAAGTTCGAGAGATTTAATCATCCTATATGCATAGACTCGAACAAAGAATGATATTAAAGTAAGAAAAGAGAGAAGATTCCAGTTTGAGATAGCCATGTGTCACTCAAGCAAGCTCGGTAACGGTAAAGTGTATGATTAAATATGTATGTTAATGTTAGCTTAACTGCTAAAGAAAAGGATATGTGAATGTTAGGGATAGGAGTAATTGATTGTTTGATTGAATAACTGTTTAGAGTAGAAACAACACAAATAGACTCATAAAGGGAAGTGTATAGGACACGGAAAGTAACGTGATCAGCTAATCACATCTGGCCACTGTTATTACCTGTTAGCCTTACTATCCTTGTACTAAATAGTTCCTTAAGTGATGACGTTTGTGTTTTCCTTTCCAGAATACGATGGCTGGATCTAGGGCAGTTGTTGGAGCAGGAGGCCGCACCGGACATCGTGGCAAGCTTCGTCGCGTCCAACGACCTTCGGTAGAAACAGCTTCTAACACCGAAGAAGAAGGAAGTGCAGCTGGAGGAATCCTTAACAACAATGAAGGGGGGTTCAGCTAGATCCCTTAATCCAAGCAGCTATTGTCCATGCAGTAGCCACGGCTGTGAAAAACTTGAATCCGAAGGGTCTGCTGGAGGCCGTGAAAGAAGAGCTGATGGAGCGGGAGGAGGTGGTAGGAAAGATGATGAAGGAGAGAGGGAGGCTTCGAGTGAGGTAAGGTCTGTGAAAGTTGATGATAGGAAGAGGGGCCGAGGTGGGTGCAACTATAAGTCCTTCAAGGGCTGTGACCTGCCGAAACTGACTGGTTTGGGAGATGCAATCGCTACTCTTCAATAGATAACTGCCATGGATAAAATTATCCAAATCAGCGAGTGCCGTCCCGACCAAGCTGTCGGTTATGCCACCCAATCGTTTGGGGAGGAGGCAATGTATTGGTGGGAAAGTGTGGAGCAAAGAAAGACCTGAGATGAGATTAAGGCCCTGAGGTGGGAGGATCTGAAAGAGCTATTGATGAAGAAGTTCTGCACTGACGTCGAAGTTGAGAGGACGGAGATGAAGTTCCTAAACTTGAAAGCTGGGACGATGACATATCGTGAGTACACCACAGAGTTCAACCGAATGTCTAGGTTGGTACCCGATATGGTCAAAACTGAGGCTAAGAGAATCAAGTGCTATGTGAGGGGATTGCCACAGAAAGTCCGCGTACTAGTCAGGGCGAATAAACCCGCTACTTTTGACTCTGCTGTAGAACTCGCAGAGATGGTTTATGAGGACCTGGCGGTAGATGAATTTTTGGTAGGGGAAGAAAAAAAAGATAAGAAGTGGGTCAATCATGTTAAACGACCGGGTACTCAGTTATGGAACTCTAAGGACAAGAAGAAGAAGGTGTGGGAGAGAAAGACGTGCAAGACGTGTGGGAAGGTGCACGGTGGAGAGTGCAAGTGGGGTACTGGTTCGGATGTGTGTCACAAGTGTGGAAAGGCTCATGGTGGAGAGTGTAGGCTTGGGACAAATGCATGTTATAAGTGTGGGAAGGTGGGGCACTATGCTAATGAGTGTGATGTAAAACCCGCATGCTACAAGTGTGGTAAGACGGGTCATATGGCAAGGGAGTGTACTAATGGTGGAGCTGGAGGTAGTGGAAAGAAAGATGCCGATCAAGCTAGGCCAAGGACCAGGGCCTACATGCTGACCCAGGAACAGGCCAAGCAGATTCCAGATGTTGTGACTAGTACGTTTTTAGTAAACGGTATTTTGGTTCAGTATTATTTGATTCGGGTGCGAATAAAAGTTTCGTAGGTACACCGTTTAGTAAATTAGCTAAATTGAAATGTTTCTGAGTGTCAGAGACTTTTATAGTAGAAACCGCTGGTGACGCTTCGGTTAAAATAATGAGAATGGTTAAAAACTGTAAGATAGAGTTAGAGGGACATGAGTTCCCTATTACCTTGTATGTTATAACCTTAGGAGGTTCGATGTAGTTTTGGGAATGGATTGGTTGTCTGAGTATGAAGCTCAGATACTATGTAAGAGTAGGATGATAAGGTTAAAATCCTTGGATGGTAGTACGGTGATGGTTTATGGTGATAAGGAAAGTTCTGGGCTTAATGTCATTTTGATGATAAAAGCCGAGGGTTTGCTAAGGCGAGGGTGCAGTGCCTACCTGGCGTATGTAGTCAACGCTACGGCCGAGACGAAAGAGATGAAAGATGTTCCTATCGTGTGCGACTACCCAGAAGTATTTCCTGAGGATATTCCGGGATTGCCACCGGAGCAAGAGATAGAATTTCAGATAGATTTAGTACCAGGAGCCCGACCCTTCGCGAAAGCGCCTTACCGTCTAGCACCATCCGAGATGAAAGAATTGATGTCCCAACTGCAAAAACTCCTCGACAAAGGTGTTATTAGACCAAGTGTTTCCCCGTGGGGCGCACCAGTGTTATTCGTGAAGAAGAATGATGGAAGTATGAGAATGTGCATAGACTATCGCGAGTTGAATAAACTTAGGGTAAAGAATAGATATCCTTTTCCAAGGATTGATGATCTTTTTGACCAACTGCAAGGTTCAAGTTGGTTCTCATGAATAGATCTCAGATCAGGCTATCATCAGCTGAAAGTGAAAGAGGCAGACATCCCTAAAACAACGTTTAGGACGCGTTATGGACACTACGTGTTCCTCGTTATGTCATTCGGTCTAACGAATGCTCCCGCAGCATTTATGGACATGATGAATAGGGTGTGTCTGCCAATGTTGTATAAGTCAGTAATAGTCTTTATCGACGATATATTGATCTATTCCAAGAGCGAGTCTGATCATGCTGAGCATCTGAAAGAAGTATTAGAGACTCTGAAGGAAGAGAAGTTATATGCTAAGTTTTCGAAATGCGCGTTCTGGTTGCGAGAATTGCAATTTCTTATTCGTGTGATTAATCCTAAAGGGATTACCGTGGACCCAGCTAAGATTGAGGCAATAACGAATTGGAATACTCCATATAATCCGACTGATATACGAAGCTTCTTAGGGTTAGCTGGCTACTATAGGAGATTCATCGAAGGTTTCTCCAAGATAGCCGCACCGCTGACCGGTATGACCCGAAAGTCGGTAGTATTCAGTTGGGGAAAGTTCCAAGAAGAAGCTTTTGAAGAACTGAAGAAAAGACTCACGCAAGCTCCAATCCTTGCTCTACCCGACGGTGATGAGGATTTGGTTGTTTGTGCTGACGCTTCGCGTCAGGATTGGGTTGCGTGTTGATGCAACGAGGAAAGGTGATAGCTTACGCATCTAGACAGTTGAAAGTCCATGAGAGTACTTATCCGACGCATGACTAGCAGCAGTAGTGCATGCCTTAAAGATATGGAGGCATTACCTGTATGGTACTAAGTGTACTATTTATACGGATCATGAAAGTTTAAAGTATTTCTTCGAACAGAAAGAGCCGAACATGAGACAGAGAAGGTGGTTGGAGTTGATTAAGGATTACGACTACGACATTAAGTACTATCCTGGTAAAGCTAATGTGGTCGCCGACGCGCTAAGTCGTAAGAACGAGGAAGTCATTGCAACAGTGAAGTCATACCAGTTGATTATGAATTCAAGACTGTTTGTTGAAATCATCAAAGTACAGTCTGAAGTGCTGGTAGATGAAGGGCTAGTGAAGAAATAAAGGATTTTCGGTCAGAAAGACGAGTTGATGGAAAACACTCATGGTGTTAAGACTAGGTTTGACCGTATATGGATACCACGCCATGGGGATCTCAGAGGTTGAATCTTAGATGAAGCTCATAAGTCAAGATATTCGATTCATCCAGGAACTACGAAGATGTACCAAGATTTGAAAAGAGATTACTGGTGGCCAGGCATGAAGAATGATGTAGTAGATTATGTAAGTAAGTGCCTAACTTGCTTGCAAGTCAAGGCAAAGCACCAGAAACCTTATGGAAAGATGCAGCCTCTAGAGATACCAGAATGGAAATGGGAAGACATCACCATGGATTTCATAACTAAGCTACCCCGTACAGCTAAGCATCATGATACCATCTGGGTGATTGTGGACCGTTTAACCAAAAGTGCCCACTTTCTGCGTATACGAGAGGCTATCTCGTCCGAAACGTTAGCAATTTTGTTCATCAAAGAGGTTGTATCTAAGCATGGAGTGCTTTTATCGATTGTGTCAGATAGAGATACACGTTTTACCTCGAGATTCTGGAAGAAATTCAATGAAGCTATGGGGACGAGGTTGAACATTAGTACTGTGTATCATCCTCAAACCGATGGACAGTCTGAGAGGACGATCCAAACCCTTGAGGATATGCTACGTGCTTATGTTGGACCTCAAAGTCTAAAACGACTGGCGTATGATCATACTAGACTGAGATTATGTTGGACCTCTCCGAATGCGGAAGCATACAAACCAAATAAGCACATAAACAAGTAAGGTATAAGTTGTTAACACATAAGACAAAGTCGCAGTTTTGTGTATAGATAAATGTGAAATATACTAAGTTACGCATATGTTCCCAAAAGATTGAAAGCGGTAAAATAGGGGAATGTGGTACTCACCTCGATATACGAACAAAAGTTAAAGAGAATATTAAGAATGATGATTGCGGGAATCACACTCTTCGGAAAAAATACCGACGAGAATACTAAGTAACAAATAATTACGGAATAAATACGAATTGAATAAAGAATTTAAAAACTAAATAGAGGTTCGGGATTTGATTATCGAGGTAAGTTCTTATGGAAATTAAATATGACTTAGACTTTTAATTATAATTACTTTTGTTAAACAACGGTTTATAATAAATATTATTATTTTAATTATACAAAATTTCATAAAAATACGTAAGTAAATATTTATAAGACATTGGATAAATCATATAAAGAGATTTGTTTTAAATAATTAATTTAAGATAAAAATACATTAAATTTTTATATATATTTTCACCATTAGAAAAGATTCATTTTTATAAAAACCTTGTAAATAAAAAAGGATCAATAAATAAAAATATGATCTTTCAAAAATACTTAAACTTACACTTTTAATACGTCAATTAACTAGATTATAATATATATATATGTGTGTGTGTTTGTGTATATATAGTTTTAACCAAAATTCGAGGAAATGCGACCGGTTGATATGTCGATTTTATAAAAAAAACTGATTAATATACTTATAATATATATTAATCGTTTAAACATATTAATATAATTGTTGAATGGGTTAAAAATAATAAAAGAAAAGAAAACCCTCCCAAAATGGGCTGCCGGGAATCGAACCTGCGCCGGCAGCCGTTTCCGACAAAGCAAACACAACAGCCCACAACCACCTGATCTGCCCAATCAGTTGATTCAAACCCCAAATGTAAAAATAATAAACAGAACACTGGAATCAACAGTTTATACGAAGAACCCTAGATTAATCCATTGATCAATTCGCGATATTGAAACACGATTAATGTTAGGGTTATTGCAGAACATGAACCCGCGATTCTAATACATATAATATTTACCTTGAACAGTGAACAATTGAGGGTCAATTAGATTAACTCGTCATCGGCCAAAGACTGCTCAAGAACTCATAGTAGACAGCTAAGAAAATATAATTAGATAAGGGTGTAAGGTTGTCGATGGTATGAGGATAATATCTGCAGCTTGAATTGAATTATCGAGGTGGTTATAGTGAATAAGGGTTTACGAGTTAGGCCCGGTTCCTATAATAAGCAATTCGCATCAAACTGATTTTAGTTTCCTTAATCAATACGTCGGTGGAGCTCGTTTAGGCAATATGGTATCATAATCCTATATCAATTCATGATTATAACAAGAATTAAGGTTCAAGAAATCATACGGATCATGGGTTTGGGTATTCGGGTATCATATATGGGTTTGGGAGATGGGTAACTGGGTTAATGGATAATAAAAAAATCAGAAATTGTAGATCAGTCCTTGGAGATTAGAGATGGTACAGATTTCAGTTAAAGTATAGTGTGGGGGTTAAAATTGAATATTCATCAAAGTTATTTCATACATAATAATAAACTAATATTAATAAAATATTAAATCCTTGTTAGATGCGATATTTTATTATTTAAAATTTACCCGAACATAAAAGCGGGTCGTATAATATAACTTGGAAAATCCGAGTTGTTACAGTCTCCCCTACTTTAAAGGATTTCGTCCCGAAATTAAAGGATGTTATAACAAAATCAATAAATTTTGATTAAAAGAAAATTTTAATTATAATTTAAAAATTTATCATAGCAAAGAACTTGTATAGTTAAAATAACACTCCAAATACAAATGAGATAAGAGCCCTTATATATAGGATGTACCAGCGGCGTATCCACCATGTACTTATCATTTCCACATTTGTACCGTTATCCCAACCACTTTCATTCTATATTATAACACACAATCTTACAAATCATGATTTCCATGCGAGAACTTCGTTAATTATGTTCCAGACCATAATTATTTTTATCGTCGGATGGTCCACATGATTCGTCCCATCTAGTGGATTTTCAAAACATTTGATTAAAAACATGAGTTTGAGGAAACAAAGGTTTTATGGAGTTTTAGTTTAGATCACTAGAAAGTCATCAATGTATAAAATAATTTGAAAAGTTGAAGTGAATTTTAATAGAGAAAGAAATTTTTAAGACGACTTTTAAACGTAAAGATATAAGTATTTAAAGATGAAGAAGAGATAACTTATTAATAGTTAAAGTTGATGTAGGTAAGGAAATAAGATAGAAGTATACTTTAATAAATATTTTATTTAAACAAAATAGACTTTATTCATAAATAGTTCAAATACGGAAATAACTCAAAGCCATAAAGAGGTGTTACGATATGTAATTAGGGAATGACAAAAAAATTAAGATAGGTAAAGGGAACAACAAGGGTCTTCAATATCGTTGAGTAGCTTACTTGACGTGACTTGAAGTACCATAAGTAGTTGTAGGAGTAGGATCAGTTGAAGTAGATTGATTTGGTATCGCTTGGAAAAATGGAGTTTGAACGGTTTGCAAGATAGTTGTTTGGTGGAAATATGTTTGGTAAACTTGAGCCTGTGGTTGCGAGGTTTGGTAGTATTGGGTTAACTAAGGTTGACCTTGATTGGATGGAGGAGCTTAAGAGACATGAGGTTGATGGGTTTGAGCTTGGTAAGAATGGGTCAAGTAGTAGGTTATAGTCGTAGATTGGGCTTGATGAGCTTGAGTAAGTTGAGGGTACGCTTTACGGAGATGATTTGGGTTCTTACAATGGTAGCAAGAACGTGTATTAGGAACATCAGGTTGAGTATGAGGGGTAGGTTGTTGTAGAACAGCTTGTGCAGTAGATGGGGCACGACAGGTGTTAGCATGATGTCCATAACGGTTACATTTGATGCAGCGACGACATAGGGATTTAACTGAGTGATGACGGTTACAAATGGAGCATAACGGGAAGGCCTGAGGTAAGGTTTCTTGTTTGAGCATACTTGCAGGTGGGTAGGATTTGTTGCATCAAGGTTCTTACGTTTCTTGTTGTGAGGGTGAATGGAGGTAATTGGTTTGTAGTCACCAGCAGGGGAATTAGTGGGAAAAGTTGAATCGGTTGCATTGATGTTTTGAAATTGCGTCACTATTCTAGGGATCGCAACAGCTATCTCTTTGGCTATACAAGTAGGTATACGGTGGTCGTGAGAATCAAACGATTGATGTCGAGGATAACGTTGGATCATTGAATCAGATATTCTATAGGGACCAAAAATGAGGATTTATAAAATGAAGGATAAATTGAGGAACCATAAGAATAGTAAAATGTTTAATTATGTAAAAAATAATAATGTTGTCTTAATGAGTGAGGAATTGCGTCATGAGAATTAAAAGTAAAAGTTTATAAGATGAGGGGGGGTACATTGCGTAAATAGTTATTAAATGATGTAGTTAATAAGATTAATGTGTGATGACTACATGAGGAGTTAAGTCAGTTTAAAATTTAGATTATTAAGTTTACAATAAACTAACGAAATATAAATTGTGGATGTTTCCCCCCCATGAGCTTTCCATGGCAATTTGAATGGCCCAACGAACTAACGAAAAACAACTGAGTTGGACAGCCCATGAGCGTTACATGGCAATTCAATTGTCCCAACTAATTAACGAATTAACAATGAAATGAAGTTTGTCGGCCCAATGAGCGTTACACGGCGTTTTAACCGACCAAACTGAATAACGAACTATCGAAATAAATATGGGTAGTCGGAGTATCTTGTGAACCACCACGTTTGATTACTCTAACAAAAACACAAAAACAAGTTAAGAAATGGATAGTAGGAGTGCCCATGGGTTCCATGGATTTTTCACCCAACTAACCATTTAAATAACGGAACACAATAATCTGGAAAACCGAGTTTAGCCACGAATCACCGTGAATTCGGTTAAAATCAACCTAAGGTGTCAGTCATATGGCATTTATGGGTCTCTCTCGGGTCCATAAGGTTGAGTACTGTGGTCAGGTTATCACCCAGGTAAGGATTAGCGTCTTACCTTTGGTTCTTGGAACGTTTTCCCAGTGCCCAACTCAAAGTTTCTCTTCCCCTTTCATTTATCATAGGGACATGCCACATAACCTAATCTTAAGGTGTACGAGTGAAAAAAACAGGTGGGAATTCTTAAGGAATTTCCCGAAAATAAAAGCAATCTACTTTTTGAAAAGTTTTATTTGAATGTTGAGGCATAGCCTCGGAATTTGTGTGTGTGTGCAAAACAATAAAGAATAGGTAAATATCTAAGAAAGATGTAAACAATTTAAAATTGAACACATAAAGGTAAATAGATAGGCACGTATAGGGTTCCTAAACATGTGTCTAAGGCAATTTCTAACGACCTATCTTAAACCTTCGGCTCTGATACCAATCTTTCACACCCCAACCTACGGCGGAAATGCCGGGGCGGGAACTGATTGCCACAGCTCTCAAGGTACTATCATGCAATATTTATATGACAATATCTATTAATTTTATTCAATTCCAAATAAATCAAATACAAAATACAACTCATTAAACAAATAATAAACACAAATTTAATTCTTGATTTTATATTTTCTAACATAATTCTTCACTAAATCTTCACAAAGTCTTGCAACTAATTCAAGCGATAACCTGCATATGCGTATAAAATAGAATTTTGTCTACAACACATGTTGAGTGAGCAGCACACCAGTTTAGTTGTACATATAGTATATATAACAAAACACGTAGCTGCAACAAGTCATATGAGAATAACAAATTAACCAAATGAGCAAGTATAACTGAGATGTCGAGAAGCACAAAGGCTATAACGACTGGCGTATGATCATACTAAACTGAGATTATGTTGGACCTCTCCGAATGCGGAAGCATACAAAGCAAATAAGCACATAAACAAGTAAGGTGTTAGTTGTTAACACATAAGACAAAGTTGCAGTTTTGTGTATAGATAAATGTGAAATATACTAAGTTACGCATATGTCCCCAAAAGATTGAAAGCGGTAAAATAGGGGAATGTGGTACTTACCTCGATAGACGAACAAAAGTGAAAGAGAATATTAAGAATGATGATTGTAGGAATCACGCTCTTCGAAAAAAATACCGACGAGAATCCTAAGTAACAAATAATTACGGAATAAATACGAACTAAATAAAGAATCTAAAAACTAAATAGAGGTTCGGATTTGATTATCGAGGTAAGTTCTTATGGAATTAAATATGACTTAGACTTTTAATTATTATTACTTTTGTTTAACAACGGTTTATAATAATTAATATTATTTTAATTATACAAAATTTCATAAAAATACGTAAGTAAATATTTATAAGACCTTGGATAAATCATATAAAGAGATTTGTTTTAAATAATTAATTTAAGCTAAAAATACATTAAATTTTTATATATATTTTCACCATTAGAAAAATTTCTTTTTATAAAAACCTTGTAAATAATAAAGGATCAATAAATAAAAATATGATCTTTCAAAAATACTTAAACTTATAATTTTAATACGTCAATTAACTAGATTATAATATATATATATATGTGTGTGTGTGTGTGTGTAGTTTTAACCAAAATTCGAGGAAAAGCAACCGGTTGATAAGTCAGTTTTATAAAAACAAAACTGATTAATATACTTATAATATACATTAATCGTTTAAACATATTAATATAATTGTTAAATGGGTTAAAAATAATAAAAGTAAAGAAAACCCTCCCAAAATGGGCTGCCGGGAATCGAACCTGCGCCGGCAGCCGTTTCTGACAGAACAAACACAACAACCCACAACCACCTAATCTGCCGAATCAGTTGATTCAAACCCCAAAAGTAAAAATAATAAATAGAAGACTGGAAGCAATAGTTTATACGAAGAACCCTAGATTAATCCATTGATCAATTCGCGATATTTAAACACGATTAATGTTAGGGTTATTATAGAACATGAACCAACGATTCTAATACATATAATATTTACCTTAAACAGTGAACAAGTGAGGGTCATTAGATTAACCCGTCGCCGGCCAAATACAGGTCAAAAACTCATAGTAGACGGCTAAGAAAATATAATTAGATAAGGGTGTAAGGTTGTCGATGGTATGAGGATAATATCTGCAGATTGAATTGAATTATCGAGGTGGTTATAGTGAATAAGGGTTTACGAGTTAGGCCCGGTTCGTATAATAAGCAATTCGCATCAAACTGATTTTAGTTTCCTTAATCAATACGTCGGTGGAGCTCGTTTAGGCAATATGGTATCATAATCCTATATCAATTCATGACTATAACGAGAATTAAGGTTCAAGAAATCATACGAATCATGGGTTTTGGTATTCGGGTATCATATATGGGTTTGGAAGACGGGTAACTGGGTTAATGGATAATAAAAAATCATATATTGTAGATCAGTCCTTGGAGATTAGAGATGGTACAGATTTAGGTTAAAGTATAGTGTAGGGGTTAAAATTGAATATTCATCAAAGTTATTTCAGACATAATAATAAACTAATATTAATAAAATATTAAATACTTGTTAGACGCGATATTTTATTATTTAAAATTTATCCGAACATAAAAGCGGGTCGTATAATATAACTTGGAAAATCCGAGTTGTTACATACTCTACATAAGGTACCCGTAACATATATATAAAATGAAGTCAACTAAATGAATAGTTGGTGAGTTCACACAGTTTAAAATAATGTATAAAAATCGTACAATTCCATGAAAACTTGTCTAAAACACATAAGGGTTCTTTACACTAGAATCAATGGTCCATGAGTGTAAAGAATAAATGAAGGTCTTTTCTAGTTAGGATTGTGAACCAACATACTCAAATCGGTGTCCCTTTTCCACTAGAAACAATGGTCCACGAATGCAAAGGGGGGCGTATGATCATACTTATCGAAGAAATCCATGCACGTAATAATTGAGAAAGTAACAAGTAAACACAAAAGTCCATGATGTGAATTGTAGTTTGTAAATAATAAATAAACGAAATTGAATTTTTGATATGATATATATGCTACCCCCAAAATAGTAAAAAGGGTAAAAAGGGAGCGTGAGAAACTCACCTTGAAGTTGAAGACAAACTTGAAATAAAACCGAAGGTGCATAAATGAAACCCAAGCAATTGAACGTCACGAACTAGAATTAAAAGCACAAAATATTAACTAACGACTAATAAAAAGTAGATGGATCGGGTTGTCTGGATTGTTTTATATATTTTACATCATTTATGAAGTTTGATATTAAAATATTATAATATTATTTTAACGAAATTTTAACGAATTATTAAATCTAATATTTTCAAGTTGGCGTGTTATAAAGTTTAACGAAAATAATAATTACTTATATAGTATTAATCGGGTTTCTAACGAAAACTTAGCGGAAACGAAATTTGGTTTTAGATGAAAAGTGACAAATATGATTTATATCTAATATTACTTAACTTGAATAAATTTTATTAAATTTATAAAGATTTTTAATATAATTATTGATTTATAAAAACAATAAAAGATAATGGTTTTAACAAAATTAATACTAAAAGTAAAAGACGGCCTGACCCGGGAGAACCCGGGTTATTCTGCTCACAGTCACATGTACTAACCAGTAAGCCATATTGTTTGTTTGTTAAAAGATTAGAAACAAAAATATTTAAATTAACATTACAATTCCTCATCTTCATCAAAACCCTAGCTTTTTAAATCTGTTAACTTGTTCTATGTTTGATCATAATAGGTTAGGGGTTTTGTTAGTCGGGTTGAAACGAATCATAACCATATAAAACTTATTTGGATTGGTGCCAGAAAGGGGGTGTATGGAGTGTCGCTAGAAAACGGTATTGGGTGAACAAGTTAGAGATTTTAGAGTGTAAATTAACTGAATTTGATGTTTCGGACGAGATTAGATGAAGGATTAAAGGCTATATATAGTGTCAATTGGAACTTATGGCGTTAATTATCGTTAGTGATGTTTAAAAATATATCCGGCCGTTAGTCGACGGGTTTGGTGATTAATTAGTGTTAATTGGGTCGTTAATGACGAAGTAAATCACTTAATAATGTTTAGTAATAGTGGAGAAGACGTTTGGGGTGATTAACGGATCAAAAAGAGCCATAATACGACGTTTTATATATCGCGGCACCGGAAATCCGGTTGCCAGACTCGGGGCCGGAAAAGCGTGAAGGGGACGAAGGGGGCTGGGCTAGGATGTTATTGTTATTATTATATTATATATTTAATTTCATATTTACACTTAAAACCCCTCATCTTTAATTTTATATTTAAAACATAAATAAACTGTAATTACCATTTGAACCTTATACTTTTATATATCATATAAATGTTATGGATTATTTTTATATTATACCCGTCTAGTTTGCGACTCGTTTAAATATTGACTAGTAACGAACGGATAATAACATAAACCATAGGAAATGTTATATTCATGTTAAACAAATGACAATAATACGGTGAAACAATAAACATGTATATTTAACGAATACAGATATATAAAAACGACGTATGTCACATAAGATGAATGAAAAGAAAATTAATTAACATATTTATATTATTATATATATAATATATATGAAAGAAAACCGAAAATTTAAAAATGGGTCGTATTTTCGGGTTTGAAAAGTAACGAATGTTACACATAAAACATTTAATTACTTAATTACCCCTCTAAACATAACTTAGGACTCGGCCCATCGTGGTTTAGGAATAATCAAGTTAAAACATAAACACAATTACAAACTTAAGCTCCACTCGAAACCGCTCAGCAAACACCGCAGCATTCGAGATTACTTAGCTAGCATCAATATACACATGATTACCCTCTCTCGGACGTAACTTAGGTCCGACCCATCATGGCGTAGGCTTATAACCAGGTGTGGCGCGGTGTGTCTGCCGTCTTCCACATATGTAAGCATCCGAACAAACGTACACGACAGCCTGAGGGCCAGCGATTACTTTTGTTTATAATGTTTTAGAGATACGTAATCTCATGTATCAATTTGTTTGACTCGATTAAACAAGTTGTAAAAGTTGGGGCGTATTCACCTTTTCATGGATCAACTTCACTTCACTGATCGGTCTTTCTTTAGCTATCTCGGACCTATAGTACGAGTATAACATTTTGTTAATACTATATCTTTAATCTAGCTTAAGACCTTTAGTCTCTTTTGTATAATATTTCTCGATTATATTTTCTTTGTGAAACTTTATTTCAAAATACTTTCTTTCTTTTACAAGTTTTAACCTTTAGTTTTACTTGCTTATTTTTCTTAAATATTATGTTTCTTCTTCTAGAAGAAACGTATACTTTATTTCTTTACTTATTATCTAAGAAACTTAAATAATAATAATAATAATAATAACAAAGATTTACTTTTACTTTCATATTTCTTATTTCATATTTCTTATTTCATATTTTCTTTGTTATATAATTTCTTTATTTATACCTCGAGGTATCAAGTATACCCTCGACTAGGGTTTAAGTCTTTTAATATTTTATTTAGGCACTATCCCTACCTTGGTTTGCTTATATTTTCTAAATGCTTGGGCAACACCTCTACGCTTGTACTCTTATTGAGAATTCCTGATCAACACTTCTTGTATGCTAAACAAGGCACGTCGGTCGTCGGTCTTCGTCGGCACGCACTTTGAGGTGGACGTCGGCTCGTCTGCTTGGTGGCATGCACTTCGAGGCAATTTCATTAGTGTGTGGCATGAACTTCGAGGTAACATTGGTTTTGGACATGGATTTCGAGGTAACGTCTGTGGCACGCAAAGCGAGGTAGTGAGAGAGTGAGATTCTAGTGAGAGATAGTTGTGAGTTGTGAATGAGGGCTGATGACCCTATTTATAAGAGCTGTCAAGCTGACCCATCGTGATACGCGATGGATCTTGTTTATGAGCCATCGCGTATAGCAATGGGCCAACAGATCTTTTAATTATTATTTTATTGGATCGCGATACGCGATGGGCCAAAGGAAAGTCGTCGCTTATCGCGACTAGGCTTGATGAATCATGAAATAGCCTTGCCACGTGGCTGACGCAGTGCCACGTGGGGGCATGTGGCGAGACATGTGCCTGTTGTCATACCACGTCATCGTGATACGTGATGACGTTGGGTCTTGGAGGATCGCGTATCGCGATCGGATAGAAAATTAGAATTTCTATTTTAGTCCTTGTACTTTGAAACTTGGCAATTTTGATCCGAAAATTTCAAGATGTTACATTGAAGAAGTGTTATATTTTGCTATAAAACTAACACGGTTAGTTCCGTTAAGGAAAGGCTCAATTAATGGAGACCAATAAAGTGAAAATTGACAATATTATTTGTATGACACCAATTATATGAGTTCACCGAAAATATTTTTGTATGACATCAATTATATGGTTTTTGTCCCCCCCCACCAAAAAAAAATAGTGTTTCTAAATAATGTTTTGACATTATAAATATGATGTATCTATAACGAGTAAATATATCTAGGAGAATTTACATTCTCACTTTCCCTTTAGCCTTTTGTTTCTTTATTCAAATATCACTTCAATAATCTTGTTATAATTAGGGCTAATATTATAACACGTTATCAGCACTAGCCGCTTATCCTAATCAAGAAAGGTAATAGACACAAAGGTATCCACCTCGTGCTAAAGAACGTGGAGGTTCGAGTCCTCTTCAAGGCATAATATTGAGAATGCTCATTCAATGAGCAATTCAATAAGAGAGCTCGGATAGCAATACCGATTCGATCCGAGCTCTCTTGGAATAAGTTCGACAGCGGATCACGAAATCTTGGTAATCTTCTCTATCTAATGAATGGGAAGTCTGCTTTAAAATTTCAAATCGTCCGCCCTGCACCCACCCCTCGAGTATATGCTTCAACAGGAATCACACAAGGGTAGATTATAAACCTCTAGTAAAATGACCACCCGTAACCCAATAGTCCGTTTTAGGGATTGGCGACTTACCCATTCAGTGACTTTGGCACTGGACGTTCCCCAAATGGGTACTGTCGGGTCTGGTCAATAATAGACGCCTGTTGGCATTCCAGCCTTCCTTCGCCTTTCATGGCCACATATCTTTCCGTCTAAGGAATGGGAAATCCTTCTCCTATTCCATGAATCCAATTTGCATTTCATCCGGGAAAAGCCAACATAATCATCATAAACACTTCTTTAATTATGTACATTGGAAATATATATGCATATACGTATACTAAGTAATAGCAATAATGTGTATAAACATTGTTATTAAAATTTGATATTTATTCTAACTTTTATTTATATATGCACACTAATATTTCATTTAGAAGTTAGGTTTATTTACACTAACAATTCTATTCTTATTATTGTGCACACTAATTATATATTTTATGAAATAAACGTTATTTAATATCTTATTTATTATCTTACTATAATATAATTAATATTATATATATATACACACACAAACATATACAAACAGTAATACTACCGTTATTAAACGGTAATATAGCCGTTGTAAAACGGTTATAAATTTTCAACTATAAATAACCAATTATCAATCTCAAATCTTTCACAAATACAAAAATTTTCTTCTCGGGAATACTCAAGATAATATTTGGAAAGGTGATTCATCCAGTTTTAATGTTAACTACCATAATGTTAACAATCTTATTGTTCTTAATTTGTAATCTCCCACCTAGAGAGTTTAATCTTTTCTTTTTTCTTTATCTATTTATAGCTAAACCTTTTTGTTTTCTTTCAATTTTAATAAGTATGTAATTCTAATATTTATCTTATTTGTGTTTAGCAATAAAATGGCAAGCATCGCAAAACTTGAATTTCCGGCTCTTAATATTACCGGAGATAATTATATGTTGTGGACGACACATGTTAAACGACATCTCAAATCAATGGGTGTTTTGAATACGATAACAGAGGGAAATAATGGCGAGGATCAAGACAAGGCAAAAGCCGATGTCTTCCTCCACAAACACATTGATGAGATGTTACAATTTGAGTATTCAAATTATGAGGATCCATGCATTTTGTGGGAAGATTTAAAAAGCAGATTTGATCATCAAAGGGAAGTTCTACTTCCCACTGCTAGAGATGAATGGAACAATCTCAGGTTCCAAGATTTCAAAAAAGTAAATGAGTACACCTCTGCTTTGTTCAGAATATGCTCAACGCTCCGATTTTGTGAGCAAACTGTTACTGAGGGAGATATGTTGGAGAAAACTTTCTCCACATTTCATGCATCAAGTATAAACTTGCAAACACATTATCGTTTGCAGAATTATAGGAGATACTCTGATCTAAATGCATTACTCCTTGTAGCAGAGAAAAATAATGAATTATTGATGAAAAATCATCAATCTCGTCCCACGGGTTCATTGGCAATACCAGAAGCAAATGTTGCTCACAAACATTCTCATAAAAATTCTGGTCATAAATGGGAACAAGGTCTTGGACAAGGCCATGGACGTGGCCGTGGTCATTTTGACAAAAGACATTTTAATGATCGTAAGCATTAATTTAAATGTAACACTAATTCTTACGGTCGTGGCCGTGGTCGTAGCCAGAGAGCCAATAATTACCATGTTCCACAAAATACCAATTCCAACCAACACAATAAATGGAATGAAGCTGGTAGGTCCGAAAACAATGGCACTTCATGTTTTAGATGTGAAAGTACAAACCACTAGTCAAAGGCTTGTCGCACAGCTCCACATCTGTGTGAACTATACAATAATTAACCATGTTGATAACTTTGATGATATCAATGTTGAGCTGAGCATTGCAGACTTTGATGTGGAACTCTGAAACAAATGTTGCTTGACGACAATTATTATATGCAATAATTAAGTGTGTTTCTCATTATCTTTAATTATGTAGTTCCCTTCATGTACTGTTTGTTTTTCAATTATGTCAAATCCGAGCCCCGGTGCGGAAGCGTGAATATTCGGTGTTATTAAAGACAGTGGAGCTAGGAGAACAAACTTAAGGCCCATAAGATTGCTTTATGTAACAAAACCTTTTTTTTTTCTTTTTAGTTTGTTAAAATAAAATCCCCACACTTATTTTTAACGACATCCATTGTTCACGAGACCAAGAATTGTACTTGATTTTTATTTTCTTACCAAAATTTTGTTGTTTTTCGATTCTCACGATCTTGCATTCCTCGATAAAGGTTAAAATAACAATTTCACACAAAAACACACAAAATGAAAACTACGGGTTGCCTCCGGTACAACGCCTTTCTTTAACGTCTTTGGCTAGACGTGGACACATTTTGTTCAGTTTGTGTATGTCGGGTTCTCCAAGTCAATCATGTCATGATTTTCTTTTTGGAACCCTTCATAGAATAATTTTAGGCAGTGTCAATTGACTTTAAACGTTTTACCTGTCTTTTTCGCTTGTTATCTCAACTGCACCATGAGGAAAAACGTTAGTAACAACAAATGGTCCAACCCATCTGGACCTTAATTTCCCAGGAAAAAGCTTGAGTTTAGACGAAAATAACAAAACCTTTTGCCCTACACTAAACATTTTTCATGTGACTACCTTGTCATGAAATGCTTTGGTTCTTTCTTTGTAAATTTGAGAGTTCTCATAAGCATCATTACGAATCTCCTCTAACTCTTGAAGCTGTAATTTACGATAAACTCCTGCTTCGTCCATCTCTATGTTGAATTGTTTGACAGCCCAAAAGGCTTTATATTCTAATTCAACCGGAAGATGACAAGCTTTCCCAAAAACAAGTCGGTAGGGTGACATACCTATTGGTGTTTTGTAGGCTGTTCGGTATGCCCATAACGCATCATTCAGACGTAAGCTCCAATCCTTTCGATTTGGATTGACTGTTTTCTCTAGGATTGACTTGATATCTCGATTTGACACCTCTACTTGTCCATTTGTTTGTGGGTGGTAAGCTGTTTAAACGCGATGTGCAACTCCATACTTCTTGAAAAGTGCTTCGATTGTTCTATTGCAGAAATGCGTCCCTCTATCACTGATAAATGCTTTTGGCATTCCAAATCTGCTAAAAATATTGGACTTGATAAAATCTGAAACAACTTTAGCATCATTAGTTTTCGTGGCTTTTGCCTCTACCCATTTAGAGACATAGTACACAGCCAAAAGTATATAAGTGTTACCAAAGGAAGACGGGAATGGGCCCATGAAATCGATGCCCCATACATCAAAAATCTCACACACCAGGATTGGTGTGAGAGGCATTTGATCTCGTGATCTTAAATTCCCAGTCTTTTGACATCTCTCACATGACTTGCAAAACATATATGAATCTAAAAATATACTAGGCCAATAAAAACCAGATTGAAGTACCTTATGTGCTGTATGTTTGGGACCGAAATGTCCACCACATGCTTGTGAGTGAAAAAAATCTAAAATTGAGGGTACCTCGCTTGTGTCGACACATCTTCTTATCACTTGATCGTTACCATATTTCCAAGGTATGGCTCATCCCAAACGTAATGTCTTGACTCCTTCTTAATTTTCTCTCTTTGAGCGCGAGTCAGATCAAAGGGAAAGGTGTCTGTGATCAGGTAATTTACGATGTCAGCATACCACGGTGTAGCCAGTTGTGCAGCAAACAAACTTTCATCAGGGAACAGATCATGCAATGGCATAGGATCGTCATTGTTGATGATCCTGCTCAAGTGATCAGCCACCAAGTTGTGCTTTCCACTTTTGTATCGAATTTCTAAGTCAAACTCTTGAAGTAGAAGCACCCATCGAATCAATCTTGGCTTTGCATCTTTCTTTGTCATGAGATACCTCAATGCAGTGTGGCCAGAGAAAACAATTACTTTGGTACCGAGTAGATATTGCCTAAACTTTTCCAAAGCAAAGACAATAGCTAACAGCTCTTTTTGGGTAGTCGAGTAATTGCGTTGAGCTCCATCTAGGACTTTAGAAGCGTAGTAAATCACGTATGGCACTTTTTCTTTTCTTTGCCCTAGCACTACTCCCATTGCGTAGTTGTTGGCATCACACATAATCTCAAATGGGAGGTCCCAATCAGGTGGTTGGATTATGGGTGATGTCACCAACATCTCCTTTAATGCATCGAAGGCTTCTCTACACTCTTCTGAGAAGAAGAACTCTACATCTTTTTGTAAGAGTTCGCACAAAGGTTTGCTGATCTTCGAAAAGTCTTTGATGAATCTCCTGTAAAAACCTACGTGTCCAAGAAAAGAGCGTACTTCTCGTACACTTTTAGGGTGAGGTAAAGATTTGATAACATCAATTTTCGCTTTATCTACCTCTAACCCTTTTGCTGAAACAACATGTCCAAGAATGAGACCTTGATATACCATAAAATGGCATTTTTCATAATTTAACACAAGATTGGTCTCAATGCATCTTTCCAAAATCTTTTTCAGATTATCTAAACATTCACTAAAAGAGTTTCCATAAACAGTAAAGTCGTCCATAAAAACTTACATTATTTCTTCAACATAATCTGAGAAAATACTTACCATGCATCTTTGAAAGGTAGCTGGGGAATTACAAAGACCGAATGGCATTCGCCGGTATGCAAACGTACCAAAAGGACATGTAAACGTTTTCTTTTCTTGGTCTTCGGGTGCAACAGGTATCTGGTGGAAGCCAGAGTATCCATCTAAGCAACAATAATGAGTTTTTTCTGCTAACCTCTCCAACATTTGATCGATGAAAGATAAAGGGAAGTGATCTTTTCGAGTAGAGGCATTTAGCCTTCTGTAGTCAATACACACTCTCCACCCATTATGAACACGAGTGGGAACCAATTCTCCTTGTTCATTCTTTGTAACAATGATACCGGTCTTTTTGGGTACAACTTGAACTGGACTTACCTATTTGCTATCATAGATTGGGTAAATCATACCTGCATTGAGTAGTTTCAGAATCTCTTTCTTGACAACTTCCATCATGGGAGGATTCAATCTTCTCTGTGCTTCACGTGTGGGCTTGTAATCATCTTCCATGAGGATCTTGTGCATACAAAGGGATGGACTCAGACCTTTGATGTCAGCTATGGTCCAACCGATTGCTTCCTTGTATTGCTTGAGCATGTTAACCAATTCATCCTCTTGGTTCTTGGACAGTTTGTTGGATACGATTACTGGCAATGTAGCATTATCTCCAAGATAAGCGTACATAAGATGATTAGGAAGAGTCTTTAACTCTAGATCTGGTGGTTGCACAATGGATGGTAGGAGCTTTTGTTCGGTAACTTGTAATTGCAGCTTGGTTGTTTCATACCTAGGTTTTGTATCCATGAGGGATACCAACTCTACAGCTCATCTTCAAGTTTAAACTTTTCAGCGAGTTCTTTTGTTGATGCTTCATCAAGGATTTTGTTCAAGATTAGTGCTAGAGTGTCATGGTTAGATAGCTCGAAGTAATTATCAGTTAAAGGATCGATTAAATCTAACCAATTCACAGATGAAACATCGCTTGCATACCGCATAGCATCATAAATATTGAAATTTATAATCTCTCCATCAAATTCCATGGAGAGTGTGCCACTATAAACATCAATCTTTGTTTTAGCAGTCTTCAGGAACGGTCTTCCCAACAGGATGGAACTTGAGTCTGAAGTGTCACCATCTTCCATGTCTTACACATAGAAATCAGCGGGAAATACCAGCTCATTCACTTGCACTAACACGTCCTCTAATACGCCTTTTGGGTGGACCATGGATTTGTCAGCCAATTGAATGACTACCCCTGTCCTTTTCAACGGTCCTACATTAAGAGTTTTGAAAATGGAATATGGTAAGACGTTGATGGAGGCTCCGAGATCAAGCATAGCTCTTGGTATGCTTAGATTTCCCATTTTACAAGGAATAGTGAAAACACCAGGATCCTTGCACTTTGGTGGAAGTCTCTTTTGTAAGACGGCTGAGACATTCTCGTTGACCTTGACGGTTTCATTCCCTTTAAGCTTTTTCTTTGAAGAGCAAAGTTCTTTTAAGAACTTAGCGTATCGAGGGACTTGTTTGATGGCATCAAGGAGGGGAATATTCACTTCCACCTTTTGAAACGTCTCCATGATCTCATGCTCTTCTCTTTCTTTCTTTGTGTTTAAAAATCTTGAGGGAAATGGAGGAGTGACTTTGAACTTAGGTATTACTTCACTTGACTTTGAAGTATCATTTTTCTCTTCGGTATTCTTTTCAAAAACGACCTCTTGTTCTTCTTCTTGCGATTCTGGTCTGTCGTACTTCCTTCCACTTCTCAATGTGATTGCACAAGCGTTGTTCTTGGGGTTTGCTTCTGTTTGTGCGGGTAGTTTTCCTTGAGATTCGAGTCTACTCACTGAGCTAGCTAACTGAGCCATTTGTTGCTCCAGATTCTTAATGCTGGCCTTTGTTTCTTGTTGGAACGTTTGAGTACTAGCAGCCAGATTCTTCACAATGTCTTCTAAAGACATTCCAGAGCTGCTTGGTTGTTGTGTTTGTGGTTGTTCACGATGTTGGAAATTTTGTTGGTTTGGATAGGGTTGACGTGGTTGATATTGAGGTGGTATTTGTTGGTAGCCAAAGTTTGTTGGTTGTCCCCAATTCTGATTTACTCGTGGTTGATCATATTGCCTTGTGTTTTGTACAAGATATCCGTCAATTGCATTCGCTTGTTCGACATTGTCTTGCAGCATTGGACACATATCAGTGGGGTGTCCTGTTTCTAAGCATATTCCACATGCTCGTTGTGGTGCTTCAGTTGCTTTATCCTTTGTAAGCATCATGACTGCCTTTGTTAACTCAGCGAATTGAGTTTCAATGTGAGGAGTACTCACTCCTTTCACAGCACGTGGTATATCTGGATACCATTCTTTTTCTTGTGTCGAGTGTTTTGTGTCATCCGCAGCCGATGGATTATGGCTCTAATTTGGGTTGGGGTTTCGTCGAGTGTTTCCTCCACTTGAGGCACTTAGCAATCGTCTCTCCATGGGTGCCATTCCTTGACAGAAGTATTGAAGTAGTTGATGCTCCGAGACTCCATGTTGAGGACATTTGATACATAGCTCCTTGAACCTTTCCCAGTAAGCTTGTAGAGGCTCTCTTTTTGCTTGTTTGATTCCTGTGATTTCTCTACGAAGAGTGGACGCTTTTGCTTCAGGGAAGTATGTGTCAAGAAAAGTTTTCGCAAGTCCATTCCAGGTTGTCACTGACCCTGGCGGTAGGGTATACAACCAATGTTTTGCTGAATCTTGCAAAGCAAAGTGGAATGCCCTAAGTTTGATTTGATCTTCTGTGACATCATTTGCCTTCATTCCGGTGCACACGACGTGGAATTCTTTGAGGAAATTGTGAGGATCTTCATTCTCCAGGCCTCGGAAGGTTGGCAATAAATGGATAAGGCCTGATTTTAGCTCCATATTTGGCATAGCGGGATAATTGATACAAAGAGGTTGTTGGGGAATATCACGGTTCGCCCATTCTCGAAAAGTTTGCTCGACTGGGTTCGCTACTTCCATTGGGTCCGAATCTTGGGTCGAAGTCGAGTTTTGTGACGTGGAAGTGGAAGATGAGTCAGAGTCACTTAACAAGGAAATGTTTTCCCAAATGTCAACGACCGATGGTGATTGAGTAGAGGTTGAAGGACTTGCTAACTTCTTTCGAAGTTTTGCCGTTTCCTTAATCTCTTCGCGGTTTTTTTTATCTCTAGATCGATATTGAGTGGTTTACCAGTTCTTAAAGATCTTAGCATAAAAGTGAAATTTTGGACGCAGTCCCCGGCAACGGCGCCAATTTGTTGGGTGTCGTCAGCTCCAGCAAATAAATTTATAAATATGAACTCACTATGTTACACACTATTAGGGATAGTATGAATGGAAGTAAGGTTCGTGTTCACAAGGAATGCATTTTAACAATTTTCTAACCGAGAACGATTTAGAACTAGTATTCGTAACTGGGGGTTTGGTGCAAATTATAAATTATATAAGCATAAACTAAATAGTAGTAGTACAAATGTTTAACATATAACTAAGAGATAAAATAACTAACTTAGAATAAACAATTATTAAAGATATTTCTGACACAATAGGTATTTCATACTTCTGCTTCGAACTACGATCATCAATAATTATGGTGCAATGATTTTTATCATTAAAAGATTTGTATCAATGCTAAACGTCACGCCGTTCGGACGTTCCCTCCATCTATGTCTAACTAAGCGCAGCTCGTTAGTTAGAGCCAACTCGTTACCCTAGGCTCACGCCGTTCGGATCTTAGTTCGAGTTGCATGTGATGAAAGTATTAATTATCATTTAGTGTTCACGCCGTTCGGAATACTAAATCACATTGTGTAATTTCTATAACGAGATTGAATTCATAGACAAACGCAAAACCGTTATTTGTTCCTTAGTTATCAAGATTAAAATCATATTTCATATTTTAACTTTGAAGAACGTCATTAGCATATTAATAAATTGATCAGGTTCATTAACAAACTAATTTGAATCCAAACAGAGTTTCAGATTTAAAGTTCAAGAAATTATACAAACGAAACCTTTCAACAATAAAATCACATAACTATTTCACATTTGAATCATAATACAAAATAGAGCCCTTAATGTCGAAACTAATAGATTATTAGCCTAACATAGCAATTAACATAACCAAAGTAAACTTACAAAGTAAAGACATACTACTCGTGGGGTGTTCGGGAAGTGGTTTGGACCTCCTCGAGACTCCTGGAACCTCCTTGGCACTCCTATGGAGTTTATTTAGCTAATTAGAGAGAAGAGATGTGAGAAATGGGGTGATTTTGGCTGAAACTCGGGCTGCTATTTATAGCTGAAAATCTGGAATACTTATGGGTCGTAATGTTTTCACCAGTACCCTTATGACCCATAAGTTTAACTTTTTATCTTGTGTTATCTCCAACTCCAGATTTTTGGGATTGTGTTTCCTACCGACAGTCTTTATGGGTCGTAAGGTTGCTTTATGACCCATAAGTATTATTTTTTAATGTCTTGATATTATCTATTCCGGATTTTCTGGATCTTGGTTGCACCGACGACGACGTTTGTGATACAATAATGACCGACGGTTCTTTATGGGTCGTAAGGGTGTTTACAACCCATAAGTGTCAACTAATGCTGGAAATCTTTATGGGTCATAAGTTTCAGCTGCTCTTTAGTCTTCAAATCTTTACAGCCCATAAGTTTTGCCGGTGTCTTGTTATTCTTTTTATCTTCAAGTCTTGTCTTTGCTTTTGATTTTCATTTCTTCCGGCTTCGTTCTTTCTATCGGTTGTTCTTCGGACCAAGTTGCTTCATTCCCATTTCGGACCTTGTTGCTTCATTCCCTGGTTTTGTTCGGTTTCTGAATTGTGTCCTTCTGGTTGTTATTTCTTGTTTATTTGGACCAATTCGTCATTCAAACCTACAAATTCATGTTACAAATAATTTAGTATCAAACTCAATGGATTTGTAATGAAAAATTTATAAAATCGGGGATAAATGATATAAATAATGTGTATAATTTTGCCCACATCAAATGAATGATTGACAAAACCTTCCATCAGGAAAGAATAAATAATATAACATTCTCCCAAGAAGAAATTAATGATTCCAATAAGGAATTGTCAATCAACTATGGTCAATCACATATAATGTGGAATTGAGATGAAATGGAAAATATTGATGATATATTTTCTTATTCTGTGGAAAGTGATATCATGGATGAAAATGATGGCCCTGAACCAAAATCTGTAGATGATTGTAAAAATTGACAAGATTGGAACAAATGGAAAGATGCCATGCAAGCTGAATTAAAGTCACTAAACAATCAAAAGGTTTTTGGACCTATTGTCATTACACCAAAGCCAATAAAACCTATAGGATAGAAATGGGTTTTTGTGAGAAAACGAAATGAGAAAAATGAAGTTACAAGATATAAAACAAAACTTGTAGCTCAAGGTTTTTCTCAGAGGCCAGGAATTGATTATGAAGAAATGTATTCTCCTGTTATGGATGCTATTACGTTTAGATATTTAATCAGCTTAATTAGCAGTCTCTAAAAATTTTGATATGCGTCTTATGGATGTTATTACAGCTTACTTATGGATCACTAGACAGTGAGATCTATATGAAAATTCCCGAAGGATTTAAACCCCCCAAATAATTAAGTTCAAAGCCTAAGGAAATGTATTCCATCAAGTTACAAAGATCCTTGTATGGACTGAAACAATCTGGAAGGATGTGGTACAATCTTTTGAGTGATTATTTGATAAACAAAGGATGCACAAATAATCTTATTTGTCCATGTGTCTTCATTAAGAAGACAACATCAGGATATGTGATTATAGTTGTGTATGTTGATGATCTAAATTTAATTGGGACATAAAAAGAAATTAATGAAGCAATTACTCTTTTAAATAAAGAATTTTAAATGAAAGACCTTGGAAAAACCAAATATTGTCTTGGTTTACAAATTGAGCATATGCATAATGGGATACTTGTGCATCAGTCAACTTATACTGACAAACTCTTAAAGCGTTTCAATATGGACAAAGCAAATCCTTTAAGCACACCAATGGTTGTTAGATCACTCAATGTTGACAATGATCCATTTCGTCCTTGCGAAGATAATGAAGAGATTCTTGGTCCCGAAGTACCATACCTCAGTGCAATTTAGGCACTTATGTATCTGACTAACTGTACAAGACCTGACATTTCTTTTGCAGTTAATTTATTGGCAAGATTCAGTTCATCACCTACTAAAAGACATTGGAATGACATTAAACATATTTTTCGGTATCTAAAAGGAACTGCTGATTTAGGTTTATTTTATCCTAACGATTCAAAAGAAGGGTTAGTTGGTTATGCAGATGCAGGTTATTTATCTGATCCCCATAAAGCAAAATCTCAAACTGGATACATATTTAAGTAATGGAGGAACTGAGATTTCATGGCGTTCTCAGAAACAAACACTCATTGCAACATATTCAAATCATGCTGAAGTCATTGCATTGCATGAAGCCACAAGAGAATGCGTATGGTTAAGATCTATGTCACGACACATATTTTTTTCTTGTGGACTAGAGAAAATCGAATTCCAACTCCTATATATGAAGATAATGCAGCTTGTGTCTCGCAAATGAAAGAAGGGTATATCAAAAGTGACATAACAAAGCATATACCACCAAGATACTTTGAGTATACTCGGGACCTTATTAAAGACAATCAGGTTGAGATGAGATATGTCCAGTCCAGCAACAACTCAGCTGATCTTTCACAAAAGCACTTCCCACAGCAACATTCAGGAAACATGTTCATGATATTGGCATGCGCCATGTACGGACAATGTAACGACCTGCAATTTGAGGGGAAACTATATACTGCACTCTTTTTCCCTTAGCTAAAGCTTTTTCCCTTTGGGTTTTTCTTTAGCAAGGTTTTTAATGAGGCAGTACTTCAAGACCCCGAAGTTTTGAAAATGCGTCATCCAAGGAGGAGTGTTATGAATCACTGACAATATTATTTGTATGACACTAATTATATGAGTTCACTGACAATCTTTTTGTATGACACCAATTATATGGTTTTAGTCCCCCTTAAATAGTGTTTCTAAATAATGTTTTGACGTTATAAATATGATGTATCTATAACGAGTAAATATATCTTGAAGAATTTACTTTCTCACTTTCCCTTTAGCCTTTTGTTTCTTTATTAAAGTATCACTTCAATAATCTTGTTATAATTAGGGCTAATGTTATAACATTTATATATTTATTTTACCGGTGGATTTCGGATTTCGGAAAATAATAGAAATCCCACGGCCGTTTCCTGTTAGTAATCCAACGGTATCCATCACTGCTCTATCATTACAAAATTTAATTCAAAACTCGGAATAGCATTTTCAAGAACATGCTTTATGATATTTGGAACATAAATTTCATAAAAATAATTGTCATATGGTAAACAAAATGCCACAGATATATTTGCAGTACTCCAAAGAGAATATTACTAAACATACATACCAGGAGCTAAAGTATTATTTTCATTCCATTCCCAATATTGTAAAGTTTCAAGATGCACAAACGATTTAATTGATCGGACACCCATCAACGGCGACACCCTTAGCCGTGGGGCAAGTAGCCAACGGACAATGCTCGCCTTCAGTACCCCACCATTCAATCGCTGAGTCAGTCATGGTGAGAGAAAAATAGATAACTATCCCCATGAAAGCCAAACCCGCATCAAGCGCCGCCGAGAGGACGTAGTTGTACTTCTGCCACCACTTTTTCCGGTAATTTAGCACAAACAAGTTGAAAATGGTACCCACAAAAACCCAGCTATTAAAATTTAACGTTGTGGCAGGAGGCATTGCCGCGCAAGACCCCAGAATAACCGGTAGGTTGATAAGTTTGATCCATTTTTTACTTGGGAAGGCCTTATGTAACATGTACACGAAAACGGGTCCCAGGAAGCCTCCCAAAAAGAACCAATTAAGGGCGGAGTATGGTCCAAGAGAACCAAATATTCTTTTAGGACCCACTAGTCCCCAAATGACCGAAGCGTCGAAGAAGACGCGATCCCCAGGACATGTCCAGGGGCTATCCGGAGGAAGCACTTGATCTTGACTTATGTTTTCAACGCTTGTAAGTAGCCACCATGCTACCGATATGTTAATTGTCCCCGCAATCATGGTTCCAATAAACTGATAACAAACAAACACATATTAATTAAAAGACTAAATTGGCGTGCGTCGATTAGGTTTGTAAAAGGGTATGTGTACATTACCTGAACTAAAAACATTGAGCGAGGTGGGATCTTCATATAATGGCCGAGCTTGAAGTCGTTAAGGAAAGAAACGGCTTGAGCCATACTAATATAGCCATAGGTTTTGAAAGTAACATTCGCTATTGGCCTTCCCGGATATATTACTCCCATCAAGTACTCGGTAATGATATTTAGTCCCGGAGTCTGAGAATGCAAACAAACGTCAACAAATTACAAATATGACAGGCCGGCTAAGACAAAATTCATGACTATTATGTGTACAGTAAACCTGATTTGTAGTAGCAGTAATGATGCTAATGGGGAGAGTAAAGCTGGATGCGAGAACACATGATAAAATGAGCCCCCACCATGGCATTTGGATTTGATCTTTCATAAACAAACAAAGCACAAGCGATAGAAGAAACGAAGCAACAACGAGCAAATAAAACCACCAATTAGGTATGTCTTTGTATTTCCTCATGAGTTTTGTGTGAATGTCAATCTTTCCGTTAGTCGAAGCTCGATATTGATTCATGATTTCTCTACACAGATAATAATAATAATAATAATAATAATAATAATAATAATAATAATATATTGTTTGCAAACTAGAATTTATTAAAGGACTGTACAACTGGACTAAATGAGTTGACTCTTATTAGAAGATCATGTTAATTGTGAAAAGTTATGATTTTTACTGAAAACTAATTAAAACTGTGTGACATAAAACTTGGCAAGCCTTTAAGGTAGAAAAAGTGTGTGAGGCAAAGAATCTTACACATATCCATCAATTATGAGACATTGACCTATATTTTGAATCAATGCAAACTGAAATTAAAAGGCGAAAGTCAATGACTTATTAGATTAATATTTTTTGATCAAAGAGAAGTGATTTTCAATTTTTTTTCTCACTCCTCCTCCGTGAACACATTTTTAACAAACTAAAAGGTAAATAAATAGTTTTAGGTTGAACGAGTATAAAGTATTAAAAGTATTTTTTTTTTATAAATCCATTAGACCTAGTAAGTACATAAAATAATTTATACATAGTATATAAACACCTCTATATTTTGAAATTGGGATTATAGTAGAGAAAATATGTACCTTCCATTGAACAAGATGACATGAGTTATGGTAGATATGACGGCCGCAAAACCAATGCCATAGGTAAGGGTGAAAAACGTACTCATATGAATTTGGCCTTGTTTCTCGTACTGGGGCATATCTATCTCAAATTTATTGTTCACAATCGCTGACACATTGTAAGTTTGCCCCCGATGATCAAATAGATGAGATGAGAAAATGGGGAAGGTTTTGGCATCATACATGTCAAGCCCCCAATAAGCAATGGGGATAAATATGTACATCACGATCACAAACCCGATGTAAACATTTGCGATTGCAAAAAAGGGGGTCACGAGTGGGCTCCCAAGAAACGATGCTATTACCGACCAATCTACAGTGAATGATAGAAGACCAAGCCCTTTCATGCCCGAACCGATTTGTTGGGCGGTTATAGATTTGGAGAAAACGAGGCACAATATGGACAAATTGGAGAGTGTTGGGAAAAGATATCCGGGGACAATGTACCACAAGAAACTACATGCAAGTGCGAATACGAAGAATTTTGCTCTCGACATTCCTGCGGATGCATCTGTCTCGTGAAGAGCCCTAACAAAAACAATAAAAGTTAACACACTACCAGACAAAAAACTAGTAACGTCTATTATATCATTTATCTATGGCTACTCGAATGCAACACATAATGCATTAGTTCTGTGATGGGGAACATCATAACACCATCGATCATTGATAGAGATATTATTTTAGTAGAAGTCATCGATGAAGTCGTTACGCCTATATCTCGAACTGATGTGAAGGACTAGGGGTATACTTTAACGTCCAAGATGTTAAAGGTGATTTGACAATGGTTAATGAAAACTACTAGATAATTAGGCATTTTTCTACAACTGATTTCATAGGAAATATGTGGGAAAACCCACTTTCCAAAAATTTTCAAACAAAAGGTGACGTTAGAAAAACATATGCTTAAAAATTGTTTTCAACCGTTTTCCAACAACTTTTCTTACAAAATTGCTACAAATATAACATCATTGCAAACTTCCTACAAAAGCTATTTTCTTGTTTATTTTTCATTTGGGGTTAGTTTATAAAGGCATTAAAAAAACAAAAGAAATAGTTTTTAAAACTTTCGTTTATATATATTACTAGTTGTTATCCCTCGCATTACGGGGGTTATTTTATTTTATTTGTTTCTAATATTTATTTATTTTTTGAATCTTTATTTTTTTTACTGTATGAAAATTATTAATATACTTATGGTTTGATGATAAATTGTTTTACATATAAATGAGATGTTATGACCCGGTTTAAAAGTTATACGGGTTTGATAAAACCCAAGACCCGTTTATTTTTTTACTATAAAATTAGTTTTTTATTATAAATAATATATATATATATATATATTTAAATAAATCATATATTAATGAGATATTATAACCCGTTTAAGATATATCTGGGTTTGATGAGACCCATACCCGTGAATTCGAGTTAAATGTATGTGAAGCTTCCATTTAAAAATCAAACAAATCTGGTGAAGCGACCAAATCGCGACACGTAAGATTTTTATGTATTCGTTTATATATATTATAGATAGATTATTTGAAGTTAACATTATTTATTTATTTGAATAGTTGAAAAATCATTTATTTGATTTATAAGTGATATTAATATTGTATATAGGAGACCTATTGGGATAAGGTCAAACCTTCCTTCATAACAGGAGATAGAGTGGTGAATATCGAATAAACTTTTTTAAAAATTCAAACAAACTGAATGCATATAAGAACCTGAATAGCGAGACTTGAACAAGAGAACTTGGCCACCACATCTGCAGGCTCCACAACATATTTTCTCAGAAAACCAGCCCAACCGTAACCTAGTCCTGTTCATATTATTAACACCGTTTCTTTTTTCGTTCAAATATATAGATAGTCACGAGACAACTAAAAAACAAATTTAATATGTAGTTTGATTAAAGCAAACTATATACAATATTTTGAATAACCACGCACACAGATTTGTAAACATAAAAAGGATTTTAGATTTTGAATTGCATTGCATTGCATTGCTTGTAAAAGAATATGTTTTGGTAAATCACTTAAACGATGTAATTAGCTAGGGTTTTATTTTATTAATAAGAAAAGAAAAGAAAAGGTTAGGGTTTATCAACAAGTGACAACGAACCTGCGTGGTGATGACGAGGATCCAACTAGCGAAAAAAGAGATTTTCCGATGATAGAACGCTCTGATGATATCAACAATCCCCACCGCATACGCGGATCCACTTCCGAAAGCCGATCCGGCATTGGCAAATATCGAAATAAGAACATGCTCTTTCACGTTGAAGGGGCCTGGATTCAACGAAAACTGAAAGCCTAAAACATGAAACGTTTTCCCTGGCAGAACGGCCGCCATGAAGCGGCCTATGGGAAGGGTTGCAACTTGAACGGAGATCATGGATATTATGAGGGGTTCGGTTCGGTAGCTGAAGAAGGTGTTGAGGAACGAAAGGGTTGCACCCGAGATGATTCCCAGGAACCACATCCGGAATGTCCATACGGGCAGTGATGGATCGTCAGCCGGACTTCTTCAACGGGTGATTCTAATTCATCAATGGCATTATTGGATGCCTTTGCACTCTCGCTATCCATTGTTAGGGTTTTCAACAAGGAATATGATGTGACGAAGGAATCTCTAGGATACTGGATACCTTTTTATGCTAGCTGTTTAGGATCTTTGTAATTTATATTTTTTTATTTATTTTCTTAATTGCTAGTCTTTTAATCTGTACGCGAGCTGTTTCCCAGCAATAATTTAAATGCCTTAATCTTATAGCAAACACTTAATCTCTTCACTGATCAATTTTGTGGAAACTCAATAAATTATGGATTCTTTTGTGAAACGTTTTTTTGCTACTTTTACCGAAGTATCCTATTACTTTTAGGATATTTGTATTGAGAAAGTTTGATTATTTTAAGAAAGTTTAGGAAGGAGTGTATTTTTGTCTAATACCTTAATATTGAAACACCATTTAATTTAATTTCAAAAACCCACTATTTTAAGAAGTTTAGGAAAGAGTGTATTTTTGTCTAATACCTTAATATTGAAACACTATTTAATTTAATTTCAAAAACCCACTTAATTAAAACCCACTTATATTTTCAGTTATCTCCTACAACCACCACCGCCCACCGCCACTCACCGCCACCCACCGCCACCACCTTACCGGAAAAGTCTTCGGAAATTTCGTCAAAAATAAAACACTATGAAAAACACAATGAAAAAGACACAATGTAAAAAACAAAATGGAATAAACACTACGAAAATAAAAACACAATGACAAAAACACAATGTAAAAAACACAACGCAAAAAACATTATGAAAAAATAAAACACACTTGTATAACACAATTTTGGTAAAACACACTTTGTAAACAACCCACAAATTTTTTTTTAATTTTTATATAGCAATATGGTACTCATATAAAAGATAAAAAAACACTCGTTATTATAGTGAAAGTGTTTTGAAAAAAAATGTCGTATAAAAAAGTTATGGGCGTTTTAAAATGATGGGGGTATTTGACATGTGCCTTGCATGTGGAGAGAGAAAGTCAACAAATTTGTTATCCGTATTATGTCATTAACCTTGTTTTACACTTTATGATCTCTTTAATCTAATCTCATCCATTCAATTTTAAAATGAATGGACAAGATTATTTCTTATTCTTCTTAGAAAAACTAATCTTCCTATTATAACTAAACCCTTATTTCATCAATTTTCCATTTTATCTTTTTTTATTTACTTCGTTACTCTTTTAATCTCTAAACTAGTTTATTGACCCGTGTACGATACACGTGAAAATATAAAATCGTCAGCTAAAAAAATATTTAAGATGATAAAAGTTTGTTTCATATGTTTATCGGGAGAATTATTTAATATAATTGCAATTCATATTCCTATATAAAAAAAATTACTTAAAAACATAAACTTACTAAAATAGAAGATTCATATATCTATACTATTAAAATAATAGAGTTTCAACATGACATCTTTTTCTATTAGTGTATTCTTAACATTTTCACACACATATATATATATATATAGATAAAATATCCAATACAATAATCCCTAATCTTACATTACGTACGCGAGTTCCGACATTGTTGATTTTCAAAATCAAGCGATGGCAATATTGTAAATTTCATCAACTATGATCCACTGCTCCCATCAATTCCGTCCGCCTTCACTATCACCGTTCATCAATTCGTCACCGTCCAACGATTGTATTCACCGTCGCGACCATCGACATTACCGTCGTGAAAACCATCTTCCTCCGTCACGAGTTGGTCAAAGGTTAGTTTATCAAATTGATCAATTGAAATGGAAATTGATGAACTAATTGATCAATTAAACTTTGAAATTGATCCAATTAATCATCAATTTGAAGTTTCAGTTATCAATTTTGAGTTTGAGTTCTGGGTTTTAACATTGAACATATTAACATTAACCTAAAACGTATAAACAGAACGTATAAACTTTTTGTACTGAACTTTTAAAGTTTAATTGATTTTTGTTCTGAACGTTTAAACAGAACATATAATACGTTTAAACAGAACGTATAAACAAAATGTATAAACTTAATGTTAATGCGTTCAATGTCAAAACCTATAACTCAAAACTTAAAATTGATCGGCTAAAGTTGCAAGTTGATGATTAATTGGATCAATTTCAAGGTTAATAGATCAATTAGGCTCATCAACAATTTCAATTTCAATTTCAATTAGAAATTGCTCAACTGACCTGTGACCAACGACCGATGGTGGTGACGGACGATGACGGTGCTCACGACAGTAGACGATGGTCGCGGCGGTGGACTTTGACAGGTATGCGTTAAGTATTTTTAGGTTAATTACAATTATGCCACTAAGCATTTTTAATTTCAATTAGAATCGGTGGTGCAGGAAGTCGCGTATGTAATGTACGATAAGCGATTATTGTACGTTAACTCACACCTATATATATAGCACTTATCTAATTTTTATGTGAATAAATAATTCTTAAAAAATTAAATTAATATAAAATCAATTCTATTAAATGATTATAAATTAGTATTAATTAATTTATATTATTCTGCATTCATTATAAGTAATTATTTTGTTTAATTGACATTTGTAAACATTACTTTAATATATAGGCTTAATTACCTGAATTGTCTACTAAATCAAATATTCATAGATTAAAATATGGTACAACATAATAAAATATATTGTATACCTTAAACTAAAAGATTTTATATTTCTATTTGTTTATTATTATCTTATATTATACAGGAATGTTATATTTAGAGGTGGCAATGTGAGTGGGTTGGGTTGGATTTGGGTGATGGATCAGGATGGGTATGGGTCAGGATGAATATGAGGTGAAGATGGATTTTCAAAATAGAAGGTTAGGATGGATATAGGTCAAGATGGGTAAAGCTAACCCATCTTGACCCAAGTGAAGGTTGACATACAAAAGGTTTTAAAAACTCCCAAAAAAAATATTCAAAAAAACTATTAAAAAAATAATAACTCAAAATATAAATAAAAAACACAAAATGTAGAATAACCAAAATGTTTTCCACGTCATCCTCGTTCATAAAAAAAATCCATTTTTTACCGATTCAGGTTCGAGTTTTTCGGAGGTTTTTTCGGTTCAGTTTTGTTTTTTTTTTTTCCATTTCGGTCGCTTTCGGTATCCGCTCGTTTCGATTTCAGTGTTGTTTTGCTTTAGTCAGTTTTTTCGGTTTCATTTCGTTTTTTTGTTTCATTTCGATTCATTTTGTTTTATTTTGGTCGGCTACGTTTCAGTTTTTTGTTTCGCTTTGGTAAGCTTTTTGATTGCATTTTGTTTTTTTTGTTTCGTTTTAGTCAGTTTTTCGGTGTCATATCGGTTTTTTTTGTATCGTTTTGGTTGTTTTTCTATTTCGGTTCAGTTTCATTTCAGTTTTTATGTTTCGTTTTGGTCACTTCGGTGGTTTTGTTTCGTTTTGGTTCAGTTTTTAAATTGCATTTAGTTTTTTTATGTTTCCTTTTAGTCAATTTTTCAGTTTCAATTCAGTTTTTTTGTTTCGTTTCGGTCGTTTTTCTATTTCGGTTCAGTTTCGTTTCGGTTGTTTTGTTTCGTTTTGGTCGGTACAGTGTTTTTGTTCTGTTTTGGTAAGCTTTTCAGTTGCATTTCGCTTTTTTTTTTGTTTCGTTTCGGTAGTTTTTCTATTTCGGTTCAGTTTCGTTCTAGATTTTTTGTTTCGTTTCGGTCGATTTGGTGTTTTTGTTTTGTATTGATCAGCTTTTTTCAGTTGCACTTCGCTTTTTTTTTGGTTTCGTTTTGGTCAGCTTTTCGGTTTCATATCGGTTTTTTTGTTTCGTTTTGGTCGTTTTTCTATTTCAATTCAGTTTCGTTTCGGTTTTTTTGTTTCGTTTTGGTCGGTTCGGTGTTTTTGTTTATTTTGGTCAGCTTTTCAGTTGCATTTCTGTTAGTGCGTGGTTTTGTGTCTCGAGTCTTTGTATTTATCGATTATGTATTTGTCGTTTTATTTATGTAATAAATTATTAAGTTATTAATGTAGTTCGTTAATGTATAGCCTAGTTCGTTAATGATGTTTAACAAACTAGAGCTAAGTTAAATATCCCTCCTGATTCGTTAAGGATGTTTAACGATTCA